>NC_135816.1:2284225-2628891 GCF_964213995.1 Mustelus asterias
GTGCTGGTGTATGGAGAGCGTGCTGGCGGGGGGGTGGGGGTTGCTGGTGTATGGAGAGCGTGCTGGCGGGGGGGTGGGGGGGCGTGCTGGTGTATGGAGAGTGTGCTGGCGGGGGTGCGGGGGGGGGCTGGTGTATGGAGAGTGTGCTGGCGGGGGTGGGGGGGCGGGGCGGGGGGGCTTGTGTATGGAGAGTGTGCTGGCGGGGGTGGGGGGGGGCTGGTGTATGGAGAGTGTGCTGGCGGGGGTGGGGTGGCGGGGGGGGGGGCTGGTGTATGGAGAGTGTGCTGGCGGGGGTGGGGGGTTGCTGGTGTATGGAGAGTGTGCTGGCGGGGGTGGGGGTGGGGGGGTGCTGGTGTATGGAGAGTGTGCTGGCGGGGGTGGGGGGGGGGCTGGTGTATGGAGAGTGTGCTGGCAGGGGTGGGGGGGGGTGCTGGTGTATGGAGAGCGTGCTGGCGGGGGTGGGGGGGGTGCTGGTGTATGGAGAGTGTGCTGGCGGGGGTGGGGGTGGGGGGGTGCTGGTGTATGGAGAGTGTGCTGGCGGGGGTGGGGGGGTGCTGGTGTATGGAGAGTGTGCTGGCGGGGGTGGGGGGGTGCTGGTGTATGGAGAGTGTGCTGGCGGCGGTGGGGGGGTGCTGGTGTATGGAGAGTGTGCTGGCGGGGGTGGGGGGGAGCTGGTGTATGGAGAGTGTGCTGGCGGGGGTGGGGGGATGCTGGTGTATGGAGAGTGTGCTGGCGGGGGTGGGGGGGAGCTGGTGTATGGAGAGTGTGCTGGCGGGGGGTGGGGGGGCTGCTGGTGTATGGAGAGTGTGCTGGCGGGGGTGGGGAGGGTGCTGGTGTATGGAGAGTGTGCTGGCGGGGGTGGGGGTGGGGGGGTGCTGGTGTATGGAGAGTGTGCTGGCGGGGGTGGGGGGGGCTGCTGGTGTATGGAGAGTGTGCTGGCGGGGGTGGGGGAGGGTGCTGGTGTATGGAGAGCGTGCTGGCGGGGGTGGGGGGGTGCTGGTGTATGGAGAGTGTGCTGGCGGGTGTGGGGGGGGTGCTGGTGTATGGAGAGTGTGCTGGCGGGGGTGGGTGTGGGGGGGGTGCTGGTGTATGGAGAGTGTGTTGGCGGGGTTGGGGGGGGATTGCTGTTGTATGGAGTGTGTGCTGGCGGGGGTGTGGGGGGGGCTGGTGTATGGAGAGTGTGCTGGCGGGCGTGGGGGGGGTGCTGGTGTATGGAGAGTGTGCTGGCGGGGGTGGGGGGGGGTGGTGCTGGTGTATTGAGAGTGAGCTGGCGGGGGTGGGGGGAGGCTGGTGTATGGAGAGTGTGCTGGCGGGGGTGGGGGGTGCTGGTGTATGGAGAGTGTGCTGGCGGGGGTGGGGGTGGGTGGGGGGGGGCTGGTGTATGGAGAGTGTGCTGGCAGGGGTGGGGGGGGGTGCTGTTGTATGGAGAGTGTGCTGGCGGGGGTGGGGGGGTGCTGGTGTATGGAGAGTGTGCTGGCGGGGGTGGGGGGGTGCTGGTGTATGGAGAGTGTGCTGGCGGGGGTGGGGGGGGGGCTGGTGTATGGAGAGTGTGCTGGTGGGGGGGGGATGCTGGTGTATGGAGAGTGTACTGGCGGGGGTGGGGGGGGTGGGGGGGGCTGCTGGTGTATGGAGAGTGTGCTGGCGGTGGTGGGGGGGGGTGCTGGTGTATGGAGAGCGTGCTGGCGGGGGTGGTGGGGGGGGTGCTGGTGTATGGAGAGTGTGCTGGCGGGGGTGGGGGGGGGTGGGGGGGGCTGGTGTATGGAGAGTGTGCTGGCGGGGGGTGGGGGGGGTGCTGGTGTATGGAGAGTGTGCTGGTGGTGGTGGGGGGGGGTGGGGGGGGCTGGTGTATGGAGAGTGTGCTGGCGGGGGGTGGGGGGGGGGTGGGGGGGGCTGGTGTATGGAGAGTGTGCTGGCGGGGGTGGGCGGGGTGCTGGTGTATGGAGAGTGTGTTGGCGGGGTGTGGGGGGGGCTGGTGTATGGAGAGTGTGCTGGCGCGGGTGGGGGTGGGGCTGGTGTATGGAGAGTGTGCTGGCGGGGGTGGTGGGGGGGGGGTGCTGGTTTATGGAGAGCGTGCTGGCGGGGGGGTGGGGGGGCGTGCTGGTGTATGGAGAGTGTGCTGGCGGGGGGGTGGGGGGGTGGCTGGTGTATGGAGAGTGTGCTGGCGGGGTTGGTGGGGGGTGTATGGAGAGTGTGCTGGCGGGGGGTGGGGGGGGCGCTGGTGTATGGAGAGTGTGCTGGCGGGGGTGGGGGGGTGCTTGTGTATGGAGAGTGTGCTGGCGGGGGTGGGGGTGGGGGGGGGGCTGGTGTATGGAGAGTGTGCTGGCGGGGGTGGGGGGGGTGTATGGAGAGTGTGCTGGCGGGGGTGGGGCTGGGGGGCTGATGTATGGAGAGTGTGCTGGCGGGGGTGGGGGGGCGGCTGGTGTATGGAGAGTGTGCTGGCGGGGTGGGGGTAGGGGGGGGGGTGCTGGTGTATGGAGAGCGTGCTGGCGGGGGGGTGGGGGGGGTGCTGGTGTATGGAGAGCGTGCTGGCGGGGGGGTGGGGGGGTGGCTGGTGTATGGAGAGTGTGCTGGCGGGGGTGGTGGGGGGGTGTATGGAGAGTGTGCTGGCGGGGGGTGGGGGGGCTGCTGGTTTATGGAGAGCGTGCTGGCGGGGGGGTGGGGGGGCGTGCTGGTGTATGGAGAGTGTGCTGGCGGGGGGGTGGGGGGGGGGCTCGTGTATGGAGAGTGTGCTGGCGGGGGTGGGGGGGGCTGGTGCATGGAGAGTGTGCTGGCGGGGGTGGGGGTGGGGGGGGGGGCTGGTGTATGGAGAGTGTGCTGGCGGGGGTGGGGGGGGTGTATGGAGAGTGTGCTGGCGGGGGTGGGGGTGGAGGGGGGGCGGCTGGTGTATGGAGAGTGTGCTGGCGGGGGTGGGGGGGGTGCTGGTGTATGGAGAATGTGCTGGCGGGGGTGGGGGGGGGGCTGGTGTATGGAGAGTGTGCTGGCGGTGGTGGGGGTGGGGGGGGGTGCTGGTGTATGGAGAGCGTGCTGGCGGGGGGGTGGGGGGGTGCTGGTGTATGGAGAGCGTGCTGGCGGGGGGGTGGGGGGGCGTGCTGGTGTATGGAGAGTGTGCTGGCGGGGGTGGGGGGGGGGGCTGGTGTATGGAGAGTGTGCTGGCGGGGGTGGGGGGGCGGGGCGGGGGGGCTTGTGTATGGAGAGTGTGCTGGCGGGGGTGGGGGGGGGCTGGTGTATGGAGAGTGTGCTGGCGGGGGTGGGGTGGCGGGGGGGGGGGGCTGGTGTATGGAGAGTGTGCTGGCGGGGGTGGGGGGGGGGGCTGGTGTATGGAGAGTGTGCTGGCGGGGGTGGGGGTGGGGGGGGGGTGCTGGTGTATGGAGAGCGTGCTGGCGGGGGGGTGGGGGGGCGGGCTGGTGTATGGAGAGTGTGCTGGTGGGGGTGGGGGGGAGGCTGGTGTATGGAGAGCGTGCTGGCGGGGGGGTGGGGGGGGGGCTGGTGTATGGAGAGTGTGCTGGCGGGGGTGGGGGGGGTCTGTTGTATGGAGAGTGTGCTGGCGGGGGTGGGGGTGGGGGCGGGGGTTGGGGGGGTGGAGTGACTGTGAGGGGTGGCGGCAGGAAGGACGCTGAATGTTTTATTCTTTGCTTTTCACCTTTGAAAACAGTGCCAGAATCCCGAGGCAGACCTCCCGCCAGCCTTCCTCTGCATCCAGCAACCTCCTCACCTCTTGTGCATCATCTGCCCCAACTAACTCATGTAGCCCCTCCTTCCCAGAGTGTAAATCTGATGTCTGTGCAGCCAATTCTAAAGTCGGATCCATAGAGCTAGAAAATCTTGCGTCTGTGCGCATCCGAGGGAAGAGTGAAAATTCAGGCCTAACTGTCTAAATGACCAGTGTTGCATTTACTAATTCACGTCCTCACAATTCCCTTTCCATACTGATGCCAGCTGGGGATTAGAAACAGTGAATTTACCGGATAGTGAAGGCTTAGTTAAAATATTCATCACTCTTTTTATTCCAATGTCCTCCTCCAGGAGTTGGTGGTCCATTTTCCATCTTAGATGCAATAGGTTTATTGGGTAGCACAACTCTTCACTCACCTGAAGAAGGAGGTGAGCTCCGAAAGCTTATGCTACCAAATAAACCTGTTGGACTTTAACCTGGTGTTGTGAGACTTCTTACTGTGCCCACCCCAGTCCAATGCCGGCATCTCCATATCATGGATCCAACAGGCACCAGGGTGCCTTGAGTATCTTTTATGGGCTGCCATCAGCACCATTCTTAGCCATGATCACCGGAATTTACATTCCCTTTGTCTTTTCACCCATGACATCTTTTCGATCTCTCCCATTTCGGCCAACCGCTGGCTCTCCATCCAGCCCCCACAGCTAGCCCTCCCCAGCTCCCCCTCCTTACCACAACAGTATAACTCTCAAACAAAAACAAAAACTGAAAAACAGAAACAGAAAAATAAAAATAAGCAGGAGTATCTCATCCTATTTCCAATTGTCTTCAGCTCTGACAAAGGGCCATTCTGTCTCGAAACGTTGGCTCTATTCTCTCTCCACAGATGCTGTTGGACCTGCTGAGATTTTCCAGCATTTTCTGTTTTAGTTTCAGATTCCAGCATTCGCAGTATTTTGTTTTTATATTTGACCAAGTATCTTGTCTGGGGGTCGGGGCGGGGGGGGTGGAGGGGGGGGTGAATTTTGCACGTTTGATGATTTCAATAAATGGTTTACTCATGGGGAAAAGTGAAACTTCTGAGAACAACCTTGTCTTCACGAATAAAGTGTCGACTGAGTGGTCACGTGATGCTGTGATGACATGGCTACAAAAAGGGTCACATGTCAGGAGCCTGGGAGCACTCTCGGGAGGAAAGGCATGAAGTAGCTGCTCTGTTAGTGAGGAAACCGGTGTTGATTAGAAGTCCTTGTTGTCAGTGATTCAGAAACCCAACACCTTTACAGGGTGTTTGGAGTTAGCGGGATGGCACAAGGACTTTGCCACATCCACCCGTTTTGCTTTGATGAAAACATTGTAGAGAGTTGGGAAAGGTTCTGGAAGGAGTGGCCTATTCACTGAAATGCTGAATCATCTGATAAGTCAATAAAGGTTCAAGTTTATACATAATTAAACTCAGCAAACCCTGAGGCCATCGAGAAATTTGAGTCATTAGTTTTCCAGATGGAGGAGGTAGAAGAGGACCCTGAAATAATTCTAAAGATGATTGAGAATATTAATGCAGAATTTAACATGAAGGGTGCAGTTTGAGGGAAAAACATTCGAGGCAGCATCATCTAAAAGGTGTTATCCAGAGTGAAGTGTAAGGGCAGAGGGGCCTGTAAATACATATTCACAAACCTATGAATGTTGATAAGACAGTTAAGAATGATTACGTTAAATTAAAATGCTGTGGACACTGGAAATCAGAAATAAAAGCAGAACATTCTGGATAAACTCAGCAGCTCTGGCAGCATCTGCGGAGGGAGAGAAAGTGTGAATGTTTCTGCCTTCAGACAGTTTTGCTGGAAGGGAAACCTAATCAGAATCAGATTGCCGCCCCATTCCAATGTTGCCAATCCTGCCTTGCCTGACCTTCCCACTCAAGCCAGGGAGGAGCAGGCAGGGCGGCACGCTCCTGTGGGCTTCTGGTGAATGCTGGAAGGTCAGAGGGAAGGAGGCAACCCCCCTGGTTTTACCGCACCGGTTACTGTAAATCAGGGAGATTTAAAGATCCAGTCGGGGGAAGGTAGATTTGTCAGGTCATTGGTCAGGATTTGGCAGGGGGTACAGGATGGTAGTTGGACAGCAGGGGAAGCTGGGGGTGGGGAAGAAGAGCCGGACACTTGGGGGAGAGAATGGTTTTGTATCGGGAAGCCGGGGGAGTAGGCTGGAGATGGGAGTCAGATTGATGGAGTCCTGGGTTGGGTGCGGGGGTCTTCCCAGTGGGGAGAGGGGGTGTCCCATGGGGGTGTAAGAGTCATCCATAAGCCAGAAGTAGTTTTAATTCCCCTAACTGTATTTGGGTAAGTATTGGGGTAACACAGTCAGAAGCATCCAATGTTTGCGATTTCAGTCACATTTTTGGATGGTTCCCAGTGCAGGGCAATTTTCCATCGGAAGATTTCAATCCCAAAGTAATGGCCATCCAAATCTTGCCTGGAAATGTCCGGGCAGGGGGATGGTGGAGTGCTTCCCCAGCACAAATTTGTGTTACCCCTCGGCCCTTTGTCCTGGAGCTTGGAAGCTATGGCCACATTGTGGGGACATTGTATGGCCATAGTTGAAGGAATGAGCAGTACTTTAGATCAGTCATTAAACCATAACACGTAGAGACAATAGTAGGCCATTCGGTCCATCAAGTCTGCTCTACCATTCAGTGGGATCATGACTGATCTGATGTGATAATCCTCAACTCCACTTTCCCACCTTATAGGGGGCAAAGGTTTAAGGTGTGAGGGGTAATGTTTAAAGGAGATGTATGAGGCAAGTTTTTTCACGGAGGGTTGTGGGTGCCTGGAACTCGCTGCCAGGGGAGGTAGTGGAAGCAGATACGATAGTGACTTTTAAGAGGCATCTTGACAAATACATGAATAGGATGGGAATAAAGGGATATGGTCCCTGGAAAGGTAGGGGGTTTTAATTCAGTCGGGCAGCATGGTCGGTGCAGGCTTGGAGGGCCGAAGGGCCTGTTCCTGTGCTGTAATTTTCTTTGTTCTATCTCCATAACCCTCGATCTGTCTGTCGATCTGTCTCAGCCTTGAACCTACTTAGCAATCCAGCCTCTACTGCCCTCTGCAGTAAAGAGTTCCACAGGTTCACTGCCCTCTGAGAGATGAAATTCCTCCTGTCTTAAATGGGTGACCCGTTACCCTGAGATGATGCCCTCTGGTCCCAGACTCTCCCACACGGGCAAACAACGTCACAGCATCGACGCTGCCAAGCTCCCCGAGAACCCAATATGTCTCAATAAGCTCGCCTCTCATTCTTCTAAACTCCAATGAGTACAGGCCCAATTTACTCAACCTCTCCTCATAAGAAAATCCCTCCCTACCAAGGATCAACCCAGTGAACCTTCTCTGGACTGCCTCCAATATATCTTTCCTTAGATAAAAGGACCAAAACTGTTCAGAGTGTTGAGTCTCAGTCTCAGAAACACAGGTAGCATTTCTGAGTTGAATGTTTCACTCCCCTGTTGCTGTTCTTTTCCAGCTTATCTACAAGGCACAAGATATTGAATACAGGGGCACGAGTTCAGACTTTAATTACAACTTCAGAATTGCCATTAGTTCATCCACTTACATTGAGATTCAGTTGGAAAACTTGGAATTGATAAAATTATAACAGGATGCTTTCCTGTCACTTCATTGCAGAAACACTAGAAATGATAATATAAAGTCTCTGTGCTGTGTATGTAGAGCTTCCATCCGTCTTGTAGATATATGGATTCCTATAGACAGTGATTACCAGTGAAATGGTTAGTAGATGGAACACGCATAATGGAAGAGGGAAGTTGAATATTTTAATGATAAGATCAGTGTGCAATTTGGATATGGAGAATTTCAATTTTCTGTGCACAATAGCTTTTTCCGACTGTCACACAGTGATGCTTTTTGGATCAGCAGATGCTCCAAGGGTCTATCTAAAGCTGTGCTGTAGATATCAAAGAGGAAGACTGCTTTTCATGTAAACAAATTATTTCAGAAGAGGATGGTTAGCAATTTTGCTGCAGTGCTTCCAAAAATATCTAAGATGAGAATTCTCAATTTTCTACAACATCCTCTGTGAATGGGAAACTTTTAAACAGCCCTGTCCCCACCAACTATTAAGAGATAAAAAAGAAAAGTGCGTTGTGTGGAAGGTAAATTCACCATTGTGGCAGGTGACCATAGGCTGGTGGTGATTTAACCTGAGGGTCACCACACCTCAGGTGAGGGTCAAGGTTGAGAAGGTGGGGCCTTCATGAATAATCTCAGTCAGTATGGGAGTTGAACCCAGCATTCCCTCATGAACCAGCCATCCAGCCAATTGAGCTAAACCAACTCCCCTGTAGAAGAGTATAACACTGGACTCTGAATTCTAGAATCTGGGAGCAAACTGCCTCAGGTTGAAGATCTGGGTTCTCTCCTCTGGGATGAGGCAATGCTTTAGAAAGCTGCATTGCAGATCTTCCAAGAAGAATGATTCCAATACACATTTATTCTGTAAGTCAAGACCAGGGTTAATGTTCCTTTTTATCACAGGGACCGTGGGTGAAATCTTGTCTAAGCTGCATGAAAGTTGTGGGCAAAATGTAACATTTGCAATAGTGGTCTCACCCAGCTGCTGGAGAGCTTGTCGCAGCCCTTCACAGTCTCCGTTGCGGGAATCATGCTATTTTAAGAGCTATAAGTGGCCAGGATCAAATCTTCCCTGGAATTCAGGACCATGCGGGAAGAAATCCCACCACTTGAGAGTTTTGGCCAATCAGAGGCCAACAATTCTTTGCCACCAGCCTCCAGGAATGATGATTGGTTCTGCTAATGGACCTATTGGAGGTCTAGGATCAATGAGGGACCCAAACCAAAAGTAGGTGAAGATGGGATGGGATGTGGGGTATCAGAGGCAAAGGAAGGGGCTGGTCTCTCAGCATTCTTCTTACCTTCCCCCACCCCCCTTCCCAATGCAAGTGCCTGAGTGCCTGATAATGAGGGGCTCCCTGGGAGTCCACACATTTGTTTTTCAGGCTTCTCCATGCAGTGACCCCCGATCAATTGCATTGGTGGTAGGCTCTTAACACTTCAGGGTCTCAATTGGAGTCCGGGTAAGCAGGCCACCCATGAGCCGCCCCTTCTTGGAATTAATTAGGCTGAGGTGGGAAAACAGCAGGTTCCTCACATTACATCCTCTGAATGTCCCCCCCCCACCTCCCCCATCCCCCTATCTGCCTCCAAACCCATCTCTGTGGAAGGAGGAGGGGCAAACACAGTAAGAAGTCTCACAACACCAGGTTAAAGTCCAACAGGTTTATTTAGCAGCACAAGCCACCAGCTTTCAGAGCGCTGCTCCTTCATCAGGTAAGTGGGAATTCTTTGGAGGAGGAGGGGGGGCAATGACCATCAGATTCCAATTAGTTTAACAGTTTCAGCTCATTCCCCATGAGAATCACTTCCATAGGTTAAGGTTCAAGTTATTCAGGTATCTTTAAATTACCTTTGCCAATGGGGATAGGGCCCAGGTAGGATTGTTGTCAGTGCAGACTGGATGGGCCGAATGGCCTCCTTCTGCACTGCAGTGTTTCTATGATTTCTATGAACACACAGAACAGGCCTTTGAGACAAATCTAATTAAATGATCCTTAATTATTGTTTAATGTAAAAATATCATGAGACACATGTCAATGACAGAGTGTAGAAGCTAAAATGTACCTGATGGCTTTACCAGACTCTGTAAAGAAGGAACTACAGACTTGGTAGATATGGAAAGAGAAACAGAGATAACACTTCCAGTCCAATATTACTTTCCTTCATTTCCAAAGAAGTGTCATGTTGGTCTCGAAATGTTCACTCTGTTTTTCTCTCTGCAGATGCTTCCAGACCTGCTGGAAATTCCAGAATTTTCTATTTTTATTTCAAATTTCCAGGATTGGTTGTTTTTTTGCTTTTATTGAGATAGTAGATGCATTAATTGTGATTTTCCAAATTCCCTTTGTTTCCGACAGATCCCAGCAGATTGCAAAATTACTAATGAATCACTGCCATTCAAGAAAATCAGGGAGAGAAAAAATGAAAATATTGGCCAATTACCAAATGTCTGTCTTGGAAAAATTGAAGAATCCATTATTAAGAGAGTATTGATGGGACATTTAAAAATCATAATGGGAGCAAAAAGTGTCAACATGGTTTTGTGAAATGGAAATCATAATTTACGTGAATTCTTTGAGAAAGCAACAAAGCAGTTGGGCTAAGGGGAACCTGTAGATGGTGTGCTTGGATTCCAAAAGCCAAATTTGATAAGGTGGTTAATGTTACTACACAAAATAAGAGCTCATTGTGTAGGGGGCAATGTTTCTGCTCGGATAGTCGATTGGTTACTGTGATAATCGCCATAACTTGCATAGGGAATCACTGATTTACCCTGGAGTCATTATAGTTAGTTAGCAGGAAACAGAGAGGAGGGACAAATGGGTCATTTTCCAGTTGGCAAGTTGTTAGTAATGGAGTGCCACAGGGCTCAGTCCGGGAGATTAACTATTTATAATCTATTATCAACAGCTATATCAATTACAATGGACCAAATGCAAGCAGTTAAACTTGCTGATGAGAAAAAGTTGGCTAGGAAAGTAAGTTGTCAAGTCAACAAAGGAATTTAGATAGAAATGTAGAAACTAGAAGCAGGAGTAGGCCATTCAGCCCTTTGAGCTTGCTCTGTCATTCATTTTGATCTGGGCTGACCATCGAATTCAAAATTCTGATCCCCCTCCCCATATCCCTTGATAGTTTAAGTGAGTGGGCAAAGAAACCAGCAGATGATTATAATGTGGGAAAATGTGAACTTGCCACTCTGACAGGCAGAATAGAAAGGCAGCATTTTATTTAACTGGAGAGAGGCTGCAGAAATCAATGCTATAAAGGGATCTGGGTGTCCTGATATATCAATTACGTAAGAAAGGATATCATTGTATTGGAGACAGTTCAGAGAAGGGTTAGAACTTGACTGATTCTTTGGATGAGAGGCTTTTCTTATTCCAAAAGGTTGAGCATCTTGGGCCTGTATCCATTGGAGTATAGAAGAATGAGAGGTGATCTTATTCAGAGGAGGATTATTATGAGAGGAGAAACTTATTCTCCCTGGTATCGTCATCAATGTTTATCCCTTGGTCACAAAATCATATTATCTGCTCATTATCCCATTGCTGTTTGTAGGAACTTACTGTGCATAAACTGGTTCCGACATTACAACAGTGATGAC
Source organism: Mustelus asterias (assembly GCF_964213995.1). Classification (NCBI taxonomy): domain Eukaryota; kingdom Metazoa; phylum Chordata; class Chondrichthyes; order Carcharhiniformes; family Triakidae; genus Mustelus; species Mustelus asterias. The sequence continues at coordinate 2,295,168 of NC_135816.1, forward strand.
ACCTGGAAAGTACCTCATTGGCTGTAAAGCTCTTTGGGATGTGCAGTGGTTGTGAAAAGTGTGATATAAATGTAAGACTTTATTGGATGGGATATTGGAAAGTTGTCAGCCCTGTTTACCAATCAGGAAGAGAAAAAAGATGCAGCCTTTTTCACTCGCTTTGAATATTGTAGAATTTTTTGTCCAATATTCCATTTCAGCTGAGTGATTGAGACACTATAATCTTCAGATATTTTCATAATTGCTTTGAACATTACTCTGATAGCATTGCTTTGCACCTGTGTACAGTATCCTGTCCCTCTGCTTATTATCATTGTGCTATCTCCTGTCATACCAATGGATTAGTGACTTGATTAGATGACATTTCTGTTCTGTGGACTCATTAGTTTGAGATTATCCAAGATAATTTGAATTAAGTCCACAGAAAGCAGAATGTTCATCCCTTCTGCTTTGAAGCAGATCCCAGAGGCTGGAGGACAAGCTCACCAATATTCATGGAACTGTTATTCTAAATGTGGCTTTTCAGGAAAAAACTGCCAACAATTTGGATTTTATGATTGCAACAGATCTCTTTTAAATTTAGATTAACATTTGTAAGTCATTCACATCACTTTTCTTGGCAACTTAACTGGAAAGCCCTTTAGATATGCATTATCAGTGTAATGGACTGTGTGTGATCGTTAAAAGGCCCCTGTCTATCAATGGCAATTATTCCCATCTATATTTATTGACAAAGCCTCTCAAATAATGTTGCAAGGGTTTGCTGTTTCTGCTGAGACCTATCCAAGAACAGATGGTTGGCCAAAATACAAGAGAACTTTATTGTTGTTTCCATTCGAACATGTGTGTCGATCACCAGGCCTTGGTCATTGCAAACACACACTGAGGTTCTTTCCTAACAGTATCTCACAAGATCACAGGACATGAATGCAGAAGTCTATTCATCCACCCAGAAGAAATCTACTTTACCGACATTATTGTTTCTTAAATAATTTCACGATTTTTACTCCTCCGCTCTGCCAGGAAGTCAGTTTTAAGTATTGAGTGTGCTGAGTGCACGGAGCTTTGTAGTCATGCAATTATAGAGCATTAGAATGATACAGCACAGAGGGGGTCATTCAGCCTATAACCCAGTGCTAGCTCTTGGAAACAGCTATAGATTAGCTGCACTTGCTTTGTTCCTTCACCTTAGCCCTGTAAATCTTTCCTCTTCCAATATTAATGCAATTCCTTTTTGCAAGTTGCTATTGAAACTGCTACCAGAGGTCTTTCAACTCACTGGATGAAAAGCTATTTCCTCATTTTCCCTCTGGTAGTTTGATGTATTACCTTTGATAAGTATATCCTTTCCTTACCAACCCTTCTCCCAAAGCATCATCACAAAACTCTTCAGCATTTTAGCACCTTGGTTACATTCGTTTTTAAAAAATCTTTTACATGATTGGGCATTGCTGGGTCGGCCAGCACTTTTATTGCCCATCGCTAATTGCCCCTTGAGAAGGTGGTGGTGAGCTGCCTTCTTGAACCGCTGCAGTCCATGTGGTGTAGGTATACCCACAGTGCTGTTAGGGAAGCAGTTCTAGGATTATGACCCAGCGACAGCGAAGAAAAGATGATATATTTCCAAATCAGGATAGTGAGTGACTTGGAGTGGACCTTGGAAAATTAAAAATCTTTTTTGAACCTAACCTGCTCTAAGGAGAACATCCTCAACTCCTTCAGCCACAGTTCACATGTACCTTTATAACTGCCCTCTGAATTTGGCCAAACACTTTCAAAGACTCATGCTTGTATACTTCTATATCTCTTGTTTCTGGAATAAACCCAGAAAATACAAAAGTAGTTGGCAGGTCACGCAGAATCTGTGGAAAGGGATAAACAGAGTAAAAGCTTCAGGTTGATGATCTTCCAGAAAATTCTAACCTTTATTTCAGATCTCCTGGAGAATTGGGCAGATCTTTCAGATTATTTCAGATCTCCTGGAGAATTGGGCAGACACATGGCAGATAAAGCTCAATAAGAAGTTTAACAACACCAGGTTAAAGTCCAACAGGTTTATTTGGTAGCAAAAGCCACACAAGCTTTCGGAGCTCTAAGCCCCTTCTTCAGGTGAATGGGAATTCTGTTCACAAACAGAGCATATAAAGACACAGACTCAATTTACATGAATAATGGTTGGAATGCGAATACTTACAACTAATCAAGTCTTTAAGAAACAAAACAATGTGAGTGGAGAGAGCATCAAGACAGGCTAAAAAGATGTGTAATACACTCACATTGTTTTGTTTCTTAAAGACTTGATTAGTTGTAAGTATTCGCATTCCAACCATTATTCATGTAAATTGAGTCTGTGTCTTTATATGCTCTGTTTGTGAACAGAATTCCCACTCACCTGAAGAAGGGGCTTAGAGCTCCGAAAGCTTGTGTGGCTTTTGCTACCAAATAAACCTGTTGGACTTTAACCTGGTGTTGTTAAACTTCTTACTGTGTTTACCCCAGTCCAACGCCGGCATCTCCACATCAGATAAAGCTCAACACAGAGAAGGTTAGGTGTGAAGTGATTCATCTGGCAGGAAGTGAGGCACAGTGAATTACAAGAAACAGGGGTCCAGGGACAGGCAGAAATGCTAAATCCCATGGGATTCAGTCTGTCTCCCAAAGTCTGCTGAGCACTCCCGTTCCAAACTTCAGATCATTTGGAGAATTTGAAATAATGTTTTATATACTAAAGTCCGGACCATTAATATATTCCAGAAATAAACCCACAAATGGCACAGGTATCAAGCTTTGACAATTTGTTTAAATCTCTGTCCCTTTGATTTGCTCCCACTGTTTAATTTAAAGCAGTATTTTTGTTAACCGTTTCCGTAGAGCGAGTGTGAAGATAATGATGCAGCTCCATGTGGTGGGAGCCTGGGAGTGACCCTGGGAGAGTGAGCTGAGCACAGTTGTTATGTGGAGCTGTGGAGCTGAAGAATAAACTACCTTTGTTGGAAGTCCTTATTGTGGGTGATTTAGGGAACCCACAACATTCGATATGGTGTCGGGAGTTGGCAATACAGCACAAGGACTTCACTGCTTCAACCCACTCGTCTTTGATGAAAGTATTGTAGTTGGTTGGGAAGGTTCCAGAAGGAATGGTGTAGATACTGCAGTTCTGCACTCGCTGACAAGTGGAAAAAGGTTCAGGCTTTTACCCGATTAAACCTTGCGATCCCCGAGGCCACCAAAGGATTTGAGTCATTTGTTTTGCAGCCAGAGGAGGACAATGCAGACACAGAGACAATCCTGGTAAAAAATCTCATCCTTGATAGACATGGATTCAATTCAATGAGCAAATCGTCAATAATTTTACATGCCCATCCTAAAAATACTGGCAAAGAAATGTACGATCGGAACTCTCACTGAGGATCTAATCAGGGATTGAGTAGTTTGTGGAATATGATAGTGATACAGTCCACAAGCAACTGTTGCAAAGAAAAGACAAATGTAGCAAGCGGCCGTTAATATCTGGATGTTAAAGGAACAATCTGAGGCCTGAAGCAGAGGTTTTAGGTGGGAAACCAAGGTTTTCACAGTACAGTAATTCACAGTAAATAATTCACACCGAGCTGCAACTGCAGCAGCCAGCACCCACCAAACAGAACAATTCATCCAGTGTTATAATGAGGGGGAGGGGAAAAGAGGGGAAGGAGATGAGAGGCGAGGAGAGAGGAGGCAGAAAGGAGGGGAGAGGGAAAGGAGGGGATAGGGGTGGTGGGAGTAAAAGAGAGGAGGGAGTGCGGAAAGGGAGGGGAGAGGGGGTGGAAAGGAGTGGGAGGAGAAAGGAGAGGTAGGGGGAAGAGGGTTTTGTGGAGGGGGGAGAGGAGGGAGCCTCTCTCTGAGGTGTCCCATGACTACCCTGCACCTAGTTAGGTCTCCTTTAATTGCCTTCAATGGGCCCTGAATGAGTTATGCTGGTTATGTGCACTATGTTGACAGGTGGCTCTGCAAACCCCAATCCCCCCCTCTGTAAAACGGCTTGAATGAGCTGGATGCGATGGATTGGGAAAACTTAGCTCCTGTCTACCTCTGTCCCTGAGTCCCAGCTTCAGCCCATCCAATCTTCTTCCAAATTCAGATGCCTGATGCCAGAGACCAAACTTTTACAGATGCACCATAGAAAGCATTCTTTCTGGTTGTTTCACAGCTTGGTATGGCTCCTGCTCTGCCCAAGACCGTAAAGAACTACAAAAGGTCGTGAATGTAGCCCAATCCATCATGCAAACCAGCCTCCCATCCATTGACTCTGTCTACACTTCCCGCTGCCTCGGCAAAGCAGCCAGCATAATTAAGCACCCCACGCACCCTGGACATTCTCTCTTCCACCTTCTTCCTTCGGGAAAAGGACACAAAAGTCTGAGGTCACATACCAACCGACTTAAGAACAGCTTCTTCCCTGCTGCTGTCAGACTTTTGAATGGACTTATCTTGCATTAAGTTGATCTTTCTCTACACCCCAGCTATGACAGTAATGCTACATTCTGCACTCTCTCATTTCCTTCTCTGTGAACGGTATGCTTTGTCTGTATAGCGCGCAAGAAACAACACTTTTCACTGTATGTTAATACATGTGACAATAATAAATCAAATCAGATCAAATCAAACCAGACTTGTGGCTCTTCTCCACACTGTCCAATTGTTCTCAATATTCTGGGATAAATACATCAAACCATGAGGATTCCTGACTTCTGTCAGGATCTCTCAAACCTCCAACTTTTCCTTTTCAAAATCCTGAATGATGAAGGTAAACTGTTCATTCCTTCCCTTGTCAATATTTGAAGGAAGTTATTATTTCGAATATTCACTTTTTTCATTCTGATTTTCGATTCCAGTTTGCATCTTTTAATGATTTTTTTTCTCCCACAGGAGGTGTGAATGTTCCTGACAAGGCTGCTTTGTGTTTCCATCCCTAAAATCTCCACCTTCTCTCTGGCCGTCTCCTTATTGAAGCACAGGAAAAGCTCTGCTAGTTTCAAGTTCTCCCTTTGCCCTCCAATTGCCTCTTTAAATTGCTCTGTCATGTTCTTCATCTTAATGAGTGCTTCCTCCATTTTCCCAGCACGATCGCAAAAGATTTTGTTTCATGTTTCACTTTGTATCAAAGGGTGAAGAAATTTGATTTTACCTTTGAAAACTCTTCAACGTAAGCATTTTCCAAATCAAATCCTGATCTGAGTAACTGAATGGATCGCAGGGGCTCCTGCTGGTACTGTACAAGAACGAGAGGAGCTCCTCCTCATCCAACCAAAGTAAACTAGAGTCAAGAGTCAAACAGCACCAAAACAGGCCCTTCGGCCCACCATGTCTATGCCAACCATCAATACTCATCCCATTTACCAGCTCTTGGTCCATAGCCAACTATGGTGAATGTGTGGAATTCACGACCACAGAATGTAGTTGAGGCCAAAATGTTGTCTGATTTCAAGAAGAAATTAGATACAGCTCTTGGGGCTAAAGGGATGAAGGGATATGGGGGGAAAGGGGGATCAGGATATTGAATTTGATGAGCAGCCATGATCAAAATGAATGGCAGAGCAGGCTCGAAGGGCCGAATGGCCTCCTCCTGCTTCTCGTTCCCATGTTTCTATATCTTGGCAAGTTCTGTTCTCATCCAGATAATTTGTGACACAGTAAGGATTCTATGACACAGATACCTTGCTAATTCAGCTGCTAATGCACCCTTTTAAAGTCAGTTGATGTTGAATCATAGAACCATGGAATCCCAGAGAGCAGAAGGAGGCCATTTAGCCCATTGCGTCTGCACTGACTCTCCAAAAGAGCACCTTACCCAGGCCAAACCCCCTCCCCCGCCTCACCTCTACCTCTGAAACCCCACGCATTTCCTGTGGCCAATCCACCTAACCTGCCCATTTTAGGACACTAAGGGGCAATTTAACCCCTTGAAGAACCATGTCTTGAAATAGAAATTGCTGCAAAAAGCAGTTCAGGCAGCATATTTGGCCAAGGCAATGACCTTTCATCAGAACTGAGGCAAGTAACATGAGAGTTGCTAAAACAGGAAGGCAGTGTCAGGAAGAAGAAAAGTCTGTTCAAGGGTGGAGGGCAGGAGACATTACAAAAACAAATGATCAACCAGATAAGCAGACTGGTCATAGCTGTGGTAACTAAACAGCTGTTTGTCCAATGAGGCATGAATGACTACGTTAAAAAAACCCCATCTGAATGGAACACAAAGGGATGAAGGAAGAAGCACGCCACTAAATACAAACAAAAAAACACACACACGACACGAGATGGAGGCAGAGGTTATGGTCTAAAATTGCTGAACAGAATATTGAGTCCAGAAGGCTGTGGCGTTCTGGGGTAAATGATGAGATGCCCTTCCTCCAGCTTGCGTTGAGCTTCACTGGAACACTGTGGCCGGCCAAGGACAGGAAGGTCAGACTGGGAGAAAGGCAGAGAATTAAAATAACACACAACAGGGAGCTTGGCAGATGGAATGGAGATATTCCACAAACATTTCACCCAGTTTGCCTTTGGCCTCCCTAGTGTAGAGGAGACTATAACATAAGCAGCAAATAGTGTATACAAAATTAAAAGCAATAAATTGCTGTTTCACTTGGGTGGACTGTTTGGGAACTTGGGTAATGAGGAGAGAGGAGGTGAAAGGGCAAGTGTTGCATCTCCAATGTTTGTTTGGAAAAGTGCCTCAGCAAAGGGATGGGAATGTTTAAAGTTTATTTATTATTGTCACAAGTAGGCTTACATTAACACTGCAATAAAGTTGCTGTGAAAATCCCCTAGTCACCACACTCCGGCACCTGTTCAGGTACACTGATGGGCAATTTAGCACGGCCAATGCACCTAACCTGCACGGCTTTCAGATTTTGGGAGGAAACCGGAGCACCCGGAGGAAACCCATGCAGACACGGGGAGAACGTGCAAACTCCACACAGACAGTGACTCGAGCCGGGAATCGAACCCGGGTCCCTAGCGCTGTGAGGCAGCAGTACTAAACATTGTGCCACCGTGCCACCCCACAATGCCTGGAGCCTCCTTCCAGGTTCTCTCTCTCTGACTTTTCCCTGTCGCTTGTCTCGGTCTCTGCTCTGATACGGTGTCCCGCTCCTGCCTCACGGGATGGGAGGTGTTTTATGACTTTTTTTAATGCAGGTTCACCCTGCCCTCAGGCTGAGGAGCTGGAAATGTCAGACTGGCCACACACGCAGTACCACTCAGGATCTGACAGGACATTGATGACAAGGTAAAATTAGACCATGTAACACCTTTCGATTTCAGGAAGTTTTTCAGAGAGCAACAGCCGAGTGTTCCCCAGAACATCTCCGAGAAAGGATTTTTAAAGCTCGATTTAAGCATTTTATTTGTAATCAAAAAACAATTTTTGGATCAACCAGTAAGCTGACATCTCTGAAACCAAAACTGTCAGGAACCAGCATCTCATTTTAAACCCTTTCTGAGTTAAGGTTTTCCCAAGCAAACCATTGGAAAGAAATTGGCTCAGTTAACCTTTAATGCCAGCGTCTGACAGGCAAGATTGGTTTTGAAAACCACTAGTTGTGCATTCCAAACTGGCTGCTTCATAAAAGATCATAGAATCCTACAGTGCAGAAGGAGGCTATTCGGCCCATTGAGTCTGCACCGACCACGAACCCACTCAGGCCCTATCCCCATAATCCCATACATTTATCCTAGCTCGTCCCCCTGACACTAAGGGGCAATTTGTCATGGCCAATCCACCTAACCTGCACGTCTTTGGGCTGAGATTGGCTTCATTCTGACATTTTATCGGCTGGATTTATGGGTGTCAGTGAGGTCACAGAGAAGGCAGGGGGTGAACACGTCACCTCCCCCCCCCTCCCGCCCCCCACTCCAACTGACCTTCCCCTCGAATCCCTGGCCCCACTGCAACACCTCCCCCCGCCCAGCCAAAGGATACAGCGGGATATAGATCAGCTGCGGAAGTGGGCGGAGAAATGGCAGATGGAGTTTAATGTGGCTGGTGTGAAGCGCTGCACTTTGGGAGATCATAGCCAGAATGTTCCCCCAAAAAAATCGAAGTGTCGAATTCGCGGGGAAACTGGAGAAATTCACACTATTTATTTTCAGTGGGAGTTCAGACTAGAATCTCCCACACTGTGCAATGCAGAGGCTGTCAGTGTGAATATCATTAAAAACTAGGGGGCGGAACCTATTCCTGCTGGAGAGATTGAAATCAGCGCACTGAGTGGGCTACTGTGCACGTGCCGAGATCTGTCAGCGCCGAGATCTGTCAGTGCCGAGATCTGTCAGTGCTGAGATCTGTCAGTGCTGAGATCCGTCAGTGCTGAGATCTGTCAGTGCTGAGATCTGTCAGTGCTGAGATCTGTCAGTGCTGAGATCTGTCAGTGCTGAGATCTGTCAGTGCTGAGATCTGTCAGTGCTGAGATCTGTCAGTGCCGAGGTCAGTCAGCGCCGAGGTCAGTCAGCGCCGAGGTCAGTCAGCGCCGAGGTCAGTCAGCGCCGAGGTCAGTCAGCGCCGCGGTCAGTCAGCGCCGAGGTCAGTCAGCGCCGCGGTCAGTCAGCGCCGAGGTCAGTCAGCGCCGAGGTCAGTCAGCGCCGCGGTCAGTCAGCGCCGCGGTCAGTCAGCGCCGAGGTCAGTCAGCGCCGAGGTCAGTCAGCGCCGAGGTCAGTCAGCGCCGAGGTCAGTCAGCGCTGAGATCTGTCAGTGCCGAGGTCAGTCAGCGCCGAGGTCAGTCAGCGCCGCGGTCAGTCAGCGCCGCGGTCAGTCAGCGCCGAGGTCAGTCAGCGCCGAGGTCAGTCAGCGCCGAGGTCAGTCAGCGCCGCGGTCAGTCAGCGCCGCGGTCAGTCAGCGCCGAGGTCAGTCAGTGCCGAGGTCAGTCAGCGCCGCGGTCAGTCAGCGCCGCGGTCAGTCAGCGCCGAGGTCAGTCAGCGCCGAGGTCAGTCAGCGCCGAGGTCAGTCAGCGCCGAGGTCAGTCAGCGCCGAGGTCAGTCAGCGCCGAGGTCAGTCAGCGCCGAGGTCAGTCAGCGCCGAGGTCAGTCAGCGCCGAGGTCAGTCAGCGCCGAGGTCAGTCAGCGCCGAGGTCAGTCAGCGCCGAGGTCAGTCAGCGCCGAGGTCAGTCAGCGCCGAGGTCAGTCAGCGCCGAGGTCAGTCAGCGCCGAGGTCAGTCAGCGCCGAGGTCAGTCAGCGCCGAGGTCAGTACATGCACAATGGTCCCGCACTCACAGACTTCCTCTTTGCTGGCCAGTCCCACACCTCCCACAACACCGGCTCTCTGCCCCCCCACAACCCGCTTGCTGACCCTGCAACCATTCCCAGCCCAGATTCAACCTGCCTTGATCTCCAGGCCCACTCCCCCAATTCCCACCCCCGACAATGACCTCCCCCACAGTCCCGGCCCCCCCTGGCAGCCCCATTCCCCCCCCCCCCCTGCAGTCCCGAACCCCACCCCACCAGCTAAACCCACCCCCCAGCCCAACCCGTTCGCTGGCCTCCCTCCTTCCTCCACCAATCCCTTTGAAGAATGGCAGCAGGACTCCCCACCCCCATTGATTGCCCGCATGGCCCAGACCCCAGCAGGCCTTGCCCCCAGGCTCTGCCCCCATGTGCTCCGTTCCTTGGCACTGCCTGATGCCTGATGGGCAGTGCCAAGGTGCCCCCTGGGCATTGGCACTTTGCCCCTTAGGCAGTGCCTGCCAGGGGCCCAGGCTGGCACTGCCAGGGTGTCAATGTCCAGGGGGCAGCCAACCCATGCCGCCCAATCCTCTGGGGGCCCCGATTGCCCCCATCCTTCACTCTCCTCTCTACCTACTCCCCAGCACCTTAAACCTGTGGCCTCGCGTGACAACCATTTCAGCCCTAGGTAAAAGCCTCTGAGAATCCACTCCAACAATACCTCTTAGCACCTTATACACCTCTATCAGGTCACGTCTCATCAGTGTGCCGAGACCTGTCAGCACCGAGATCTGTCAGTGCCGAGATCTGTCAGTGCCGATCTGTCAGTGCCGAGATCTGTCAGCACCAAGATCTGTCAGTGCCGAGATCTGTCAGCACCAAGATCTGTCAGTGCCGAGATCTGTCAGTGCCGAGATCTGTCAGTGCCGAGATCTGTCAGTGCCAATCTGTCAGTGCCGAGATCTGTCAGTGCCGAGATCTGTCAGTGCCGAGATCTGTCAGCACCGAGATCTGTCAGTGCCGAGATCTGTCAGTGCCGAGATCTGTCAGTGCCGAGATCTGTCGGTGCCGAGATCTGTCAGTGCCGAGATCTGTCAGTGCCGATCTGTCAGTGCCGAGATCTGTCAGTGCCGATCTGTCAGTGCCGAGATCTGTCAGTGCCGAGATCTGTCAGTGCTGAGATCCGTCAGTGCCGAGATCTGTCAGTGCCGAGATCTGTCAGTGCCGAGATCTGTCAGTGCCGAGATCTGTCGGTGCCGAGATCTGTCAGCACCGAGATCTGTCAGTGCCGAGATCTGTCAGTGCCGAGATCTGTCAGTGCCGAGATCTGTCGGTGCCGAGATCTGTCAGTGCCGAGATCTGTCAGTGCCGAGATCTGTCAGTGCCGAGATCTGTCAGTGCCGAGATCTGTCAGCACCGAGATCTGTCAGTGCCGAGATCTGTCAGTGCCGATCTGTCAGCGCCGAGATCTGTCAGTGCCGAGATCCGTCAGTGTCGAGATCTGTCAGCGCCGAGATCTGTCAGTGCCGAGATCTGTCAGCGCCGAGATCTGTCGGTGCCGAGATCTGTCGGTGCCGAGATCTGTCGGTGCCGAGATCTGTCAGCACCGAGATCTGTCAGTCCCGAGATCTGTCAGTGCCGAGATCTGTCAGTGCCGAAATCTGTCGGTGCTGAGATCTGTCAGTGCCGAGATCTGTCAGTGCCGAGATCTGTCAGTGCCGAGATCTGTCGGTGCCGAGATCTGTCAGCACCGAGATCTGTCAGTGCCGAGATCTGTCAGTGCCGATCTGTCAGTGCCGAGATCTGTCAGTGCCGAGATCCGTCAGTGTCGAGATCTGTCAGCGCCGAGATCTGTCAGTGCCGAGATCTGTCAGCGCCGAGATCTGTCGGTGCCGAGATCTGTCGGTGCCGAGATCTGTCGGTGCCGAGATCTGTCAGCGCCGAGATCTGTCAGTGCTGAGATCCGTCAGTGCCGAGATCTGTCAGTGCTGAGATCTGTCAGTGCCGAGATCTGTCAGTGCTGTCAGGGTTGGGCTGCTAGTTCCCTGTTAGTGGGAAACTACTCTAGACCCTGCTGGAGTGAACCACTCCGGTTAGGAGGGGGGAAGAAGCTCGTGGGCCCCGGAGAATTCAATCTCGGGCCCGTGAATCACATTTAAATTCCTTTTAAAATGATATTTAAATTACACCGCCCCTCCTCACCAATCTCCGGTGTGGAGCAGAGACCGCTGGAAATTCGGCGCTGGGAGATGCTATCGGGGCGGGAATGCATGCACAAACCCCGCACATCACCTGCCGCGAGATTCCCCTGACCCCCTGTGCTAAAACATTAGCGTAGTGGAATGGGAGAATCGTGCCCCAAATACTCAGGGTAAGTACACAGTTAATGGCAGGACCCTGAACTGCATTGATGTACTGAGGGACCTTGGGATCCAAGTCCATATCTCCCTGAAAGCGGCCACACAAGTAGACAGGGTGGTGAAGAAGGCGTACGGCACACTTGCCTTTATTGTTCAGGGCATTGAGTACAAGAGTTAGGATGTCATGTTGCACCTTTATAAAACTTTAGTTAGGCCGCACTTAAAGAATATTGTGTTCAATTCTGGTCGCCACATTACAGGAAGGATGTGGTGGGTTTGGAAAGGGTGAAGAAGAGGTTTGCTGCCTGGATTAGAGGGTATGAGCTATGAAGACCTGGTCAGACCCCACCTGGAGTACTGTACCCAGTTCTGGTCGCCTCATTACAGAAAGGATGTGGAAGCCATAGAACGAGTGCAGAGGAGGTTTACGAGGATGTTGCCAGGATTAAGTGGTATGCCTTATGAGGATAGGTTGAGAGAGCTCGGTCTATTCTCCTTGGAGAGGCGAAGGATGAGATGTGACCTGATAGAGGTGTATAAGATGTTGAGAGGTATTGATAGAGTGGATTCTCAGAGGCTTTTACCCAGGGCTGAAATGGTTGTCACGAGAGGCCACAGGTCTCAGTAACCCCCACAGCTTGTCTGGACTTGCAGAATCTCACTGGCTGTCCTGTCTGGAGACAATACACATCTCTTTAACCTGTGCGTAATGCTGTCTCCATTCACATTGTTTGTACCTTTAAGACTTGATTATCTGTAAAGACTGCATTCCAATCAGTATTCTGTAAATTGAGTTTGTGTCTCTGTATTCCCTGTTTGTGAGCATTTCTCCACTCCGCCTGACGAAGGAGCAGCGCTCCGAAAGCTACTGGCTTTTGCTACCAAATAAACCTGTTGGACTTTAACCTGGTGTTGTTAGACTTCTTACTGTGTTTACCCCAGTCCAACGCCGGCATCTCCACATCAGTGAAATGCAGGCCAGCTGAGGGTGCATTCCTGAATATAACATCATTCCTTCTGGGTACGGTGTGCACATGTTTCTGGTCCCCAGGCAAGAAGATTGGGCAGTGTGATGGAGCCCAGGAAGATCTCAGCCTGCATGAGGATCTTCAGAAGGAAAGGAGAGCACGGAAAAAAAGAGGAAAAAAATAAAATAATTGTTAGGGAAATAATCCCAGTGGTGTGAAATGAAGCTAATCACTGGTAAACCTCTTTCAGTTCACTGGAGGCTTTGCATTAGTGAGAATTAGCACACATCTTGCTAGCTAAATCCATCAAAGTGTTTTAATCCAAAAAGAAACACGTTCAGCTCCCGCTGATGTGAGTTAATTTTTTATAGGAAGACATTCGTTCAGTATTTAGTATTCTGCCCCCATTTATTTAAGTCAATGTGATGTGATAAGAGGGATAACATCATTCACAGTCAGAAATCCCAGTTAATAAGATTGAAACATATTAATGGGTGAAATTCATTCATATTTTTATATTTATTTATCTTATTTTCCTGCTTGTAATGGTGATTACTATCAGTGCCAGGGAACTGAACGTTCTTCGTGCATTTGTCACTTCATGTCAGCAGTGAAGCTCCCATCTTGGACATATTGTGGGTCACATTCAGAATAAGTCAGAAGGTTGTGGGTTCAAGACCACTCACAAGCTTGACCCTCTCAGCAAGCTGATTATGCAATCTATGGGCCGGCACGGTGGCACAGTGGTTAGCACTGCTGCCTCACAGCGCCAGGGACTTGGGTTCGATTCCCGGCTGGGGTCACTGTCTGCACGTTCTCCCCGTGTCTGCATGGGTTCCCTCCGGGTGCTCCGGTTTCCTCCCGCAGTCCGAAAGCTGTGCTTGTTGGGTGCATTGGCCGTGCTAAATTCTCCCTCAGTGTACCCGATCTTCAAAGAAAAAAAGGAAGCATTTATCAAAGCGAGGAAGCTGGGAACACATGAAGCAAGTGTGGAATACAGGGGAAGTAGAAAGAACATAAGAACATAAGAAATAGGAGCAGGAGTAGGCCATCTAGCCCCTCGAGCCTGCCCCGCCATTCAATAAAATCATGGCTGATCTGACGTGGATCAGTACCACTTACCCGCCTGATCCCCATAACCCTTAATTCCCTTACCGATCAGGAATCCATCCATCCGCGCTTTAAACATATTCAGCGAGGTAGCCTCCACCACCTCAGTGGGCAGAGAATTCCAGAGATTCACCACCCTCTGGGAGAAGAAGTTCCTCCTCAACTCTGTCTTAAACCGACCCCCCTTTATTTTGAGGCTGTGTCCTCTAGTTTTATCTTCCTTACTAAGTGGAAAGAATCTCTCCGCCTCCACCCTATCCAGCCCCCGCATTATCTTATAAGTCTCCATAAGATCCCCCCTCATCCTTCTAAACTCCAACGAGTACAAACCCAATCTCCTCAGCCTCTCCTCATAATCCAAACCCCTCATGTCCGGTATCAACCTGGTGAACCTTCTCTGCACTCCCTCCAATGCCAATATATCCTTCCTCATATAAGGGGACCAATACTGCACACAGTATTCCAGCTGCGGCCTCACCAATGCCCTGTACAGGTGCATCAAGACATCCCTGCTTTTATCTTCTATCCCCCTCGCAATATAGGCCAACATCCCATTTGCCTTCTTGATCACCTGTTGTACCTGCAGACTGGGCTTTTGCGTCTCATGCACAAGGACCCCCAGGTCCCTTTGCACGGTAGCATGTTTTAATTTGTTTCCATTGAGATAGTAATCCCATTTGTTATTATTTCCTCCAAAGTGTATAACCTCGCATTTCTCAACGTTATACTCCATTTGCCATATCCTCGCCCACTCACTCAGCCTGTCCAAATCTCTCTGCAGATCTTCTCCGTCCTCCACACGATTCACTTTTCCACTTATCTTTGTGTCGTCTGCAAACTTCGTTACCCTACACTCCGTCCCCTCCTCCAGATCATCTATATAAATGGTAAACAGTTGCGGCCCGAGTACTGATCCCTGCGGCACGCCACTAGTTACCTTCCTCCAACCGAAAGAAACTTAAGCAAGGAGTAAGGAGGACTAAAATGGGTCACGAAAAGTCATTGGCCAGCAGGATTAAGGAAAATCCCAAGGTTTTTTATACATACATAAAGAGCAAGAGGGTAGCCAGAGAGAGGGTTGGCCCACTCAAGGACAAGGGAGCGAATCTATGCGTGGATCCAGAGGAAATAGGCGAGTATTAAATGAGTACTTTGCATCAGTATTCACCAAACAGAAGGACTTGGTGGATGATGAGTCTGGAGAAGGGTGTGTAGACAGTGTGAGTCATGTTGAGATCAAAAAGGAAGTGACATTGGGGTTCTTGAGAAACATTAGGGGAGACAAGTCCCCAGGGCCTGATGGGATATACCCCAGAATACTGAGAGAGGCAAGGGAGGAAATTGCTGGGCCTTGAGAGAAATTTTTGTATCCTCATTGTATTCAGGGGAGGTCACAGAGGATTGGAGACGAGCCAATGTTTTTCCTTTGTTTAAGGAGGACAGCAAGGATAATCCAAGTGATTACAGGCTGGTGAGTCTTACGTCAGTGGTAGGGAAATTATTGGAGAGGATTCTTCAAGACAGGATTTACTCCCACTTGGAAATAAGTGGACGTATTAGCGAGAGGCAACATGGTTTTGTGAAGGGGAGGTCGTGTCTCACTAATTTGATCGAGTCTTTTGAGGAAGTGACGAGGATGATTGATGAGGGTAGGACAGTGGATGGTGTCTACATGGACTTCAGTAAGGCCTTTGACAAGATCCCTCATGGCAGACTGGTGCAGAAGGTGAAGTCGCATGGGATCAGAGGTGAGCTGGCAAGATGGATACAGAATTGGCTCAGTCAAAGAAGACAGAGGGTAGCAGTGGAAGGGTGCGTTTCAGAATGGAGAGCTGTGACAAGTGGCGTTCCTCAGGGATCAGTGCTGGGACCTTTGCTGTTTGTAATATAAATGATTTGGAGGAAAATGTAACTGGTTTGATTAGTAAGTTGGCGGATGACACAAAGGTTGGTGGATTTGCGGATAGCAATGAGGACCATCAGAGGATACAGCAGGATATAGATCGGTTGGAGACTTGGGCGGAGAGATGGCAGATGGAGTTTAATCCAGACAAATGTGAGGTAATGTTTTTTGGAAAATCTAATAAAGATAGGAAATATACAATAAATGGCAGAACCCTTAAGCGTATTGATAGGCAGAATGCAGACACACAGGTCACTGAAAGTGGCAATGTAGGTGGAGAAGTTGGTCAAGAGGCATACGGCATGCTTGCCTTCATCGGCCGGGGCATTGAGTTTAAAAATTGGCAAGTCATGTTGCAACTTTATAGAATCTTAGTTAGGCCGCACTTAGAATATAGTGTTCAATTCTGGTCGCCGCACTACCAGAAGGATGTGGAGGCTTTGGAGAGGGTACAGAAAAGATTTATCAGGACATTGCCTGGTATGGAGGGTATTAGCTATGAGGAGAGGTTGGAGGAACTTGGTTTGTTCTCACTGGAGCGACGGAGGTTGAGGGGAGACCTGATAGAAGTCTACAAGATTATGAGGGGCATGGACAGAGTGGATAGTCAGAAGCTTTTTCCCAGAGTGGAAGAGTCAATTACTGGGGTGCATAGGTTTAAGGTGTGAGGGGCAAGGTATAAAGGAGATGTATGGGGCAAATTTTTTACACAGAGGGTGCTGGGTGCCTGGAACTCACTGCCGGGGGAGGTAGCGGAAGCAGATACAATAGTGAGATTTAAGGGGCATCTGGACAAATACATGAATAGGATGGGAATAGAGGGATATGGTCCCCGGAAGGATAGGGGGTTTTAGTTCAGTCGGGCAGCATGGTCAGTGCAGGCTTGGAGGGCCGAAGGGCCTGTTCCTGTGCTGTAATTTTCTTTGTTCTTTGTTCTAAATGCAAATTCTTCTTTTCTAGAAATAGAGTTTGGCTAATTTGGGATCATGCCTTGTGCAAAAATTTCCTGCATTGCAACAGTGAGTACAATACATCATTGGCTGTAAAATATTTGGGATTTCTCCTGCAGTCGTAAACGATGCTACATAAATGTAAGCTCTTTTTCTTTATTTTTAATAACACACAGCCCCAAGTTGGTTTTTACATTATTATTCAGCGTAGCTATTTTTATAAAGAGTTGAGATCACTTCTGCATTTAGCACCATATGCAAATAAAGTTAATTATGCTGCTTTCGGAATATAATTTCAGTGAAAGACCAGTGTCGACCCGATCTGTTTAATTCACTGATGCGCACAATGGAAGCAACCTGGTTTTTGCAATTCAAAGGTGTTGGGATTTGTGTTTTCACAGTTTTGAATCGAAAGACATGTCTGCAATTAGATTGTATTTACAGAACAGAACATAGGCTCTTTCAACTGGTTTACTCTGGTATTCCTGCTTTACACTAGCTTTCTCCCTCCCCTCTTCACCTCACTCTGACTATCTACTCTCCCATTCCTGACTCCCTCATGTGTTTATCTTGCTTCACCTCATGATACTATTCACCTCAGCTACTCCCTGCTGTTGCATATTTTAAGCTCTGGCTGGGAAATATGTTTTCCTGAATTGCCTTTTGAATTTATTAGTGACTGTTTCTATGCATGGCTCTGAGTTTTCGACAGTCTATGTCTTCTCCATATGAACCTTACCTTACAACCACCCTTTTGTAATTTTAACGACTTCCTTCAGTTCACCCTCTCAGCCTGTTCTTTTCTAGAATTCTCAGTTGTTGTTTTATCCCACAGACTACATTGTGCAATCTCGCTGGGATTGTCAGGGAGATCGGCATCTGAATCTCCAACCACATTTAATCACACTGGAAAGAATGAGTTGGTATTTTCTGCAAAAGTCAAGATAAGAGATTTGATCATAGGATCCCTACGGTGCAGAAGGAGGCCATTCAGCCCATCACCCATTCGGCAATGGCCTCGTGGTACTATCCCTAGACTATTAATCCAGAAACGCAGCTAATATTCTGGAAGTCTTGTTTATGTGCATTGGCTCAATGTAAATCCTGACCCTGCCATCTTCCTTCACTGCAGCCACCATTGCTGAAACCCACGATGGCACAGTGGTTAACACTACTGCCTCACTGCGCCAAAGACCCAGGTTCGATTCCTGGCTCACGTCATTGTTTGTGTAGAGTCTACACATTCTCCCTGTGTCTGGGTGGGTTTCCTCCGGGTGCTCCGGTTTCCTCCCACAGTCCAAAGATGTGCAGGTTAAGTGGATTGGCCGTGCTAAATTGCCATTTAGTGTCAAAAGAACTAGTAGGGTAAATACATGGGGTTATGGGGATAGGGCCTGGGTGGAATTGTGGTCGGTGCAGACTCGATAGGCCGAATGGCCTCCTTCTGCACTGTTGGGATTCGATAACTACTTTTTTTTTCATGGTTATTGGCACTCTTCTCAGAGCACAGGGTGTTGGTGATATCGAATCATCGAGTTCCATGTGGTTTATTGCTGGTAGCCTCAGTGTGACACTGGCTCGAAGATCTAACAGTGGCCTGAAGTTCTGGTCAGCTATGAAACTTGAAGGTGTCCTGAGTGTAACGGGGAATGGCCACACCATGCTGTGGACCATGAGGACCACTTAGATATAAGATCTTAAGATATAGGAGTGGAATTAGGCCATTCGGCCCATCGAGTCTGCTCCACCATTCAATCACGGCTGATATGTTTCGCAACCCTGTTCTCCCGCCTTTTCCCCGTAATCTTTGCTCCCCTTACTGGGGTTTGGTGCTGTGTATGTGTCCAGTTCCCATAGCGTTCAGCTGGCCAATACCTTACACTTTGCTCCAGTGTCAACCTTTACCCTGTATTGTTACAAATTGTGTTGAGGGTGGTGAAAATCTCACTCTTTTCTGTGATGGTGTCGATACTCTCACAGCAGAGTGTTGTCGGAGATTCAGAGGTTTGGTTGCTCCAGTTCATTCACCTTCCTGATGCTCCTACCTTGGGGACTGATTGGCCGCAATGTGGCTTTTGCCAAAGGAGAATTGCTGTGATATTACCATATAAACCCTATGGTGCAGAATGAGGCCATTTGGCCCATCGAGTCTGCACCGACAACAATCCCACTTATGCCCTATCCCCATAACCCCACATATTTACCCCACTAATCCCTCTAACCTACACATCCCAGGACATTAAGGGACAATTAGCATGGCCAATCAACCCAATCCACACATCTTTGGGCTGTGGGAGGAAACCGGAGCACCTGGAGGAAACCCACACAGACACGGGGAGAACGTGCAAACTCCACGCAGACAATGACCCAAGCTGGGAATCAAACCTAGGTCTCTAATGCTGTGAGGCAGCAGTGCTAACCACTGTGCCACCGTGACCCCCAGAAAGGGATATGGTGCGATTTCATAGATCACTTGAAAGGGATTGAGGCTCTGCTGGATATTACTCTGCAACATTCCACTTTCCAAGTGTTGCAGCGTTTACCATCTGCCAAACATGCTGCTCTGTTCTGAGGGTGATGGCCACCAGCTGGTACAGAGCATGCCCAGTACCATAAATACTTCTGCTTCATGCCTAAACTCCTCACTGCTTTTCTCAAACTGTTAACTTAAAATGCAGACGAGCAGATGCTAACGAGCTGTGTGTAGTGTTAAATCTTTCTCTCACAGCAGATGCTTGTGAACAAGAACCCGCAGACTATTCGATCCCTGACTAACTCATCAGCACATCTTTAGCTAAGATTTTCAAAGTTTCCATGCACGATTGTATCAATTCATTAGATCTTTGATTTGTGGAGTTAAACACCTGTCTGTCGAATAGTATGTTCTTCATCGGAAGTCAATTGCTTTTAAATACTTTTATTATATTGGGGTCCACTTTCTTCTCCTCCATGTGAAAGACAAATGATTTAAACTATTAATGCATGTACTCTGGACATGTGCCGGGGAAAACTCCCACGCTTCCATCATGTGACAAGGATGTTGCCGGGACTTGAGAAGCTGAGTTACAGAGAGAGATTGAATAGGTTAGGACTTTATTCCCTGGAGCGTAGAAGAATGAGGGGAGATTTGATAGAGGTGTATAAGATTTTGATGGGTATAGATAGAGTGAATGCAAGCAGGCTTTTTCCACTGAGGCTAGGGGAGAAAATAACTAGAGGACATGGGTTAAGGGTGAAAGGAGAAAAGTTTAAAGGGAATATTAGGGGGGGCTTCTTCACACAGAGAGCGGTGGGAGTTTGGAATGAGCTGCCAGATGAGGTGGTGAATGCGGGCTCACTTTTAACATTTAAGAAAAACTTGGACAGGTTCATGGATGAGAGGGGTGTGGAGGGATATGGTCCAAGTGCAGGTCAGTGGGACTAGGCAGAAAAATGGTTCGGCACAGACAAGAAGGACCAAAAGGCCTGTTTCTGTGCTGTAATGTGCTATGGTTCTTTGGTTCCATGTGACCTCTTAGTGACTGCATCATCATGTTGCCATGTGACCATTTGGCCTACAGTCTAAATCTGGCTTGTCCACCCTCTTCCAATCAGGAGCCTGGGCAACAAGAACTCAAATGATAATGTTGAGAAGGAATTGATGAGTGTGAGTGCGAGGAGTGTGAGTGTGAGGAGGGATTGAGGAGTGAGTGTGAGGAGGGATTGAGGAGAGTGAGTGTGAGGAGAGTGAGTGTGAGGAGAGTGAGTGTGAGGAGGGTGTGTGGGGAGAGATTGAGGAGTGTGAGTGAGGAGTGTGAATGTGAGGAGAGATTGAGGAATGTGAGTGTGAGGAGGGATTGAGGGATATGAGTGTGAGGAGAGATTGAGGGATGTGAGTGTGAGGAGGGATTGAGGGATGTGAGTGTGAGGAGGGATTGAGGGATGTGAGTGTGAGGAGAGATTGAGGAGTGCGAGTGTGGGGAGAGATTGAGGAGTGTGAGAAGGGATTGAGGAGTGTGAGGAGAGATTGAGGAGTGTGAGTGTGAGGAGAGATTGAGGGATGTGAGTGTGAGGAGGGATTGAGGGATGTGAGTGTGAGGAGAGATTGAGGAGTGTGAGTGTGGGGAGACCATAAGACCATAAGACATAGGAGCGGAAGTAAGGCCATTCGGCCCATCGAGTCCACTCCACCATTCAATCATGGTTGATTTCAACTCCCTTTACCCGCTCTCTCCCCATAGCCCTTAATTCCTCGAGAAATCAAGAATTTATCAATTTCTGTCTTGAAGACGCTCAACGTCTCGGCCTCCACAGCCCTCTGTGGCAATGAATTCCACAGACCCACCACTCTCTGGCTGAAGAAATTTCTCCTCATCTCTGTTCTAAAGTGACTCCCTTTTATTCTAAGGCTGTGCCCCCGCGTCCTAGTCTCCCCTGTTAATGGAAACAACTTCCCTACGTCCATCCTATCTAAGCCGTTCATTATCTTGTAAGTTTCTATCAGATCTCCCCTCAACCTCCTAAACTCCAATGAATATAATCCCACGATCCTCAGACGTTCATCGTATGTCAGGCCTACCATTCCTGGGATCATCCGTGTGAATCTCCGCTGGACCCGCTCCAGTGCCAGTATGTCCTTCCTGAGGTGTGGGGCCCAAAATTGCTCACAGTACTCCAAATGGGGCCTAACCAGTGCTTTATAAAGCCTCAGAAGTACATCCCTGCTTTTGTATTCCAAGCCTCTTGAGATAAATGACAACATTACATTTGCTTTCTTAATTACGGACTCAACCTGCAAGTTTACCTTTAGAGAATCCTGGACTAGGACTCCCAAGTCCCTTTGCACTTTAGCATTATGAATTTTGTCACCGTTTAGAAAATAGTCCATGCCCCTATTCTTTTTTCCAAAGTGTACGACCTCGCACTTGCCCACGTTGAATTTCATCAGCCACTTCTTGGACCACTCTCCTAAACTGTCTAAATCTTTCTGCAGCCTCCCCACCTCCTCAATACTACCTGCCCCTCCACCTATCTTTGTATCATCGGCAAACTTGGCCAGAATGCTCCCAGTCCCGTCATCTAGATCGTTAATATATAAAGAGAACAGCTGTGGCCCCAACACTGAACCCTGCGGGACACCACTTGTCACCGGTTGCCATTCTGAGAAAGAACCTTTTATCCCAACTCTCTGCCTTCTGTCTGACAGCCAATCGTCAATCCATGTTAGTACCTTGCCTCGAATACCATGGGCCCTTATTTTACTCAGCAGTCTCCCGTGAGGCACCTTGTCAAAGGCCTTTTGGAAGTCAAGATAGATAACATCCATTGGCTCTCCTTGGTCTAACCTATTTGTTATCTCTTCAAAGAACTCTAACAGGTTTGTCAGGCACGACCTCCCCTTACTAAATCCATGCTGACTTGTCTTAATCCGACCCTGCACTTCCAAGAATTTAGAAATCTCATCCTTAACGATGGATTCTAGAATTTTGCCAACAACTGAGGTTAGGCTAATTGGCCTATAATTTTCCATCTTTTTTCTTGTTCCCTTCTTGAACAGTGGGGTTACAACAGCGATTTTCCAATCCTCTGGGACTTTCCCTGACTCCAGTGACTTTTGAAAGATCATAACTAACGCCTCCACTATTTCTTCAGCTATCTCCTTTAGAACTCTAGGATGTAGCCCATCTGGGCCCGGAGATTTATCAATTTTCAGACCTTTTAGTTTCTCTAGCTGAGGAGTGTGAGTGTGAGGAGGGGTTGAGGAGTGTGGCATGCTGTGACCTATTAAAAGTGTTGGACTGATTTGCTTCTGAAGCTTTTGTCTGTTGCTGAATACTCTTCTTTTTCTATTCTGTTTGTTATTGAAAAGTTCCATGGAAAACTAATGGAGATTAATTTCAATTTTAATTGAGGACCCAGTTTAAGCTTCATTCCCAGTTGTACCTCATTAACTGTCATCGCCTGGCATCAGAGCCAGAAATATTCATTCATACATAAGCTGAAACGTTAATTAAATGTGGATGATTCTCCAAATGGGGGTCTTCGTTTCAAACTGGATTCTATTTTTAGCCTTTGTCCAGACTAGGCCACTTCTAGCTCAATCATCAGTAGAAATGGGAACCTTGCTCTATTTTTCCTTTCCTGATATAGGTCATTCATAGTGTCCCCACTGTCAACGCCAATTAGATCAATTATCTCTGCACACACCAGGAATTAAACCAGGAACGTGCCCACATCGAGCACAGCGGCAAAGTGAATAAATTCATTGGGAGTGGAACGAGCCATCCTAAAAATCACTGGGGAGTCAGAAGGACAGGGTTGGCTTGTCCTCACATCGGTTCTGTTGTTAGAGAGCAATCAGCCAGTGGATCACGTGTTTGCAGCTGGCTCCTTTAATAATCTGCTTGGCACCATCAGGGGTTTGAAGCATTTCATCTTCCCTGCAATTTAAATAAATGAACAGGAGCCACTTAGACGCTGAGCTATTTTTTCCTGATGATATTTTACTGCACAATGTGGGGGGGTCTGCAATCCAGCAAAAAGCAGAAACAATTGATCTGACGGCTCTGATCGAGACTTGTGCTGCAAATGGAAGCGGTTCCATCATGGCAAAGTGTTTCCCTTCAAACTGCTGTTACCTATTTTAATATAAGATGGCCACAGACATAAAATAAATAGCCTATTATGCTGTTAGCACCCGTTCCTGCTTTCACTTCATCACTTGTGAGTCACGAGTACCAGAAACCATTAGGCGCATAACTCAACAGACTGAACGCACATATATCACAGCGTGAAAAGCCAGCATTCTTTTAGATGAAATATACAGTCACCATAGACTTTTCTTCAACTGCAGTAATGACTGAAGTGTCCAACATAGGACAAGTTGGAAGAGAGCCGACAGCCTCCAGTGTAAAGTGCAGGAAGACATTTCAGAGTCCGGTGAATGGTGAGATTTTTATTTCAGCATCAAAGGCAAAAAAGATAATTTATTGACCAAATTCAGTTGTTCCAGATGAGACTCGACGATTTCCTGGCAGCTGGACAGAGATATTGGTACAGGATGGATCAGTGGGAGCACTGACTGACAGACTAGTCCATGGAAATCTTTCAGCACCCACTCATGATCTGTGTTTAACAACACAGATTTGTGGCATCATGGAAATATTAAAAGTTACTTCTGATCAGCAAGAATGATGCAAATTGCAAATGTAGTTAAATACATGCAGCTGTGTTTATTGCTTCTGAGTGGCTTGCACAGGAACAGGTTATATTTTTAAACGAACAAATAATTGTCATTCTGAGTGAGAAAGTTACTCGCA
The DNA here is from genome assembly GCF_964213995.1 of Mustelus asterias. NCBI lineage: Eukaryota > Metazoa > Chordata > Chondrichthyes > Carcharhiniformes > Triakidae > Mustelus > Mustelus asterias. Next base: position 2,318,953 of record NC_135816.1, read on the forward strand.
GGTATGATTTTAAGTCAAGCATCATTTCTACTCCTCAGATCTGTGTTCAAAACACTTTTCCCTTCCCTTCCTGAAAATGAATCTAATCACTGTATTACTTGTATATAACTACCTGAACATAGGGCGCCAGGTTTGGGTGCATCACAGATGTGTAATGAGACACAGATTGGATACTGAGACAATGCAGACGCATCAGGAGATAAGCAAAAGTTTGGTGAAAGCTAGGTTTTAAGGACAACATTTAGGAAGTTCAAAAGCATCCATCACGAAACAATCCACTTGATCGCTATCCCATCCATCACCTTCTACATTCACTCTCTTCACTAATGACCCACAGTCGCAGCCGTGTGTCCCATTTACAAGCTGCACTGCAGCAACTCACCAAAACTCCTTCAACAGCACCTTCCAAATAAACACTTTCTACTACCTAGAAAGACAAGGGCATCAAACGCACGGGAATGCCAGCACTTGAAAGTTCCCTCCAAGTCACTCACCATCCTAACTTGGAAAATCCCTTCACTGTCGCTGGGTCAAAATCCTGGAACTCCCTTCCCAACAGCATAGTGGATGTACCTACATCACATGGACTGCAGCGTTTCACGAAGACAGCTCACCACCACCTTCTCAAGGGCTATTATGGATGGATAATAAATGCTGCCCTTGTCAGTTACAGTAAGTAGTCTCACAACACCCAGGTTAAAGTCCAACAGGTTTATTTGGTAGCACAAGCTTTCGGAGCACTGCTCCTTCATCTGACTCACCTGATGAAGGAGCAGCACTCCGAAAGTTCGTGCTACCAAATAAACCTGTTGGACTTTAACCTGCTGTTGTGAGACTTCTTACTGTGCCTACCCCAGTCCAACGCCAGCGACTCCACATCTTGTCAGTTATGCCCACATCCCGTTAATGAATAAAATAAAAAGGAAAGCCTTGAAGAATGAGAGAGTAATGGAAAGTTAATATGTCCAGGAAATTGGGCAGGTGTTGACTTAGTGGTATAATCACTGGACTATTAATCCACAAACTCAGGAAATGTTGTGGGGACCCGGGTTTGAATCCTGCCATGGCAGCTGGTAGAATTTGAACTCAACAAAAAATATCTGGAATTAAGAATCTACTGATGACCGTGGAACCATTGTTGATTTTCAGAAAAACCCATCTGGTTCACTAATATCCTTTAGGGAAGGAAATCTGCCACTCTTACCCAGTCTGGCCTACATATGACTCCAGAGCCACAGCAATATGGTTGACTCTCAACTGCCCTCAGTTCAAGGGGAATTAGGGGTGGGTAATAAATGCTGGCCCAGCCAGCATCACCCACATCCCATGAACAAAAAAAAAGAATAAATTAAATGAACTTCTATCTAGATAGCTACAAAATTACTCAGACTTCACTTTGTTCTATTGGAACTCCTTGAAGTGAAAACATTTGGAAGGCTATGTAAAGAAGTGTAGGAGAATAACATTAATCAAATAGCTCCAGTAAAGAGCTAGAGTAGACATGAAGGGCTGAATGGCCTCCTTGTAACTTTCTGTGTTTCCATTGCATGGAGCATGAACATCCGTCAATGGTGAGACAAAATGGATCTCAGTTTGAGGGAGAGATGGAGTTGTACAAAACACCCAGAAGAGGTGAGTGTTTGGGGGAGGGGGGTTGATGTGTGGTAATGTTTTCGGAAGGGATAAATATGGATTATGGGACTGGAGGAGCTTACAGAAATATGGAGTACCGAGGCTATGGAGGAATTTAAACATTTCCCTCATAATGCAATGTCAATAGCTCCAGATTCAGTCTCTCACTTTAAGGTTTGCACATTTCAGTCGACAGATGAAGAGGTTGAAGAATTGCCTAATATAACCAAAAGGAGTCATTATACTCCCAAAAGTAATTTACAATGTGAAGAACTTTAAGACGTTTTGACAATGTGATAAAGTGCTATATAAATGTTGGTGTCTTTTTAATATATATTTTTAATAACGCAACGGAAGTTTCAGAGGTAGCTTTATTACATATTACAAATAAAAAATACACTTTGATAAAGTTTTCTCCCTGATCTTGCAATGTTCGGTTTTATTTTGTGTTACTTATTTTAAATGTTTGATATTTTACATATTTTTTACCCATTTTGTTAATTATTGGGAATTAGAATATTTTCCTTCACCTCAACCAGACCACTCCCCAGTTTGGAGCTGTCCCTGTTTGAAATTTGTGTTTCTCAACCGAACACAAAAATGATGATTTAGATGTAAACCCGTTTATGTAATTTTTATTAAACTTTATTCATGTTTTCACCATTGCCTGTTTGACTGGAAAATGAATGAATGAGTCCATCAGGGTTGGCTGCGGGTCTGTTAGTAATGAGCTGACCTGTAAATTCAAGCCCCATTCCGGGGACAATACAAAAATCCAAGCTGACATTCCAGTGCAGCTTTGAGGGAGCGCTGCACTGTTGGAGGTGCTGCTTTTCTGGTGGGCCATCAAACTGAAACCCTGGCCGGAATTCTCTGACCTTGCCCGTGGCTGAGATTCTCCAGTCCCGCTGCAGTGAATGGAGATTTGACTGAGTGCCAAATTCTCCGTTCTCGCTGGCAGCAGGAATGAGATTCAGGCCTCTGCCTGTTCTTTGAGATGGATATAAAAGATCCCTTGGCAAAATTTCACAAAAGAACAGGGAATGCAGTCCGATGTCCTGCTGGATTGTTTTCCCTCAATCAACATGGTAAAAACTCCCCGAGATTAACTGTTCAATATCACATGTGGGCGCTGAACGGGGCTGTTGACTGCTGCATTTCCTTCATTTTATAAATGATTACTCTCTGAAAGGATTTAATTAACTGCAAAGCACTTTGGATATCCTGAGATTGTGAAAGGATCGAGAGAAATGCAAATCTTCTTTCTTTCTTAGACACAGAGGCTGTCTGAGCTCCTGAATGTATCCAGCATATTCTGATTTTTAATTTAATTAAGTAGCAAGAATGTTTAACTCAATAAGAATGAGTTTTCAATGCTAATGCAGAATTCAGGAAATGTTTATGAGTGAAACCTGAAGCAAACATTCACTGCTGAACATTTACAAGTGGAATTAAATACAGGCAATACATCCAAGATAACACATCCACATTCGCTCTGCAATATTCTCCACCCACTTGAAAGAAACATTGTAAGATAATATTTTGTACATCATTTTAAAAATGTATTCTTTCATGGTACGTAGGCGTCACTGGCTCGGCCAGCCTTTATTCCTCACAACATTTCAGAACATACCCAGTCTAATGCTGCCTTAATGTGATGGGCAGTCACTCTCACCTCAGCCCTATTAACCTTAATAAGTCCTCCTTACTAACAACTGGGGGCTTGTGCAAAGATTTGGAGAGCTGTCCCATAGACCAGCCAAGCAACAACCTGGCATAATCAAATACATGAGTTCAGTTCTTTAGTCCATAATTCAACAAGGCTGTAAGGAGGTCAGGAGCTGAGCGACCCTGGTGGAGCCCAAACTGAGTGTCAGTGAATAGGTTATTGCTGAGTGAGTGCCGCTTGATAGCACTGTTGATAAGCCCTTCCGGTTCTTTGCTGATAATCAAGAGTAGAATGATAATTGGCTGGGTTGGATTTGTCCTGCTTTTTATGTACAAGACATACCTGGGTAATTTTCCACATTGTCAGGTCGATGCCAATGTTGTAGCTGTATTGGAACAGCTTAGCTAGGGTGCGACAAGTTCTGGAGCACAAGTCTTCAGTACTATTGCCAGAATGTTGTCCGGACCCATTGCCTTTGCAGTATCCAGTGTCTCCAATCATTTTTTGATATAGAAACATCGATACTAAAAGCAGAAGTAGGCCATTCGGCTCTTCGAGCCTGCTCCACTGTTCATTTTGATCATGGCTGATCATCAAATTCAATATCCTGTTCCCTCACCCCCCATATCCCTTGATCCCTTTAGCCCCAAGAGCTATATCTAATTTCTTCTTGAAATCACATTACGTTTTGGCCTCAACTACATTCTGTGGTAGTGAATTCCACACATTCACCACCCTCTGGGTGAAGAAATTTTTCCTCACCTCAGATCCAAAAGGTTTCCCCCTTATCCTCAAACTATGACCCCTAGTTTTGGACTCCCCCACCATCCGGAACATTATTTCTGAATCTACCCTGTCTAACCCTGTTAGAATTTTATAAGTTTCTATGAGATCCCCTCTCACTCTTCTAAACTCCAATGAATACAATCCTAACCCGAATTAGTCTCTCCTCATACAACAGACCTGCCATCCCAGGGACCAGCCTGGTATCACATGGAGTGAATCAAATTAGCCGAAGACAGACATCTGTGAAGCTGGGGACCTCCAGAGGAGGCCAAGGTGATTCCTGTGGTACAACACTGGACACCGGCCTCCAGTCACTCGAACAGCCTGCTACCACCACCTTTTGTGTCCTAATACTGAGCCAGTTTCTGATCCATAGAACATAGAACATAGAAACCCTACAGTGCAGAAGGAGGCCATTCGGCCCATCGAGTCTGCACCGACCACAATCCCACCCAGGCCCTACCCCCACATATTTACCCGCTAATCCCTCTAACTACACATCTCAGGGACAATTTTTAACCTGGCCAATCAACCTAACCCGCACATCTTTGGACTGTGGGAGGAAACTGGAGCACCCGGAGGAAACCCACGCAGACACGAGGAGAATGTGCAAACTCCACACAGACAGTGACCCGAGCCGGGAATCGAACCCAGGACCCTGGAGCTGTGAAGCAGCAGTGCTAACCACTGTGCTACCGTGCCGCCCATCTCACCAAGTTTCCCTGAATTCCATGTGTTTTAACCTTCTCAATCAGTCTCCCATGTGGGACCTTGTCAAAAGCTTTGCTAAAATCCATATGAACTACATCAACTGAACTTCCCTCATCCACACACTTGATCACATTTTTGAAAAATTCTAACAAATTTATGAAGCATGACCTCCCTCTGACAAAGCACGCTGACTATCCCTAGTTACCCCATGCCTTTCCAAGTGGAGATTAATTCTCTCCTTCACAATTTTCTCTAAAAGTTTTCCTAACATTGATGCGAGGCTCTCTGATCTGTAATTCCCTGGTTTATCTTTTCACTATCTTGAAAAGTGGAACCACATTAGCCATCCTCCAATTCTCTGACACTTCCCCCATGGACACAGAGGGATTAAAAATTTGCATCATAGCCCCTGCATTTTCCTGCCTTGCCTCCCATAGCAGCCTGGGATGCAATTCATCCGGACCTGGGGATTTGACCATTTCTAAACCTGTCAGAGCCTCCAGTCTCTCACCATTTCCTATGTCAAACTGTGCAAGTTCCTTACAGTCCCTCTTCCTGAACTCTGTACCTCAGTCCTCCTTATCCTGAGTGAAGGCCATACAGCTTGCCCACTTGGTCTCAAATGGGCCCTACTCTTTCTCTGGTTAACCTCTTCCCCTTATTGTATAGACAAAACATTTCAGGATTCTCCTTAAACCTGTTCACACTCTATTTTCATGCCCCCTTTTCGTTCTTCTCATTGTTTTCTCAATTTCCCTCTTGCACTTCCTGCATCCCTCGAGAGCCACAGCTGAATGTTCCCTTTGGACTTGCTTTCTCCCCTCAGCCACATAGATGAAGAATGGTCATTCAAGAGAGAGATAAGAAGAGTATATTTCATCAACATTCAGGAAAAAAAGCAAGAAAGTGAAATGAAAATTAATGTAATGTGATCCAAGATTTCACACATCACAATAAACTGGTATCAAACATTCCCAGCAGTCAGTAATTGATTGAAATTAACCGTTTTAAAATACAATAAATTACATTCCTATTCATGGAAGTGATACTTTTGGATACCACCCTGAAAGGTAAGAAGTGGCATTAAGAATGCTAATTGTGGAACCTGTTCTATTTATTGAAGTGGCAGATTTGCTAGTTTTGAAAGCTGTCAGAATCCGGACATAATCAATTTTCATCCCAAATATCACACTGACAAGCATTGGAATTAGTGTTAAATGTCACTTTCCCACCAAACGCAATGGTCTCTGCGGATTTTCTGCATGATCCCTGACCTTTTCTGTTATGAAGTAAAACTTCACAGTTTTCATTGCAATCTGCGGTCGGCATGACCTCCAGCAGAATAGCGCTGTGTTCAGACCCGACTGGAAAACCAAGCAGCGTGTACAATGATTGAAGATATATTTGTGCACTCAGACACAGTAAGCCCAGTGTGTGTCTGGTCTTTGCAGAGACCATGTAGCGAAACAGCACGGAAGGAAAAGAAACTGAAGCAATTAGCAATGCGCCCTTCTCAGAATTACAAGGCCCAAATTCCAACAGACCAGGCAGAAACAGGACATGTCGGGGGAGGAGTGCATTATCACTGAGGTAGAAGGCGGTAAGCTCCAGGCCCACTGTGGTTAAAATAATATCATTTACCACCAACCTCAATCTTATCCTGTTCCTGTCTTGCTCTTTTGAGTAGGTATCATGGTCAGAGGAACTAGACGCTGCTTCAGATATGCTGAGCAGATCCTGGTGATACCAGAATTTTGACCACAGCCCTGGACTTTGGAGAAGGCACAGTAAGAAGTCTCACAACACCAGGTTAAAATCCAACAGGTTCATTTGGTAGCAAAGGCCACGAGCTTTCGGAGCGCTGCCCCTTCATCAGGTAAGTGGGAGTTCTGTTCACAAACAGGGCATATAGAGACAGAAACTCAATTTACAAAATAATGTTTTGTAAATTATTTTGTAAATTGAGTTTGTGTCTTTATATGCCCTGTTTGTGAACAGAATTCCCACTTACCTGACGAAGGGGCAGCGCTCCGAAAGCTAGTGGCTTTTGCTACCAAATGAACCTGTTGGATTTTAACTTGGTATTGTGAGACTTCTTACTGTGTTTACCCCAGTCCAACGCCGGCAGCTCCACATCATGACTTTGGAGAAGGAACAGTCAGCCCCTCCAACAAGAATCTTTCTGCAGGAGGCAGTTCCAACGTCCAAAGGAGGCCTAGAGGGCAATTATTTTGAGTTTGAAGATTTCCATAAGGGTCATGGAGTATTACTCCAGGCATCATGAATCCTTGCTGCTTGGCTCCCTCTGATTTTCCAATCTCAGTGAGTCTCAGGCAAAAGTTCAGCAGACAGCAAGAACAGGAGCCTCCTTATCTGCGTGCCGATATTGGATCCACACCGTTCCACGCACACAGCCTTTCTCAGATTTCTGTCAAAATAGCGAGAACAACAGAAAGGCATCATGGGCCATGGGTCTTCTGTCCCAGGTTTTAATGCAAACCGAGACAATGTTCCAGGTTGAAGGTCAGGAAAATACAACTCACTGAGTTTATGAGGCAATTATTAAAAATGAATCTTTTAAAGCAATGTAAGATTTGAAAGACTTGCATTTATATTAGTATTCTGGAGCCATATCAGCATTCTAATCCAACTTATCTCTGTCAAAAGATGAAATTCCCACAGGGTTTTCCTGATCTCCATGCTGGAAATATGGTAGCACTGTGACAGAAAGAAAGCAAGAAATTGAATCGTTGAGAAAGCATTTTTGAGCCAATGAATTACTCTCGAACTTTTGTTCGTTGTTGCAATGTTTGAAATATGGCAACTAATTTGCACACAGCAACATCCCATGAATGGTAATGAAACTGAACTGGGCTCGCCAGATAAATACTGTGGCTACAAGAGCAGGTCAGAGGCTGGAAATCCTGTGTGAATAACTCACCTCCTGAATCCCCAAAGCCTGCCCACTATCTACAAGGAACAAGTCAGGATTGTGATGGAATACTCTCCACTTGTCTGGATGAGTAGATCTCCAAAAGCACTCAAGAAATTCAATCCACTCCAGGAAAGAGCATCCCCACTTGATTGCTACCCCTCCCACAAACATTCACTCGCCCCACCACTGACGCACAGGGGCAGCCATGTGTACCATCTACAAAGGACCAGCACGGTGACACAGTGGTTAGCACTGCTGCCTCATAGCGCCAGGGATTGGGGTTTAATCTCAGCTTGGTCACTGTCTGTGTGGTGTTTGCACATTCTCCCCGTGTCTGTGAGGGTTTCCTCCGGGTTCTCCGGTTTCCACCCACAGTGCAAAAGACATGCTGGTTAGGTGGATCGGCCATGCTAAATTGCCTCTTAGTGTCAGGGGGATTAGCTGGGGTGAATACATGGGATTATAGTAATTGTGCCTTGGTGGAATTATTGTCAGTGCAGACTCGATGGGCCGAATGGCCTCTTTCTGCACTGTAGGATTCTATGAATCTATAAGGCAGTTCAGCACCATCATCTCAAGGGGCAATTAGGGATGGGCAAAATAGAATGCTGGTCTCGCCAGCGACGCTCACGTCTCAGGAATGAATTTTTTAAAATGACCAAAAATAATGACCAAGTGATCAGTTTAAGTGGTGTTAACCAGGATGCCAGGGAGACTTCCCCTGTTCCACTTCCAATATTCACATGAATTTGTTCACATTCAGTTGAAATGGAAGATGAGGCCCCAGTGGAGAGTCTGTCAATCAAATTAAGACCAATTAGACAACAGCTTCACACAGGAGAGTTAGGAAAGTGATCCAGCCCATCCAGTAAACAGGAAGCTGTGTATTTATCCAGTATCTCATCACACGATTAATAAAAGTCTTTTCAAGGTGCTTCTTACACAACAAACAGCTGTTTGAAATGCATTTGTTGTGTTCCAGCATGCAGACGAAGCAGCAATTTCACACATCAGCTCCAATAAGCAGCAGTGAGCTGAGTGGACAGCTCTGCCGTTTTTCAGTGCTCGTTTCTGGGGGGTTGGTGGGGGAGGAAGGGGGAGGGTGGGGGGGTGGGGGTGCGTTACAGGGAGTGGGGGGGGTGCAGGGAGTGGGGGGGGGGGGGTAACAGGGCACAGAAAGCATTCTCTCCACTTTCATTGATTAAACATTCCGCCAAAACCTTGCTCCCACTTGGGAGAATTCCCAACTCTGCAACCCTGGCTCTGGAGAAAATGCTCCAGATGTTCTCATTTTCATCCTGGGTGAGTGAGGTTAACAGGAGGTGGGCCTACATCCCTGCAGAGGGTTCAGAGGCAGCAGAATGCAGAGGCGGACTGTATGAAAGGGCTGTCCCATTGATCTGGAACTTCACCCGAATTACAAAATAAAACAATTTTTAAAAAACAGCCCTCTACCCCAAACTCTCACTTACACCCACACAATCCCCATGACCCATCCATGCCACCTAATGCCCTTCTACACACCCCATGACCCCTCATACCTTCCATTTTAACCAACTCCCCTCAACCCATTCCATTACCTCAACCCCTCAATGGTAACCTCTGCCCTCTTCCCACCCCATGGTACTTTATAACACTGATGATAACTCAATGTCGATTCATGGCAATCCATGCCCCCAACCCACCACCCTCTGCCCTCACCAAGTATCTGCTGCTGGCAAATCTCTGGAACCATACTAACATAACATCCATCCACCACCTTCAACATTCATGCCTTCCGCCACAGATACACAGTGGCAGGACCATCGACAAAGATGCTGTACAGCAAATCACCAAGGCTTCTTCAACCGCACCTTCCAAATCCTCGATACCTTCCATCTAGAAGGGTAAGAGCAGCAGATACCTGGGAACACCGCCACCTGCAAGTTCCCCTCCAGGCCATTCTGATTTGGAAATATAGTGCCCTTCCTTTACTGTCACTGGGTCAAAATACAAGAATCCCTGCCAAAAAGCACTGTACACCTTTTCAGCTCAGCAGCACTTTCTCAAGGGCAATTATGGAAGGGCGAAAAATGCTAGCCTAGCCAGTGATGCCCAGACCCAATAAATAAATAAATAATATACAAAATATAGAAGTAAAATAAAGCTCTAAACGTCTATTGTCAACTTCACTTTTAAGAAAATGCCATTGATAAATCTCATTCAGTACGTTTACATTCCTTCAAAGACCTAATCCATTATGAAAACATTTGTGTTCATAGCCCCACATCAAAGACTTGATAAGCACTTGGAGCTGCCAATCAAACTGTGTACTTTCAAACTCCCATCCATCTTCAACTGTAACAAATAAATTCATGAAATCAGTCATGCAGCACTAATCTATAATAATAAATCCTGGGTTTATCTAAACAGACAACTGTGAAATTGCAATTAGTCACTGTGGGCTCTTTTTTTATTTAAAGGGCATGAGATTTAAATGCTATGACAACTTGGCAGTTGCAATCAATTTATCCGCTCTACTCACATTCATGTCTAATTTTAACAATCCAAAATGGTTCCTCCCAAAGGGATTTCTCAACTTCTCCATAAGGGTACCTTGCCATTCCAAATAACTTGAGCAGCTTTAGATCCTTGGCTGAAATGCCAACGAGTTGTGTTTCTCACAGCACCCTATTAAAACTAAAGCTGAACCACGTATGAACAACCCGGCCCCAATCCCCCCGCACCAGTGAGTGGCAGATGTTGTGCCTTTGTTTAAAAAGGGCTGCAGGGAAAAGCCTGGGAACTACAGGCCATTGAGCCTCACATCTGTGGTGGGTAAATTGTTGGAAGGCATTTAGAGATGCAAGGACTGATTAAGGACAGTCAGCATAGCTTTGTGAGCGGAAAATCCTGTCTCACAAATTGAATTGAGTTTTTTGAAGGAGTAAACAAGAAGGTAGATGAGGGCAGTGCAGTTGATGTTGTCTACATGGACTTTAGCAAGGCCTTTGACAAGGTATCGCATGGTAGGTTGTTGCATAAAGTTAAATCTCACGGGATCCAGGGTGAGGTATCGAAATGGATACAAAATTGGCTTCTTGACAGAAGCCAGAGGGTGGTTGTCGAGAGTTGTTTTTCAAACTGGAGGCCTGTGACCAGCAGCGTGCCTCAGGGATCAGTGCTGGGTCCACTGTTATTTGTCATTTATATCAATGATTTGGATGAGAATATAGGAGGCATGGTTAGTAAGTTTGCGGATGACACTAAGATTGGTGGCAGAGTGGACAGTGAAGAAAGTTATCTCCAATTGCAATGGGATCTTGATCAATTGGGCCAATGGGCTGACGAATGGCAGATGGAGTTTAATTTAGAAAAATGCGAGGTGATGCATTTTGGTAGATTGAACCAGGGCAGGACTTACTCAGTTAATGGTAGGGCGTTGGGGAGAGTTACAGAACAAAAAGATCTAGGGGTACATGTTCATAACTCCTTGAAAGTGGAGTCACAGGTGGACAGAGTGGTGAAGAAGGCATTCAGCATGCTTGGTTTCATCGGTCAGAACATTGAATACAGGAGTTGGAATGTCTTGTTGAAGTTGTACAAGACATTGGTAAGGCCACACTTGGAATACTGTGTGCAATTCTGGTCACCCTATTATAGAAAGGATATTATTAAATTAGAAAGAGTGCAGAAAAGATTTACTGGGATGTTACCGGGACTTGATGGATTGAGTTGTAAGGAGAGGCTGGATAGACTGGGACTTTTTTCTCTGGAGCGTAGGAAGCTGAGGGGTGATCTTATAGAGATCTATAAAATAATGAGGGGCATAGACAAGGTAGATAGTCAATATCTTTTCCCAAAGGTAGGGGAGTCTAAAACTAGAGGGCATATGTTTAAGGTGAGAGGGGAGAGATACAAAAGGGTCCAGAGGGGCAATTTTTTCACACAGAGGGTGGTGAGTGCCTGGAACAAGCTGCCAGAGGTAGTGGTAGAGGCGGGTACAATTTTGTCTTTTAAAAAGCACTTAGATAGTTACGTGGGTACGATGGGTATAGAGGGATATGGGCCAAATGTGGGCAATTGGGATTAGCTTCGGGGTTTAAAAAATAAAGGGCGGCATGGAAAAGTTGGGCTGAAGGGCCTGTTTCCATGCTGCAAACCTCCATGACTCTATGACCATCTCACCACCCCCTCACCCATACCCCCACCCCAACCCTGTGGTGAAAATGGTGGTGCCAGGTTCTCGGGCACAACTTCTCGAATCAGGGCACTGATGCCGTTCTGGCTAAAGTTGGAGGATCTTCCCTGTGAAAATTCGAGCCATAATGTCCACCTGAAGCGATAGATGACGCCTCAGTTGAATGCCCTATTAGAGAAGCAGCTCAGACAATGTCGTTTCCCTCAGTTCCGATTCTGTTTCGATTGTGTGCTCAGGTTTCACAACTTGGATTGTACCCACAAACATCACAACATGGATGTAAACCAACCCAACTAAATAGATGCCAATAAAAATTGCACTATTCAGTATTTACAAATATTATAACTCACCCGGACAACAAAGATCAACCCACTCTGAATCGCAACTAACATGCATAACCTCACCCACTCACACCCTCCACAGACCAACTCACCCGCTCACCCACATCCTCCATATACCAACCCACCCACACTCATCATAGACCAACCCACCCACACGTCCCACAGACCAACCCACCCACCCACCCACCCACCCACTCACATCCCCTATAAACCAACCACTCACCCATTCACATACCCCATAGACCAACCCACCCACACATCCTATAGACCAACACACACACATTCATCATCGACCAATCAACCCACACACCCACACCTCCATAGACCTACTCACCCACATGTCCCATAGACCAACCCACGCACACACCCGCATTCATCAGAGACCAATCCACCCACACACTCACATCCTCCATAGACCAACCCATCCACACATACACTTACCATAGACTAACCCACTAACACACAAAGCATACACATCCACACACACACACATTTGCCTGAGTCTGACTCACCACTACATATGTCTGACATCATCTAACCCACCACAAACATCACACCCACCATAGACCCAAACCAGCTCCTTCACACAAGTCATTTCCCAACCCCAAGACACTCCATCACTCATCCCAACCTTCCTGCTCACCATTGATCAACTTGTCCATATTCGCACACACCATAGCTGTCATGAACCTAATGGACAAACGGTTTCCTTCTCTGCCGTAATGACTCTGACATTATTTCCAAATTGTAGATTGCGAAGGGTTCCAATACTTTCTGTTTATTGCACAGCGTTGCTCTATAAATGGTACTTTCTATATAAAATATTTCTCCTGAAGCCTGCAGTCTCTTTTCCGTGTGAATACAATGTCTGATTTATATTTACTGTTCCTTGCAAAAACAAATTAAAATGACTCGAATCCGGAATTCCGATTTGCAAAGATGTGTCTCTGTGTACAGAAAACCTGAGAACAGTAATATTCATTCAATGTTCTTCTTATTTCATCAAGAGGTAATTATTAATGTCAAGGGTTCTTGCTGTATGAATGTTCACAGACAAGGAGGGTCAGGAATACTGTACTCACCGGGCTGTGAATATCACACTGATAGACTGTACATGAACTGTGCTGTATTTACCATCAATGGGCATTAGGGGCTGCTCTAAATAAGCAAGTACTGAGAATCTCACTCGGTCTGGAAAACAACTCAACCTGAACTCAGAGCTAATATCTGCACAGACAAGCCTGGGCAAATCCTCACATTCATGAAAAAAAACATCTAATTCTGATGGAAAGTGAAACTTGGTCTCCTGATGTTCCAGGATTGGTTCAGATTTATTAAAGATACAGGCACTGAGATTCCAGATTGGCCAAGGGCCCGATGTGGAGCTGAGTCAAAAATAGCTTCTTTGAGACGTGGCCAATCCCCAGTGTTTAAATCTCATGTGACTGGCAGCTTCCCCGAGGTAGACTTGACATTGAATCAGTCTCGTGTGAAGCTTATGGCCAGTTGTGCAGGTGGGATCTTCCATTCCCACCAAAAGTCACTGGAGGTCTGAACTGCTTGCTGCATTTAGCAGCCCAGTCCCTCCGCAATAGGGCCAGAAAATTCCACCCTGGAGTCCTTATTGCCTCTGCTAAGCAATTGGATTTACGGAATCAGGTCAGCTTCTGCTGCTGACTGACCTTCCACTTGAACGTTGGAGTGGTGAGCTGATAGGAGTTTATAAAATTATGAGAGGCACGGATTGACTGGATAGTCAGAGTCTTCTTCCCAGGGTAGAAATGCCAATTACTAGGAGACACGGATTTGAGGTAAAAGGGGGAAAGTTTAAAGGAGATGTGAGAGGTTTTGTTTTTTACACAGAGGGTGGTAAGTGCCTGGAATGTGCTGTCAGAGGAGGTGATAGAAGCAGATACAATCGCAACGTTTAAGAGGCATCTTGACAGATACATGAATGGGCAGTGAATAGAGGGATACGGACCAAGTAGAAGCAAAAGGTCTTTAGTTTAGAAAGGCGCCAATGTCATAGAATCATAGAAATCATAGAAACCCTACAGTACAGAAAGAGGCCATTCGGCCCATCGAGTCTGCACCGACCACAATCCCACCCAGGCCCTACCCCCATATCCCTATATATTTACCCACTAATCCCTCTAACCTACACATCCCACGACACTAAGGGCAATTTTTAGCATGGCCAATCAACCTAACCCACACATCTTTGGACTGTGGGAGGAAACCGGAGCACCCGGAGGAAACCCACGCAGACACGAGGAGAATGTGCAAACTCCACACAGACAGTGACCCAAGCCGGGAATCGAACCCAGGTCCCTGGAGCTGTGAAGCAGCAGTGCTAACCACTGTGCTACCGTGCCGCCCGAAGGGCCTGTTCCTGTGCTGTACTGTTCTTTGTTCTTTGACTGCTTTGCGAAACACCTCCATTTAGTCCTCAAGTTTCCAGTCGCCTTTCGTTTTAATTCTCCATCTTGCTGACACGTGGATCTTACTGTCCTTGTCCTTGGCCAGTTGAATATTCCAATGTAACTCGATCCAGGTTTGAAAAACAGCTTCTCATCTTCTGTCTCAGCACTCTGGATCCAACGTCGAATTCAGCAATTTTAGATCCTATTCTCAACCTCCTTCTGATTTTGATTTTCTCTGTTTCCTTTGTTTTCACAGCTCTACAGGATCTTGCCATTGGCAGGTTTTCTGGATGAATCTTTTCATTACTTGTCCCATGACAGTTCTTTTTGCCTTTTTCACCAAGAAGCATTTTATTCATTAATCTCTCCTTCCCCCTGCCCTATCACAGACCTTTCCTTTTGTTCTTCCTCCCCACTCTCCTCCTTTACACTCGTATATTTCTAACCTTTTTCCAGTTCAGATGAAACTCCCAGATCTGAAACATTCATTCCGACTCTCTCTCCACAGAACCCTATAGAGTATTTCCAACATTTATTCGAGTTTATGTTGGGTTGCTGCTGTTGCATGATATCTGAACATGGGATTATATGCAGTGCTGACACTTTAGGCTGGGTTTGATGTCGCGATGGGAAAAGTGGAGTCTGGACCCACTTATTCAATGGAGTGGTGGCACATCCCTCCACATGATCAAAAACCTCCCGGGATTCTGCTGGAGTGGAGAATGGGCCTATGGGAAAACTTGCCTGCTCAGGCTGGGGTGTTTATTTCACTCATTTAATGAACCAATTGACACTAATTATCCTTTAGTCCACTGGGGTTTAATGGTGGCTTGGGAATCTAGTGTGAGTGACAGGGTTCCCTCTGCTTCCTGAAGACCACCGGGCTTTTGGATTTGTCTAATGCTTGCTGGGGCAGCCTCAGTGCCCGATTTAGGGTCTTGGCATTGGGCAGGGATATGCCCACTGAAAAATACATCCCTGCCCTTGCCTCCATTCCCCGTGCCTCCCCACCCACCAACCCCTCCCATGACTTCCTCCCCTTCAAGCCTTTCTGATGCGCGACAATCAAGCATGAGGTACAAGGCTTCAGCGATTGAAGGCTTTTATTGACAAACAATGGAACTATCTAACACGAGTACACCAATCCAGACTGGAGGGGTCCCGCCTGAGCAGAGGGTCTTATACCTCTCCCCAGGAGGCGGGGCCCGACCGGGATGTGCCATAACAACATCCACCACAGGTATATTAATCCCACAGTGTCAACACCCTAGCCCAACAACAACATTATAACAACCCCCACAGTGGCAACCCCCTAACCCAACAGTAACATTGGCATAACCCCACAATGGTATGGTTATTGTGGGGTTATGGTTCACCACATTCACCACTCCTTTAAAAACAAAGGCCGGCGGGGTGCGAAAACAGGTCACATATATACAAAATTCACAAGTCCAGACGGTCTGGAGGACCGCACCGTCGCTGTGATCTCCTCAACACCGGTTGCGACACCGGAGCAGGTGCTTGCGGTGGCGTTCTCTCCAAAACAGCGTCCGGCTGTCCCCTCGAGGACTCCCGGGCCGGTTGCCCCTGGTGAGGCGGTGGTGCAGGGGATCCTGGAACCTTCTGTGGTGGCGCCGATCTCTGAGTCTCAGGCAAGCTGTACATGGGAGTATAACTGTTATGCACTGGTCCCGGTGCTGACCGCACCACGTCTGGGGAAGAAAGAAGTGAAAGGGGGTTCGTGACAGGGGGTATAGGAGCGACAGGAGTTGCTACGTCCCCTGCGGGCGCCAGGTCTCGAATGGAGACCGTGTCCTCTCGCCCGTCAGGATATGCCACATAGGCAGACTGAGGGTTGGCGTGGAGGAGTTGGACCGGTTCGACCAAGGGATCGGACTTGCGGGCCCTTACATGTCGCCGCAGAAGGACGGGTCCTGGGTACGTCAACCAGGCTGGTAAGGAGATCCCCGAGGACGACTTCCGAGGGAATGAGAACATCCTCTCGTGGGGAGTAGCATTGGTTGCCGTACACAGGAGGGAGCGAATGGAATGAAGCGCATTTGGAAGGACCTCCTGCCAACGGGAGACTGGAAGGCCCCTGGACTTCAGCGCCAATAGGACAGCCTTCCAGACTGTAGCATTCTCCCTCTCCACCTGTCCGTTACCCCTAGGGTTGTAGCTCGTGGTTCTACTAGAGGCAATCCCGTATGAGAGCAGGAATTGCCTCAAGTCGTTACTCATGAACGACGAGCCCCTGTCGCTATGTATGTAGCAGGGGTACCCGAACAGGGTAAAAAGATCACTGAATGCCTTAATCACTGTGGCAGTCGACGTGTCCGCACAGGGGACAACAAACGGGAACCGGGAGTATTCATCTATGATATTGAGAAAATAGACATTCCGGTCCGTTGAGGGAAGGGGGCCCTTAAAATCCACACTCAGCCTCTCGAAGGGGCGAGTGGCCTTGACCAATTGTGCCCGGTCCGGTCGATAAAAGTGCGGTTTGCATTCCGCGCAAATCCGACAGCTTCTCGTTACTGACCTGACATCCTCCACCGAGTAGGGCAGGTTGCGGGCTTTTATGAAGTGGTAGAGCCGAGTGACTCCAGGATGGCACAGGTCATTGTGGAGGGCCTTCAAGCGGTCCTCCTGCATGATAGCGCATGTTCCGCGCGAGAGGGCATCCGAGGGCTCATTGAGCTTCCCTGGATGTTACATAATATCGTAATTATAGGTGGAGAGCTCAATTCTCCACCGCAAGATCTTATCATTCTTGATTTTGCCCCTCTGCGTATTACTGAACATAAACGCCACGGATCGTTGATCCGTGATCAGGGTGAACCGCTTCCCCGCCAGGTAATGGCGCCAGTGTCTGACGGCCTCCACAATGGCCTGAGCCTCCTTCTCCACCGCTGAATGCCGAATTTCGGGACCTTGAAGGGTGCGGGAAAAAAACGCGACGGGCCTGCCTGCCTGGTTTAGTGTGGCGGCCAGGGCGAAATCCGATGCATCACTTTCCACCTGAAAAGGGATGGATTCATCCACCGCGTGCATCGTGGCTTTCGCAATGTCGCTTTTCAAAGCCTTGAAGGCCAATTCGGCCTCCGGCGTGAGTGGGAAGGTCGTGGACTTGATGAGCGGACGGGCTTTGTCCGCGTAGTTGGGGACCCACTGCGCATAATAAGAAAAGAAGCCGAGGCATCTCCTCAGTGCTTTTGTGCTAGCGGGCAAGGGAAGTTCAGTAAGGGGGCGCATACGGCCTGGATCAGGGCCGATGACCCCGTTTTCCACCACGTATCCAAGGATAGCTAACCTGCGCGTACGGAATACACACTTCTCCCTGTTATAGGTCAGATTCAGGCGAGATGCAGTGCGCAGAAAGTTCTGGAGATTCGTGTCATGGTCCTGCTGGTCATGGCCGCAGATGGTGACGTTATCCAAGTACGGGAAGGTAGCCCGCAACCCGTTCTGGTCCACCATTCGGTCCATAACACGCTGGAAGACCGAGACCCCATTGGTGACACCAAATGGAACCCTAAGAAACTGATACAGACGACCATCTGCCTCAAAAGCCGTGTATTGTCGGTCCTCTGGGCGGATGGGGAGTTGGTGGTAGGGGGACTTAAGGTCTATGGTGGAGAACACCCGGTACTGCGCAATCTGATTGACCATATCAGATATGTGCGGGAGAGGATACGCATCCAGCTGCGTATAACGGTTAATGGTCTGACTGTAATCGATGACCATCCGGGGTTTGTTCCCGCTTTTAACCACCACGACCTGCGCTCTCCAGGGACTAGCACTGGGCTGTATGATCCCTTCTTTGAGGAGCCGCTGAACCTCAGATCTGATAAAGATCCGGTCTTCAGCGCTGTAACGCCTACTTTTAGTAGCGATGGGCTTGCAGCCTGGTACCAGATTCTTAAATAAAGAAGGTGTGGTGATCTTTAGTGTGGAAAGATTGTATGCGGGGCGCTTTGGGCAATTTGGAGGCTGCGGCTGATTCCCTACTGCCAGTGAAGGGAGTGGCCCACCGTACTGTAGGATCACACTCTTCATGTGGACCATAAAGTTTAGTCCGAGGAGAATTGGCGCGCAAAGGTGCGGCAACACAAGGAGCCTGTATCGCTCGTAAATTGTGCCCTGCACCTCTAGGGTTACCATACAACGTCCTTGGATCGGTACAGACCGGGACCGTGATGCCATAAAAATTGTCTGTTTGGCAGGTAGAACCCGGAGTCCACACCTTTTTGCAGTGTCAGGGTGAATAAAACTCTCGGTGCTCCCACTGTCAAACAGACAATACACAGTACGACCATTTACCTTGATGTTCATCATCGAACAGTCAAGTCTGTGATGCTTTGTCTGGTCCAGAGAGATCGACGCCACCGTTGGCCCCTGGGCGTCACTGCATGCAGCCGAGGTTGATACTGAGGACCCCTGCTGGTCGCTCCTGGTCGTCGTCGACCATGATGGCCGCCCCCATGAATCGCACGTGGGTGAGGGCGCCAAGTGTAGCGACTCCTGGTGGTCATCCTCCTCCTCCGTCAGCCACTATGGCGCCGTCCTGGATTCGCACGTGGTCGGGCCTCGCGGGTACTGCGACGCTGAAGGAGATTGTCTCCGCTCTGGAGGGTCACAGGCTGCACTGCCGTTTTTGGGCTTCGACCTGCAGGCTTTAGCATAGTGCCCTTTTTTACCGCACTGACTGCAGATTGCCGTTTTTGCTGGACACTGTTGCCGTGGATGCTTGGCTCCTCCGCAAAAATAGCATCGCTGGCCGCCTGGAGCTGCCACCGTCGTTGGGTCGATATGGGAGCGCGAGCCCGTGGGGCGAGGAGGGATTTGTGCTTGCTCCTGCCACGTTGTCTCCACGTGGTCTTCGGGGTACAGAGCCAAGCTTTTCGACGCTGCCTCCAGCATCTCAGCCATCTCCATCGCTTGGGTCAAGTTGAGATTCCCTTTCTCCAATAGCTTAAGCCGGATGTACGAGGACCCTACCCCTGCTACGAACGCATCTCGGGCGAGGTCGTACATATACTGCTCGGCCGACACAGCTTTGCAGTCGCAGCCCCTGGCAAGCTGCAAGAGCTCATTGGCGTAGTCCTCCATGGTTTCGCCCGACTGCCGACGTCATGTAGCGAGGAGGTAACGAGCGTGAATCTCGTTGGGTGGTCTCGTGTATCGTTTCTTCAAGAGCTCGATGGCCCTCGGGTAAGTGGTGGCCGCACGAATCGCAAGATAGACCGTGTCGCTTACCCTCGCGTGGAGGACCTGGAGTTTGTCGTCGTCCGTAGTAACTGCTGCAGAGGCCGCCAGGTTGTCCTCGAAACACTTCAGCCAGTGGTCGAAGGTGTTAGAGGCACCGACCGCACGTGGGTCCAGTGTCAGACGCTCTGGTTTCAGCATTTGCTCCATACTCTCTTTACTGTCGAGAGTTTTGTGTTTGTCAATAAAATTGATGCGCGACAATCAAGCACGAGGTACAAGGCTTCAGCGATTGAAGGCTTTTATTGACAAACAATGGAACTATCTAACACGAGTACACCAATCCAGACTGGAGGAGTCCCGCCTGAGCAGAGGGTCTTATACCTCTCCCCAGGAGGCGGGGCCCGACCGGGATGTGCCATAACAACATCCACCACAGGTATATTAATCCCACAGTGTAAACACCCTAACCCAACAACATTATAACAACCCCCACAGTGGCAACCCCCTAACCCAACAGTAACATTGGCATAACCCCACAGTGGTAACCAACGATGGTTCACCACACTTTCCTACCCTGACCTTTGGTCTGGGGTCCATCATTGATACTTAACCTTTGATGGGTGCACCACCAGCAGTTGCCACTGCTCCTGGTAATGCCCACAGTAGTGAGGATCTGCCAACATCTCTCAGCGGGTGAGGTTTCCACCCTTAGTGTCCTCAATCCTGGGGAAGGTCTGACAGCGACTGGTTAAGTGTCAAATTCCATCACCGAATTGACAGGCGCCCCCCACCGCTTCCCCAACAGGTGGGTGAGACCCCCCATCGAGCCCACTCACACCTAATCCCCGAGCCACATTTAAATTCCAGTGGGCCCAGTGATAATTGATAATATTTGGCTCAATAATGTGACTTTGCCTCCTACCTATTCAAACCATTGACTAACAAAAACCAAACAAATCCAGTTTTAAAATGAAGAATTAATCTCGCATCAAATGCTGTTTGCAGCATTGAGTTCCAAATGTCTGGGGAGGCAATGGTAGTGTCACTGGGCTAGTAATCCAGAGACCCAAAACATGAGCTGGGGACTCGGGTTCAAATTGCACTCAGGCAGATGGAATTTGAATCCAATGAGAATCTGGAATTAAATGTCTAATGATGACCATGAAACCATTGTCGATTGTTGGAAAAACCCAACTAGTGTTCTTTATCTGATCTGATTTGATTTGATTTATTATTGCCACATGTATTAACATGCAGTGAAAAGTATTGTTTCTTGTATGCTATACAGACAAAGCATACCGTTCATAGAGAAGGAAAGGAGAGAGTGCAGAATGTAGTGTTACAGTCATAGCTCGGGTGTAGAGAAAGAGCAACTTAATGAAAGAGTTAGATTAAAGTTTTAGAAGCATAGAACAAGAGTAAAAGATAGAATTAGAAGGCATGCTGGGCACAGCTTGCAAGAAGTCGTCTCGCTACGGCGCCATCTTGAACAAAAAGGAAGGAAAGGACGGAAGGAAATCTGGCATCCTTACCCGGTCTGGCCTACATGTGACTCCAGAGCCACAGCAATGTGATTGCATCATAAATGTCCTCTGGGATGGAGGGCAGCTGGGGAAGGAAACAAGTGCTTGTGGTCTGAACTTCATTCCTGAAAGGTCTGACTCTGATTTGTGGAACGCATACCCAAGTCTGAGCTTCCCCAGCCAACAGAAATAGTTTCATTCTCCTCTTCCTGTTCCCTTTATTATTGAAAACTTCAATCAAACCCTCAGATTTCACCTTCTAAGTTCCAGGGGATATATCCTTCCCCACTATTCACTGGTTTCAGTAAATAGCGACATGATATTTAACTGCAGGAGATGCCATTGCCCTGCTCAGTGCAGCCCCCAGCTAATATTAACTGGTGTGCATTTCTGGCAGAGACAGGACCTGGTTTCCCAAGTGGGATGTTCACGAATATGTTGTCTGATGTTGATGCTCAATTGCTGAAACTCAGCCGTGGACAACGGTCGTCAGAAACCTGCCACACTGCAGGAGGAGAAAAACAATTCGGAAAGGAGATGGGATGTGCCAAAAGGAGATAAACAAAAACAAATCACTGTCATTCATTAAAAAACAACTCATTCTTTGTCAGAAAAACTAAACACAACCATCAGATAAATGGATGAGAACCAGTCAGTTGGAGTTGATCACGATGATGCGCAACAATGAAAATCTCCCCAGAAAGGGACATTAGTAAAATAGGATGAGTGTCCATCCTGCACCTTCCTGCCCAATGCCTCCTGCCCCCCCTCCCCCCCCCCCACCCCCCCAATTCTCCTCATAACACAGGGGGATGGTCAGGTTCCAAAATGGCATCCTGCCCGCCATGTTTAAAGAAAAAAAATCAAAGATCAATTCGGTCGGTTATCAAGCCAGTTGACCTTGATAATATGTTATCTGTGCCATCAAATGTTTGGTGTAGGCAGCCAGGCAGAAGATGAAAGCCCGATTTCTTAATTCAGATTCCAAAAGGGCAGGTAGGGAGGAAGAGGCTGCTCTTCAGGTGTTCCCCTTGTCCGATTGTGGGGCAGACCCCATTAGATCAACCATCCATTTCCTTCCGACCCACTCCCCTCCTTAAACTCACCTCTGTTCCTTTTCCCTAACCTATCCCAATCTGCCCAACCTGACAGCAGGGGATCCTTGGATCTTCATCTTCATCCCAGCAACAGCCACTATCGCTTCCTGGCACATCCGGGACTGATGGAGATGCCGGCCAATTGAACTATCCAGCAATTCCTGATGGTGGGACGCCCTCCCCACTGGGGACTGGGTGGTGGTGGTGGTGGTGGTGGTGGTGGTGGTGGTGGTGGTGGGGGGGGGGGGGCGGTGGCTCGTTAGTTTGTCCTGCAGTGCATTATGGTTGGGTGAAGTGAGAGGGGCATTCTCATCGAGATTGTCAGTTCCAAGACAATGGACACGATCTTACCAGCCGTTCATGCCACGCACTCGCTGCAGTGAAGTCGGAGAATTTGGCACCCAGCCAAATCTCTCTTCAGCACGATGGGAAAATTCCACCGGTGTGAATCGTGGTAACATTCCGGCTGATGTGTTTTCCAGGGGGTACATTCCGTTCCCCCTGGGTATTGTTTTTCAGCCTGTTATTTTTGATTGACTACTTTCTGATACACAGCCCAATATGCATTTCCAAATATTAATGGAGTATTGGATGAAATAAAATGCATCATCTCATTGGGAACATCACAATGACAAAAGTTGTCTGTAAACCTTGTTTCCTTACAAATCGATCACCAAATCCATTCCATTGATGCAGCATTTGTCGGGACACAGATTAAAGTATTCCGCCCAATAGAAGCAAAGCTTCAGCTCGCTGTTGGAGACTTTGGTTCATAGCCCCAGCATTGAGCTGTTCAGAGGGATCGATGTAAACCACCTCAGTGCAAAATCAATCTGGAGTTTTCATGAAGCAGTTTTGACAGTGGAACCACTTTTGGTGTGAAGCTGGACTAAGACCTGGCTGGTGAGGTTACATGGAGAAATGGAACCTGCTTTGAGTCCAACGACTTTGCTAATGAACAAAAGCCATTTAATTTGAACAATCTTGGCTGTTAGCACTGAGACAGCTGCACATTTGGAAAATGCCTGTTCTTTCATTTCTGCTGGTGTTGCAGATGGGAGTGAGAGCGCAGTCAGGACCAGGCTCGTAAATTGGACTCAGAACATCGCTGTTTCCCAAAGTGAATAATTGGTTCAAATTTTCATCCAGAATTATTTGCATAATGACAAATATAAACTCTTCCATGAACCAACACACCAGACACTGAAATAAAAAGTGTAATCTTTCCTTTCCCTTGCATTGAAAAAAAATACTAACCCAACGTATTTTGAAAAGAAAGACTGAAGCAATTTTAGTAATGTAGCTGGAAATGGGTTTACAGCCAGAAATACCAGCGTTATAGTGAGGATGTCTAGTCCTCCAGGGTAAACCAAAGTACGATTTACTTTTTAAACGCGATAGTCACTTTTTAATCATGTTTATCTATTTATTTTATGCTATTGTCTGTAGACAAGTTATGATGTAGCCCGGTATATGGAGACTGTCACATGATGGGAGATGGAACATAAAGAGGAAAGAAAGACCAGTGACCGAAGCTAAGAACTGGACGTGGAGAAGGGCATGATGGTTGATTCAGTCAAGTCAGAATCTTGATAGAATTCACAAGTTCTGTAAAATGAATTAAACTGCGTGAAGTTTTTTCTTTGGGGAAGTTACAAACTTCCCCTTGTTAAGGCCAATGAACATGGCTTCCCCTCTCAGCTTTGGAGATTAATAAATGAAAGTCGCCAAGGTCCCAGAAGTTGCTCTCGCCTTTTTGAGAGAGAGCTGACTGGTGGTGATTTAACCTGAGGATCACCACACCTCAGGTGAGGGATAGGGTTGAGAAGGGAGGGCCT
Source organism: Mustelus asterias (assembly GCF_964213995.1). Taxonomy (NCBI): domain Eukaryota; kingdom Metazoa; phylum Chordata; class Chondrichthyes; order Carcharhiniformes; family Triakidae; genus Mustelus; species Mustelus asterias. The sequence goes on from NC_135816.1 coordinate 2,343,299, forward strand.
TCATGAATAACATCTGCTGGTATGGAAATCGAACCTGGGCTGTTGGCATCGCTCTGCATCATGAACTATCCAACTCAACAACAGCTTCTTCCCTGCTGCTGTCAGACTTTTGAATGGACCTACCTCACATTAAGTTGATCTTTCTCTTCATCCTAGCTATGACTGTAATGCTACATTCTGCACCCTCTCCTTTCCTTCCCTATGAACGGTATGCTTTGTATAATGTGCAAGAAACAATACTTTTCACTGTATGCTGATACATATGACAATAATAAATCAAATCAAATCCAAGTCCAGCCACCTGAGCCAAACGAACCCTAACAGTGTTCGCGAAGACAAAACAGTCAAGTTGGTTTATTTACTTCAAGAATGGCCTTGGTGTTCCTGCGCGGGGCCCAACCAGAAAGGAAACCATGAGGCCACTGTTTTGTTCTGCGAAGGACAGTGAGATAACCTCAGACCAGTTTAATGTGTTAAAAAAAGTGGTTTGACTTGGATGCACATGGCCAGAGCCAGAAACAGAATAAAGAAAGATCACACAAAGTTGCCTTCGCTTCACTGGTTGGTCACCCAGAAATTGTCCACCGAGATAGACCACCAAGGCAGGCTCCAGCTCACATGGAAGAAGCCAGTATTATTGTGGGTACGGACTATTAATTAGCGGCTTAATAAAGAAGTTTGACATTTGGTGGAACAATTTCAGTTTTTAAGCATTTCCTCACATACACTATTTTTCCCTTTGAGGAATAGTGGGGAAGCGGTGAAAGGATTGATTCTGTTGAACCGTATTATGAACGCTCTTTCTGTGGCCAACAAGTCCTCGTGTTGGATTTGAACCGGGGGCTTCTGGTCCAGGGGTAGGGGCACTACCCACTGTGCCATGAGACCTAATTTCCAAGCTGTTGCATGCCATTGAAACGCAGACTAATGGCCATGTAGAGGGGTGCTCCGGTTTCTTCCGGGTGCTCCGGTTTCCTCCCACAGTCTGAATGACGTGCTGGTTAGGGTGCATTGGCCGCGCTAAATTCTCCCTCAGTGTACCCGAACAGGGGCCGGAGTGTGGAGACTAGGGGATTTTCACAGTAACTTCATTGCAGTGTTAATGTAAGCCTATTTGTGACTAATAAACAAACTTTAACTTTAACTTTTCCTTAGTAAATTACATATTTTGTAATAGATAAAATATAGTAAAAATCATAAAAACAGAACCTCAGAATGTTAGTTCAGTACAATCTTCAATAATAATAACTGCTATTTATATGACACTCTGAACATAAAAAAATTTCACAAGGTGATTGACAGGAACATAATCAAAATTAGAAATGAGGAGACATTTGCGCAGAAGATGAAAACTTGGTTAAAGACAAAAGCAAAATACTGCAGATGACGGAAATGTGAAACAAAACCAGAAGATGCTGGAATTACTCAGCAGGCCAGGTCACAGACAGACAGAGCTAATGGTTCCGGTTGATGACCATTCATTAGAACTGGAAGATATTAGAAAACTGACAGCTTTAAATCGGCCTCGCAGGTGGAGGATGCGGTCAAGAAGGCGTACGGCGTACTAGCCTTCATTAATCGAGGGATTGAGTTTAGAAGTCGGGAGATAATGCTGCAGCTTTATAGGACCCTGGTTAGACCCCACTTGGAGTACTGCGCGCAGTTCTGGTCACCTCATTACAGGAAAGATGTTGAAGCCATTGAAAGGGTGCAGAGGAGATTTACAAGGATGTTGTCTGGATTGGGGGGCATGCCTTATGAGGATAGGTTGAGGGAGCTTGGTCTCTTCTCCCTGGAGAGACGAAGGATGAGAGGTGACCTGATAGAGGTTTACAAGATGTTGAGAGGTCTGGATAGGGTAGACTCTCAGAGGCTATTTCCAAGGGCTGAAATGGTTGCTACGAGAGGACACAGGTTTAAGGTGCTGGGGGGTAGGTACAGAGGAGATGTCAGGGGTAAGTTTTTCACTCAGAGGGTGGTGGGTGAGTGGAATCGGCTGACGTCGGTGGTGGTGGAGGCAAACTCGTTGGGGTCTTTTAAGAGACTTCTGGATGAGTACATGGGATTTAATGGGATTGAGGGCTATAGATAGGCCTAGAGGTAGGGATATGATCAGCGCAACTTGTGGGCCGAAGGGCCTGTTTGTACTGTGGCTTTCTATGTTCTATGTTCTATGTTTAAACATGTGGCAGGGGAAGGAGCTTGAGGGGTTGTCTACTCAGAGATGTTGCTTAAAGGTTGTGACAGGAAAATAGGGTTAGTTTTAAGGGATTCTTATTTGCATGGGTAAATATTAATAAGTAAGGTATAGTCTTAGGTAGTTCGAATTGAATGTTTCTGTGCTTGTGAGGAAGCTATGATTAGTTTTCAGGCTGAGGAAGCAATGTTTGTCTGTGTGGAGGTTTTGTTCCAATAACTAGTTGAGATTCTCACTGTTATAAAGCTTTGGAACACAGACTCCTGATAATTGCCTAGTGACCTGTGAGCGGAGCAGACAGTTTCCTTTGTCTCAAAATCAGCAGCAAAAAGCTCGTCAGGACCATTGCTGTTGAACCAGAGATGGGAAGAGAGAGATCAGTTGTATCTCTCAGGGCTGCTCAAAACTAGAACCTGGGAATTCAGTCAAGTTTCTGATAGGCAGGGTGAGAGTTCCACAGAGAACGCAGGTAAGAGACTAACGCACGTTCCCAAGAGCTATAACAAGAAGATGTCAGAACCTCTGAAACTAAGTGAGCAGACACTTTGGAGAACAAACTTCTGTTCCAAGATTTGGGACTGATTGATTAGTGAGAAATGTCAGAAAAAGACTTTCTTCAAGTGACTCTAGTAAGAGCTGTGTTACTGTCTGTGGAGAAATTGTAAAGCCGTTGGCTATGATCTAAAAGGTGGTTGAATTGGGTATTTCATTAAGAATGTGGAAGGGACAAAGAGTTCGTTCAAAATCCTGGGACTGACTCACTGCCCAATGTGGAGTGCAAGGCTCCAGTCAGCCAGGTCTATTGGAAAACACGCATTTAGACCCTTTCATATGACAATCATCTGAGCCGGCGGAGATGTTGTGGGGAGGGGCGGGGGTGGGGGTGGTGGTGGACTTCTGAGGAGAAATATTGACATTCAGTGCTGATGAGACGATTATAGCTTCAAATGTATTTTTCCCTCTGTAGTAACCTTAAACCTGTGTGAAAGTGTGAAGCTAAAGAAGGAGTAGAGGAGTATTTTACTATAATTCATTGTTTTTAATGTTTAATAAATGTTTTCTATTGTTGTTGAAAACTAACTAGCAGTCCCGTGACTCTGTTTCCTCCACGGTTAACTAAACCAAAAATAAAAATCACTCTTGTGATCTTTTGAGCCAGGGTTCCATTCTGGGATCCTCCTGTCCAGTTAGAAGGCCAACTGGTATTGTAATAATGAAACAGGAGATATTGAGGCTCTGTGGATTAGGGAGGGAATTTCAAACTTTGGCTGTTGGCTGCTGAAGGCATGGCCACCAATGGAGGAGTGGTTAAAATTGAGAACTGTGAACGACCTGGATGACTTCTGAGCTCTGACGAAGACCATAAGCCATAGGAGCAGAATTAGGCCACTCAGCCCATCGAGTCTGCTCTGCCATTCAATCGTGGCTGATTTTTTTCTCATCCCCATCCTCCTGCCTTTTTCTCATAACCCCTCATCTCCTTATCAATCAAGAACCTATCTATCTCTGTCTTAAAGACACTCAATGACCCGGCCTCCACAGCTCTCTGCGGCAAAGAGTTCCACAGATTCCACTCTCTGGCTGAAGAAATTCCTCCTCATCTCTGTTTTAGAAGGGTCATCCAGGCTCAAAATGTTAGCTCTGTTTACTCTCCGCAGATGCTGTCAGACCTGCTGAGATTTTCCAGCATTTTCTGTTTCTGTTTGAGTTGCAATAAAAGTTTTCTCAGGCGTTTGTCTGGAGTTAGAACAACCTCACCAGCAAAAGAAAACACTTTCAATTTCACAAGATTTGACACACCAGGTGCATCTATATCTATTTTTCTCACCAATTACTGTCTCTGTGAGTAAGAATTCCAATTAGTACTGAACTATTAGTACTGGCACGAGTTGTATCTCTAAGATTGAGGTGAAAGCATCTTGTTCGTGTCTGAGTATTCAACCTTCTTAGATCCGGAACCAAATATGGACAGAACAGCAATGGGCTTTCAATGTTGCACACCGGCAATGTACATGCATAAATAAATATTTACCACATAAAATAGTTTGAAATCTAACCCATCAATGTGACTTTTCACTTGCTTAGCTTCCAACTGCTTATGTGAAATCGGAATTATATTCCCTAATCTCCAGCTATCTCATTATTTCTCTCTCATTCTCCTCCCTTCCATATCTGTCCTTTCACCACTTATTCTCACATCCTTTTGTTGTACATCTCCGGTGTTGTCTCCCTCTTTTTTTTTCCATCCTCTCAAATTCACTCTTTTCCTCTTTTTCATTCCTCTTTTCTATCACATTCCCCTTGTCCTTCTCTCCTCCCGATTCAGGCTGAATCAGGTGGTGTGGGGTCAGAAAGACATGGGGGTCAGGGTGCAGAGTAGGGTGCCAGGATTGGGCTGGGGTCTCCGGAACTTGAAGCTCAATCTCCAGGGCACAGCTGTGTGCCACTCTGGAGAAAAATCATCAGGACATTAAAAAGATTATTTTTGTCATTTTCCTCAAATATTTCTCCTCACCAGATATAAAATTTTGGAAATGAGGGAAACACAAGGCTGATGTCCAGTTGGGTCACGAGTCTTCATGCTTTCTGATTGGTTCAGGAAGGCTGTGCATTACAAGGATGGATTTGACTGACGGAGGGCTGGAGTGTGTGTGTTGGGGGCGGTGGGGGGGGAGGGGGTGACGTGCTGAATCCTCCAGCAATATGTTTAATCACAGTCAGCGGTCAGTCAGAATGTAGCCCAATCCATCACGCAAACCAGCTTCCCATCCATTGACTCTGTCTACACTTCCTGCTGCCTCAACAAAGCTGCCAGTATAATTAAGGACCCCATGCACCCCGGACGTTCTCTGTCCCATCTTCTTCCGTCGGGAAAAAGATACAAAAGTCTGAGGTCACGAATCGACCGACTCAAGGACAGCTTCTTCCCTGCTGCCATCAGACTTTTGAATGGACCTACCTTGCATTAAGTTAATCTTTCTCTACACCCCAGCTATGACTGTAACACTACATTCTGCACTCTCTCCCTTCCTTCTCTATGGACGGTATGTTTTGTCTGTATAGCGCGCAATAAACAGTACTTTTCACTGTATGCTAATACATGTGACAATAATAAATCAAATCAAAAGGCGGCTGCCGAGGGGTAGCAGGGTCCATCTTTTCTGAAGGATAAGATTGAACTATTTGAGTTTTTCTGGCAAATCACCAGCTTCTGCAGTCAGTTTTGTTTTGCTTTTCTGGGGTGAAAGTTTGGCAAGATTGGAGTAATCCAGCGGCCAAGGTTCCTGTTCTGGGTTCAAATCCATAGCAGTCAGTGGATTTTAAATTCAATTCATAAGCAAAGTTAGTCTCGAAGGGCCAAATGGTTCTCTGCTGCTCCTATTTCATAAATTCATATGAACACCCTCCCTAACCCCTCTTTCCCCCTCCCCCCAACCCCCAATGGTGTTACAATCATGTGAGCAAGATATCCTCAACAGTTTCCTCAGTAACAGGAAGGACAGAAAGGACGTCCAAAAGTGTGGGACTCCAAAGCAACTGATTTTCTGACAAGCTCAGAACGAAATGTAATTATTTATACTTTTAAAAAAATGATCCTTAATTTATACTCGTTTTGGGGAAACCAGGAGGAGAAGGAGTGTATGTCCCCAATTCATGAACCGTGCCTCTTGTATCCATTCTCCAAGAACCTTCTGGAAACCTCTATCTGCCAATGAACTGGAAGCTGCTGTTGTTCCACTGATGGCCACTCTGAACGTTCTGACCCTTTCTGGGCAGGAGGTGGACCAATGGTGTTAAAAGGAGGTCTGAAATTGAGGTCCATGATGGTGTTTTGCCCTCGCGATGAGCCCAACTCCCGGGAATCCCGTCCAGGTTAAATCAATCCCTTTCTCGGGAAATATTTACGTTCCTCAGAAAAATTACCGTACATTGAAGAAACAGTTATAAATTTGAAAGTGAACAGTCGCCTATCAGTTATATTATCTTTCTTATTCCAGTCAGATAATTATTTAAACCATTGTCAAACCTTGTATTTATTAAACTAATATACATATTCAATAAACTATTGAATTAATCTTCATCTGCTCAATATTTGCTGAACACTCGCTTATTAATGCATGCTGTTATAGTTCATTTTTATACAATTATTACTGAGTTCAGTGGAATGAATGTGTCCCAATCTTTATTAACATAAATGAGTTAACATTTCGATTAGCATAACAACCAGAAATTTTGTACGACATGTCCATATATTAAAATCATGTTCTTCACAAAGCAATAGGCACCAACATCATGACTTACTTAGAACTAGTAAACCGTTCATTGTTGAATCCCTGAACCCAGATGCTACATTAAAGTGCACTCACCACATTGGAACCACGAAGCTTAGTGTTGTTTGACTGACCATGACCTCCTTTCGCACATTATTTTGCTCAGCTTTATTGTACAACGCGATGCTATTTGTTCTGTTGCTTACTACACTTCAATTAGGAACGTTTTAAAGTTTATTTTATCAGTGTCACGAGTAGGCTTACATTCTCACTGCAATGAAGTTACAGTGAAATTCCTCTGGCCGCCACACTCCGGCGCCTGTTCAGGTACACTGAGGGAGAATTCAGCATGGCCAATTCACCTAACCATTCACCTAACCAGTCTTTCAGATTGTGTGAGGAAACCGAAGCACCTGGAGGAAACCCACACAGACACGGGGAGGACGTGCAGACTCCACACAGACAGTGACCCAATCTGGGAATTGAATCCGGGTCCTTGGTGCTGTGAGGCAGCAGTGCTAATCACTGTGCCAGCGTGCCACAGAAGAAGGCCATTCAGCCTATCAAACTTGCTCTACCATTCAAACAGATCTTGGCTGATCATCTATTTCTGACACCATTTTTCACGATGTGGAGATGCCGGCGTTGGACTGGGGTAAACACAGTAAGAAGTTTAACAACACCAGGTTAAAGTCCAACAGGTTCATTTGGTAGCAAATTTGCGACCAAATAAACCTGTTGGACTTTAACCTGGTGTTGTTAAACTTCTTACACTATTTTTCACATCATCCCTACATCCCTTGATGTAATTCGTGTCCAGAATTCTATTGATTCTGTCCTGAAAATGCTCAATGATTGACCTCCCACCACCCTCTGGAGTAGAGAATTTCAAAGATTCACCATCCTCTGAGTGAAGAAATTCCTCCGCATCTCAGTCCTTTCTCTCCACCTTTCTCTGCACCCTAGCTATATCTGTAATATTATATTCTGGACCCTCTCCTTTCCTTATCCTCTATGTACTCAATGTATGATATGCTTTGTATAGCACGCAAGAAACAATACTTTTCACTGTGTACCAATACATGTCACAATAATAAATCAAATCAAATCAAATCCTAAATGACTTGCCACTTGCCCTTATTCTGAGATTATGTCCCCTGGTTCTAGATTCCCCAGCCAGGAGAAATATCCTATCCACACTCCCCCTGTCATCCTGTGGGGCCTTCAACACAGGGGGATTTGAGTTCAGGAGTAAAGATATCTTGTTGCAAATATATAGAAGCTTGGTGAGATGGCACCTGGAGGATTGTGCGTAGTTTTGGTCTCCTCATCTCAGGATGAATATGTAAGGATTATATAGGTTTAAATGAGATCACCTTTCATTCTTCAAAACTCCAGAGATTACAGGTCCAATTTCCTCAATCTCGCCTCATAAGAAAATTCCCCCATCGTAGGGATTAATCTGGTAAACATCCGCTGTACTCCCTCATATGAGTACCTGATGAGGTGTATCTCAGGACATTGTGGGAGGCTAGGGAGGAAATTGCAGGTTCCTGAGACAAGATATTTGAATCATCGATAGTCAGGGGTGAGGTGCCTGAAGATTAGAGAGTGGCAAATGTTGTGCCTTTGTTTAAAAAAGGCTGCAGGGAAAAGCCTTGGAACTACAGGCCAGTGAGCCTCACATCTGTGGTGGGTAAATTGTTGGAAGATATTTTGAGAGACAGGATCTACAGGCATTTAGAAACGCAAGGACTGATTAGGCTCAGTCAGCATGGCTTTGTGAGTGGAAAATCATGCCTCACAAATTTGATTGAGTTTTTTGAAGGGGTAACCAAGAAGGTAGATGAGGGCAGTGCAGTTGATGTTGTCTACATGGACTTTAACAAGGCCTTTGAGAAGGTACCGCATGGTAGGTTGTTGCATAAGGTTAAATCTCACGGGATCCAGGGTGAGGTATCTAAATGGATACAAAATTGGCTACTTGACAGAAGCCAGAGGGTGGTTGTAGAGAGTTGTTTTTCAAACTGGAGGCCTGTGACCAGTGGTGTGCCTCAGGGATCAGTGCTGGGTCCACTGTTATTTGTCAGTTATATTAATGATTTGGATGAGAATATAGGAGGCATGGTTAGTAAGTTTGCAGGTGACACTAAGATTGGTGGCATAGTGGACAGTGAAGAAAGTTATCTCCAATTGCAATGGGAACTTAATCAATTGGGCCAGTGGGCTGACAAATGGCAGATGGAGTTTAATTTAGACAAATGCGAGGTGATGCATTTTGGTAGATTGAACCAGGGCAGGACTTACTCAGTTAATGGTAGGGCGTTGGGGAGAGTTACAGAACAAAAGGATCTCGGGGTACATGTTCATAGCTCCTTGAATGTGGAGTCACAGGTGGACAGAGTGGTGAAGAAGGCATTCGGCATGCTTGGTTTCATTGGTCAGAACATTGAATACAAGAGTTGGGACGTCTTGTTGAAGTTGTACAAGACATTGGTAAGACCACACTTGGAATACTGTGTGCAATTCTGGTCACCCTATTATAGAAAGGATATTATTAAACTAGAAAGAGTGCAGAAAAGATTTACTAGGATGCTACCGGGACTTGATGGTTTGAGTTATAAGGCGAGGCTGGATAGACTGGGACTTTTTTCTCTGGAGCTTAGGAGGCTGAGGGGTGGTCTTATAGAGATCTATAAAATAATGAGGGACACAGATCAGCTAGATAGTCAATATCTTTTCCCAAAGGTAGGGGAGTCTAAAACTAGAGGGCAGAGGTTTAAGGTGAGAGGGGAGAGATACAACAGGGTCCAGAGGGACAATTTTTTCACACAGAGGGTGGTGAGTGTCTGGAACAAGCTGCCAGAGGTAGTAGTAGAGACGGGTATAATTTTGTCTTTTAAAAAGCATTTAGATAGTTACATGGACAAGATGGGTATAGATTGGAAGGAGGCATTCTTGGGGAAAAGTACCGAAGGAAAGTGGAGGATTTTCAAGGAATGTTTGTCTGGAGCTCTGCATGACAACGTTCCGATGAGACAGGGGGATGTTGGTAGGGTACGGGAACCATGGTGCACGAAGGTTGTGATGAACCTGGTGAATAAGAAAAGAGAGGCGTACAGAAGGTTCAGAGAGCTAGGAGGTGTTAAGGATTTAGAGGAGTATACGGGATGTAGGAAGGAGCTTAAGAAGGAAATTAGGAGAGCGAGAAGGGGTCATGAGAAGACCTTGGCGGGTAAGATTAAGGAGAATCCCAAGGCTTTCTACAAATATGTCAAGAGTAAAAGGATGAGATGTGAAGGCATAGAACCCTTAAAAGGTGAAGGGGGAAAAGTTTGTGCGGAACCGTTAGAAATGGTGGAGCTGCTTAATGAATACTTTACCTCGGTATTCATGGTGGAAAGGGATCTGGGTGGTTGTACTGCTGGCTTGCGGTGGACAGAAAGGATCGAGCATGTGGACATAAAGAAAGAGGATGTGTTGGAACTATTGAATGGCATCAAGGTTGGTAAGTCGCCGGGACCGGATGGGATGTACCCCAGGTTACTGTGGGAGGCGAGGGAGGAGATTGCGGAGCCTTTGGCGATGATCTTTGCATCGTCGATGGAGACGGGAGAGGTTCCGGAGGATTGGAGGATTGCAGATGTGGTCCCTATATTCAAGAAAGGGAACAGGGACAGCCCGGGAAATTACCGACCGGTGAGTCTAACCTCAGTGGTTGGTAAGTTGATGGAGAGGATCCTGAGAGACAGGATTTATGATCATCTAGAGAAGTTTAGTATGATCAAAAGTAGTCAGCACGGCTTTGTCAAGGGCAGGTCGTGCCTTACGAGCCTGGTTGAGTTCTTTGAAAATGTGACCAAACACATTGACGAAGGAAGAGCGGTGGATGTGGTCTATCTGGACTTCAGCAAGGCGTTCGATAAGGTCCCCCATGCAAGACTTCTTGAGAAAGTGAGAGGGCATGGGATCCAAGGGGCTGTTGCCTTGTGGATCCAGAACTGGCTTGCCTGCAGAAGGCAGAGAGTGGCTGTGGAGGGGTCTTTCTCTGCATGGAGGTCAGTGACCAGTGGAGTGTCCCAGGGATCTGTTCTGGGACCCTTGCTGTTTGTCATTTTCATAAATGACCTGGATGAGGAAGTGGAGGGATGGGTTGGTAAGTTTGCTGACGACACCAAGGTAGGTGGTGTTGTGGATAGTTTGGAGGGATGTCAGAAGTTGCAGCGAGACATAGATAGAATGCAAGACTGGGCGGAGAAGTGGCAGATGGACTTCAACCCGGATAAGTGTGTAGTGATCCATTTTGGCAGATCCAATGGGATGAAGCAGCAGTATAATATGAAGGGTACCATTCTTAGCAGTGTAGAGGATCAGAAGGACCTTGGGGTCCGGGTCCATAGGACTCTTAAATCGGCCTCGCAGGTGGAGGATGCGGTCAAGAAGGCGTACGGCGTACTAGCCTTCATTAATCGAGGGATTGAGTTTAGGAGTCGGGAGATAATGCTGCAGCTTTATAGGACCCTGGTTAGACCCCACTTGGAGTACTGCACGCAGTTCTGGTCACCTCATTACAGGAAAGATGTTGAAGCCATTGAAAGGGTGCAGAGGAGATTTACAAGGATGTTGCCTGGATTGGGGGGCATGCCTTATGAGGATAGGTTGAGGGAGCTTGGTCTCTTCTCCCTGGAGAGACGAAGGATGAGAGGTGACCTGATAGAGGTTTACAAGATGTTGAGAGGTCTGGATAGGGTAGACTCTCAGAGGCTATTTCCAAGGGCTGAAATGGTTGCTACGAGAGGACACAGGTTTAAGGTGCTGGGGGGTAGGTACAGAGGAGATGTCAGGGGTAAGTTTTTCACTCAGAGGGTGGTGGGTGAGTGGAATCGGCTGACGTCGGTGGTGGTGGAGGCAAACTCGTTGGGGTCTTTTAAGAGACTTCTGGATGAGTACATGGGATTTAATGGGATTGAGGGCTATAGATAGGCCTAGAGGTAGGGATATGATCAGCGCAACTTGTGGGCCGAAGGGCCTGTTTGTGCTGTGGCTTTCTATGTTCTATGTTCTATGTTCTATAGAGGGATATGGGCCAAATGTGGGCAATTGGGATTACCTTAGGGGTTTAAAAAAAAAGGGCGGCATGGATAAATTGGGCTGAAGGGCCTGTTTCCAAGCTGTAAACCTCTATGACTCTATGTACATTAGCAAGATTTAAGAGGCATCTGGATGGATACATGAATAGGGAGTAAATAGAGGGAACCGTACCGAGTAAGAGTATTTTTGAAATTTAGTTGGGGCATCATGATTGGCACAGGTTTGGAGGGCCGAAGGGCCTGTTCCTGAGCTGTACTTGTTCTTTGTTCCTTGCATACATATCCTGAGACGAGGAGACCAAAGCTACACACAATCCTCCAGGTGCTGTCTCACCAAGTCTCTATGTTTTTGCAACAAGACATCTTTACTTCTGCTCTCAAATCCCACTGTGTTGAAGGCCTAAAAGGGTATATAGCAACAAATTAGATCATTCAGCCTGACCAATCCAAACTTATATTCCAATCGTGAAAATGCTGGAAAATCTCAGCAGGTCCAGCAGCATCTGTAGGATACAAATCTGTATTTATACTCCATTTGACTTTCCTCCCATCCTCCCTAACTTTACCATCGTAATCCTTTATTCATTCTCCCTGATATGCTCTTATATGCGTCTTTAATATTTACTTTAACCATTCCCTGAGGTAGTGGGTTCCACACTTAAAATCACAGTGACAAGACATTTTGTATATTCATTCTATTAAGATGCCGAGATCTCTTTCAACGTCACCCGTTGCAATTTCTGCACCATTCACAGTGTCACCTAATTTTTTTCATCCGATGTGTGTTAAATTTCATCCTCTTGTCTGCTCACCAACCATTCACCAGGATGGCCCATGTTCTGTCACTCAGCTAATTCCAACTCCATCCTACCACTTTGCCTTTAACCTCATGGATTTCAGTTTTGCGAAGACCAACATGTCTGCAGTTGCTTGAGTTGTTTTTCTAACTCTTTGTAAAATGTGTACTAAATGAACTCATTTCCAATGTACTCACAAAAGTCCATTGCCTGTCTCCCAGAAAAATCATTAATGCCTCACAGATTTTGTTCCAAGACTCTGTCAGCACTCTGGCATTCATATAAGCTAAGCCTGGTGCCGGTTTATTTTAAGTCCTTTCAGCTTGTCTAGGCTTCCATCTCATTTATATTGAAGTCATGAACTTTGTCTTGGTTCTTGTTTTTTTTCTGTAGAGGGCATGTCGCTGAAATCTTCCCTTGTGAACACTGTGAGGAAGCAATCAGTGAGCAGATTTACCATTGCATGCTCATCCTCGCTTTCAGCCTGATTTACATCTCAACCTGTCCTCAATCTCCCCTCTTGCTTGTTTCGTGCTGAATATATCTGACGCCAATCTCAATGACAATCTCTAGTTAGAGAAATTCCAATATTAAGCTTCAACAGCAAGCGTGAAACCTAAGCAAGACTTGAAACCCTGAGGTAAAATGCTGCGTTTAATACTTTTACCAAGTAGAAACTATGGGCCCAAGTTATAACCTAACCTGGGCAGCACAGTAGGACAGATCCCAGTTAAAGTTTGCACATTGCTGGATTCCATATTCCACTGACTATAATGACAAATTTCTGCAGCCCTGAAATCTGTGAATCATACATGCTTCAGGTAACCATTCACCGAGGAAAGATCTGATTTGATTTATTATTGTCACATGTATAAACATACAGTGAAAAGTATTGTTTCTTGCGCGCTGTACAGACAAAGCATACTGTTCATAGAGAAGGAAACGAGAGAGTGCAGAATGTAGCGTTACAGTCATAGCTCGGGTGTAGAGAAAGATCAACTTAATGCAAGATAAGTCCATTCAAAAGTCTGATGGCAGCAGGGAAGAAGCTGTTCTTGAGTCGGTTGGGATGTGACCTCAGACTTTTGTATCTTTTTCCAGACGGAAGAAGGTGAAGAGAGAATGTCCAGGGTGCGTGGGGTCCTTAATTATGCTGGCTGCTCTGCGAAGGCAGCGTGAAGTGTAGACAGAGTCAATGGATGGGAGGCTGGTTTGGTGATGGATTGGGCTACATTCACGACCTTTTGTAGTTCCTTGTGGTCTTGGGCAGAGCAGGAGCCATACCAAGCTGTGATACAACCAGAAAGAATGCTTTCTATGGTGCATTTGTAAAAGTTGGTGAGAGTCGCAGCTGACATGCCAAATTTCCTTACTCTTCTGAGAAAGTGGAGGCGTTGGTGGGCTTTCTTAACTATAGTGTCGGCATGGGGGGACCAGGACAGGTTGTTGGTGATCAAGTTGTTGGTGAACCTGACCGAGTTTTTTGAGGAAGTGACGAAGATGATTGATGAGGATAGGGCAGTGGATGTTGTCTACATGGACTTCAGTAAGGCCTTTGACAAGGTCCCTCATGGCAGACTGGTGCAGAAGGTGAAGTCACTTGGGATTAGAGGTGAGCTGGCAAGGTGGATACAGAGCTGGCTCGGTCAAAGACAGAGGGTAGCAGTGGAAGGATGCATTTCTGAATGGAGAGCTGTGACAAGTGGCGTTCCTCAGGGATCAGTGCTGGGACCTTTCCGGTTTGTAATATATATAAATGATTTGGAGGAAAATGTAACTGGCTTGATTAGTAAGTTTGCGGACGACACAAAGTTGGTGGATTTGCAGATAGCGATGAGGACCATCAGAGGATACAGCAGGATATGGATCGGTTGGAAACTTGGGCAGAGAGATGGCAGATGGAGTTTAATCTGGACAAATGTGAGGTAATGCATTTTGGAAGGTCTAATACAGATGGCAAATATACAGTAAATGGCAGAACCCTGAAAAGTATTGATCGGCAAAAGGATCTGGGTGTACAGGTACACAGTTCACTGAAAGTGGCAATGCAGGTGGAGAAGGTAGTCAAGAAGGCATACGGCATGCTTGCCTTCATCGGCTGGGGCATTGAGTTTTAAAATTGGAAAATCATGTTGCATCTTTATCGAACCTTAGTTAGGCCGCACTTGGAATATAGTGTTCAATTCTGGTCGCCACACTACCAGAAGGATGTGGAGGCTTTGGAGAGGGTGCAGAAAAGATTTACCAGGATGTTGCCTGGTATGGAGGGCATTAGCTATGAGGAGAGGTTTGAGAAACTAGGTTTGTTCTCACTGGAACGACGGAGGTTGCGGGGTGACCTGATAGAAGTCTACAAGATTATGAGAGACATGGAAAGGGTGGATAGTCAGAAGCTTTTTCCCAGGGTGGAAGAGTCTGTTACTAGGGGGCACAGATTTAAGGTGTGAGGGGCAAGGTTTAAAGGAGATGTACAAGGCAGATGTTTTACACAGAGAGTAGTGGGTGCCTGGAACTCGTTGCTGGGGGAGGTAGTGGAAGCGGGTACAATAGTGACTTTTAGGCGGCGTCTTGACAAATACATGAAAAGGATAGGAATAGAGGGATATGGTCCCCGGAAGGGTAAGGGGTTTTAGTTAAGTCAGGCAGCATGGTCAGTGCAGGCTTGGAGGGCCGAAGAGCCTGTTTCTGTGCTGTAATTTTCTTGGCTCTTTGTTCTATCTGGACACCTAAAAACTTGAAGTTCTCGACCCTTTCTACTTCATCCCCGTTGATGCAGACAGGGACATGTTCTCCACTACGCTTCCTGAAGTCGTTATTAAATATTTTATTTTTGAAACAGTTAAAAACCTGGACAGTTTGATCATGTTAATGATTCAGACTAAAGTTTGGATGGTACGTTGTTGCCTCAATTGTGTTAGATACAAATTAAGTCAATTGCTTTCAAACTTGTATTATCCCCATGGAAAGGAAAACCCCAAGATGTTAGTGTGACAGTCAGTCAGGACATCATCCTATCAAAGCTTTAATGGCCAGAGGTGGAACACAATGCCCCTCCATCCCTCCCACAAAAGACCAGTTCATAGGTGGGGAGGGGGCATTTGGTTGGGCCGAAGGGTACAGGGTGGTCATGCTGTTGCCTTCCTGACTCGCCTCAATCAAGCTCCAGATGGGAAGGTTTGCTGACAGCCTCCCGGCCCAGAGTTGAGCCCCTTGAAGAGCCACTTAAAGGTCTCATCCCATCGTCCCTGATATTCACCCAATGGCACGCAGGAAGTCCCTCAGCAAACTCAGTCATATTTGGCTGTAGCCAGGTGGGAAGTGATCGAGTGGGAAGTGATCGAGTGGGAAGTGGTCGAGTGGGAAGTGGTCGAGTGGGAAGTGATCGAGTGGGAAGTGGTCGAGTGGGAAGTGGTCGAGTGAGAAGTGATCGAGTGGGAAGTGGTTGAGTGGGATCTTCATTCTCAGTCAACCTGTGCCTAATAAAGGGATCTAGATCACCTGGCAACAGGAGGGGGGTATCGCACAAAGCTACTCCACTGCCCTTGTTTCTGACCTCTCTCCCTGGCACCTCAATAGTAAGAGTTTTAACAGCACCAGGTTAAAGTCCAACAGGTTTATTTGGTCGCAAATAAACCTGTTGGACTTTAACCTGGTGTTGTTAAAACTCCGACTGTGTTCACCCCAGTCCAACGCCGGCATCTCCACATCATGACCTCAATAGTACCCACCTTCTCGGCCATCCCTGTCTTTGTCACATTCACCCTTTTCCATGGATCCAGCAATGATCCTCTTGGTCGGCCCCACTGTAATAATGGCCGTGGCCACCGCTCACTGTGATGTTGTTGGTATTGCAGAACTGCTGATGGCCAATGGGCTGGTAGTTCTGAGACAGGTGTTCCATCAAACTGGAGGCTCATTCTAATGTCGCTCAGCTAAGTGTCTGATTGCTTGGAATAACTGTCATGTCTATTGAGGACATGCACCTTTCAGAGAATGGGTCAGGTGACCTGGGACTCAAACTCCACCCTGGGTCTTGTGCTGACTGTGCTGGGATAAAGACATGTCAATAAACTGTTCCAGTTAGTTTACGACCACTGACCTCATGGTTTATTATTAGTCTCAATGCAGAATGTCAAGCATCCCCGAGATAATAGGGGGTTTCCATTGGTTTTCCAGCTGGAGACTGGGTCCCCATCACCAACATTAAATTCCAGCCCATAATATTCAGTGGGAGAAAGAATCAATTGAATGATGTTGGGGATTGGGAGAGCTGAATGAATTATTCACTGTTTATAACACCAGTCCCAAATAAACCTGCTTGTCAGAAGTTAAAGGTGGGATTTTCCACACCCCCTCCCTCCACGGCGTGTCATGTGTGGGCAGAGGTGGCCCACCATTGGCTGGCAGTGGGATCTTCTGACCCCGCATCTGTAAATGGTTTAGCGCATTGTGTGCACCCTCTGCCGTTGGGGAACCCATCGATAGGGGGGTGCTGCCATCTACAGGACTGGATGTTCTCGCCAGTGGGAATGGCTGGAAACGTTTGGCTGACAAAACAAGTCCAGTTTGTCTAAAATAAGCAAGGCACTGCCTCTGATCCAGGATTTGAGTATTTTGGTGTCATATGAATTGAAGTTTAATTGAGGTAATTATATTGAAAGAGAGTGGTACAAGGTATCCTACTGAGTGTCAGGGCAGTAGAATGCAGTTTGCGATTAGAGTTTAATCGATCATTGTCCTTCATCCAGTGCAGTTCATTAGCTCTTCGAGATGGATAGTGCAGTAAATGGAAATGTTTGCCTTCTCTAATTATTCTATTTCAAGGCTTCTCACTCAACCCTTAGCTTCTCATAATGGAGCTAAATTAAGATATTTTGCGTCCAATTTCTTTTCAATATATATTAATAGAAACATCAACTTCTGATTTCAGGACAACAACTCTACACTCAGAGTAACCTTTCCAACCACACATCATGCTAAGATTCAGAAAATAACCATTTCACCAGAAGCATTTCACTGCAACAACCAATCAGGAAGTTTGCTCACCACCACCTTCTGAAAGGCAACAGATGAATTTTTAAAAAGTGATGGATGGTATTTTAACCCTGATGTTAAACTATTTATTTCACTTTGGTTTCTCCCTCAAAGTTAATTTCATCCATCAGCCTTTGTTTACTGGCCTGTGATCACCAAGAAGGAGCATCAGCTGACTTTGAAATTCTTGTCCTTGTTTTCAGATCTCACCACGGCCTCACAACGCCAATGACCAACAGCGCCCCCCGACCCCATACCGCCGCCCCCCCCCCCCCCCAACGACTGATGCATTTGCTATCTCTGCAACCTCCTCCAACCCTATCACCTTCCAAGATATCTGCACTCCTCCAATCCTGACCTCTTCAGCATTTCTGATTTTCATCGCTCCACCACTGTTGGCCGTACCAACAGAGTCCTGGCAAATCGTATAACTAGGGTCATTGATAGGGCTTTAAACTATTAAATGGGGGGGACAGTGCAGGGGTATGGGGAATTACAAAATCAAAGGTAAAGGAGAGAGTACAAGTGCAGGTTAATGTTGAGGACATTCAACTAGTTAAAGGAGTAGAGGTCTCGGGAGATGTTAGTAGCATTTCAACAAACCGGGTCCAGATAAAGGCTGGCATAAAGACACTGCCTGAATGCACGAAGCATTCAAAACAAAGTAAATGAGTTGATGGCACAAATCCATACAAATGAGTATGATCTAGTGGCCACCACAGAAACGTGGTTGCAGGGTGACCGGGACTGGGAACTGAATATCCAGGGGTCTCAGACATTTAGGAAGGATAGACAGGTAGAAAAAGGAGGTGGGGCAGCTCTGTTAATAAAGGATAATATCAGGACGGTAGTGAGAGATGACATAGGCTCGAAGGAGCAAAACGTGGAATCATTGTGGGTGGAGATAAGGAATAGTAGGGGGAAAAAGACACTGGTAGGCGTGGTCTATAGGCCCCCAAATAATAACTTAGAGGTGGGAGGGCTATAAACAAGCAAATAATGGATGCGTGCAAAAACGGAACGGCAATAATCATGAGGGATTTTAACCTGCATATTGATTGGTCGACTCAAATTGGACGTGGAGGGCTTGAGGAAGAGTTCTTAGAATGCTGTTGGGATAGTTTCATTGAACAGTATATTACAGAACCTACGAGAGAGCGAGTTATCTTAGATCTGATACTGTGTAATGAGGCAGGTAGAATTAAGGATCTTCTTGTGAGGGATCCTCTTGGGTTGAGTGATCACAATATGGTTGAATTTCTGAGACAGATGGAGGGTGAGAAAGTAGGGTCCCAAACCAGTGTCCTCTGCTTGAACAGAGGGGAGTACGATAGGATGAGGACGGAATTAGCTAATGTAGACTGGGCGAGCGGACTGGTAGGTAGGACAGCTGAGGAACAGTGGAGGATTTTCAAGGAGATTTATTTAAGTACTCAGCAAAAATATATTCCGGTGATAAAGAAGGACTGTAAGAAAAGGGATAACCAGACGTGGATAACGAAGGAAATAAAGGAGAGTATTAAAATAAAAACAGATGCGTACAGAGTGGCCAAAAATAGTGGAGCATTAGTGGATTTGGAAAGCTTTAAAAAACAACAAAGAACGACTAAGAAAGCGATTAAGAAAGGAAAGATAGATTATGAAACTAAACTAGCTCAAAATATAAAAAATGATAGTAAAAGTTTTTACAAATATATAAAAAGGAATAGAGTGGCTAGAGTGAATGTTGGACCCTTGGAGGATGAGAGGGGGGATTTAATAGTGGAAAACGAGGAAATGGCTGAGACTTTAAATAAGTTCTTTGTGTCGGTCTTCATGGTGGAAGACACAAATAGTTTACCGAATATTAGAGATCGAGAGTTGGTGGGAGGTGAGGTCCTTAATACAATTACTGTTACTAAAGAGGTAGTGCTTGGTAGACTAATGGGACTGAAGGTAGACAAGTCCCCGGGCCCGGATGGAATGCATCCCAGGGTACTGAAAGAAATGGCTGAGGTAATAGCAGATGCGTTAGTAGTTATTTATCAAAATTCACTGGAATCTGGGGTAGTGCCGGCTGATTGGAAAACAGCTACTGTTACTCCGCTGTTTAAAAAAGGAAGTAGAAAAAAGGTGGGTAACTACAGGCCGGTTAGTTTAACGTCCGTAGTTGGGAAGATGTTGGAGTCCATCATGAAAGAGGAAATAGCGGAGCACCTGGACAAGAATGGTTCGATCAAGCAGACGCAGCATGGATTCATGAAGGGAAAGTCATGTTTGACGAATTTACTGGATTTTTATGAAGATGTGACTAGTGTGGTTGACAGAGGGGAACCGGTGGATGTGGTGTTTTTAGATTTCCAGAAGGCATTCGATAAGGTGCCTCACAAAAGGTTGCTGCAGAAGATTGGGGTACACAGAGTTGGGGGTAAGGTGTTGGCGTGGATTGGGGATTGGCTATCTAACAGGAAGCAGAGAGTTGGAATAAATGGGTGCTTTTCTGGTTGGCAGTTGGTGACCAGTGGCGTGCCGCAGGGATCGGTGCTGGGGCCTCAACTGTTTACTATTTACATAGATGATCTGGAGGAGGGGACTGAGTGTAGGGTATCAAATTTTTCTGATGACACGAAGATGAGTGGGAATGCGAATTGCGTGGAGGACGCGGAAAGTCTGCAGAGAGATTTGGATAGGCTGAGCGAGTGGGCGAGGATCTGCCAGATGGAATATAACGTTGGCAAATGTGAGGTTATCCACTTTGGAAAAAATAATAGTAAATTGGAATATTATTTAAATGGAGAAAAATTATATCATGCTACTGTGCAGAGGGACTTGGGGGTCCTTGTGCACAAATCGCAAAAACTCAGTCTGCAGGTGCAGCAGGTGATCAAGAAGGCAAATGGAATGTTGGCCTTTATCGCGAGGGGGATAGAATATAAAAGCAGGGAGGTCTTGCTGCAACAATACAAGGCACTGGTGAGGCCGCAACTGGAGTACTGTGTGCAGTTTTGGTCCCCTTATTTGCGAAAGGATATATTGGCCTTGGAGGGAGTGCAGAGAAGGTTCACCAGGTTGATACCTGAGATGAGGGGCGTAGCTTATGAGGAGAGATTGAACAGATTGAGTCTGTACTCGTTGGAGTTTAGAAGGATGAGGGGTGATCTTATAGAGACATATGAGATAATGAAGGGGCTGGATAGGGTAGAGGTAGAGAGATTCTTTCCACTTAGCAGGGAAACCAGAACTAGAGAGCACAGCCTCAAAATAAGTGGGGGCCGGTTCAGAACAGAGTTGAGGGGGAACTTCTTCTCTCAGAGGGTAGTGAATCTCTGGAATTCTCTGCCCATTGAAGTGGTGGAGGCTACCTCGTTGAATATGTTTAAATCACGGGTAGATAGATTTCGGATCGATAAGGGAATTAAGGGATATGGGGAGCAGGCGGGTAAGTGGAACTGATTCACTTCAGATCAGCCATGATCTTGTTGAATGGCGGGGCAGGCTCAAGAGGCTAGATGGCCTACTCCTGCTCCTATTTCTTTTGTTCTTATGTTCTTATGTACCATCAGCTTCCTGGACCTAAGATCTGGAACTCGATCCCTAAACTTCTTCTCCTTTCCATTTTCTTTTCCTCCTCTCAGACACTCTGTGAAACCTCCCTCTTTGACGAGGTTTTCCTTACTTGCCCTAATGTCTCCTTATGTGTCAAATTTTGATTGATGAAGCCTCCTGTGAAACCTTGGAATGTTACGGGTGCTAGAAAAATGCAGGTTGTTGTTACTTGCAGTTTATAGTTTTATATTTGCTGTGCTAATGTTGATTTAGCCAAATTCATCATTTCCTCACTTGGAACCCACATAAACAAATTGCAAAATGCATCATTGCATAGCTCTCTGCATCAGTGGTTTAACTTTATTTTCCTCGATACAACTCCAACGTGACTTCCCTGCTTTTGTAATCAATGCTTCCTCCTGTACCTACATACACCCCCAAATCAGGGATCAGTCACTTGGTTGCACAGAACTTGAGAATTTGCTGGAGTTCTCTGAAGAATTTGCAGTGTGGTGGTTAAAGGGGAATCAGTAGATGTACTATATTCTGATTTCCAGAAGGCATTGATAAGGTGCCATATCAAACATTATTGCAAAAAAAAGCTCATGGTGCAGGGGTATCGAATTGGCATCGATTTAGGATTGGTTAGCTAACTGGAAATGGGCAGTGGCCATAAATGGGTCATTATCTGGTTGGCGGAGTGTGACGAATGGTGTGGCACAGGGATCAGTGCTGGGACCTCAACTCTTTACAATTTACATCAGTGACTTGCATGAAGGGACTGAAGGTGTGGTTGCTAAATTTACTGGTGACACAGACAAGTAGGATTGTGAAGAGTTCAGAAACATGTTACAAAGGAATATAGATCGGTGAAATAAGTGGGCAAAGACTTGGCAATTGGAGTATAATGTACAAAAGAGCGAAATTGTCGATTTTGGATGGAAAAAAATTAAAAAATAATTTTATTATTTAACAGCTGAGAGATGCAGAGGGATCTGGGTGTCCCAGTACGTGAAGTGTAAAAGGCTAGTGTGCAGATGCATGAGTGCTCAGGAAAGCTAATAGAATGTTTTCATTATTGTGAGTTGAATAGGGGCAGCACAGTGACACAGTAGTTAGCACTGCTGCCTCACAATGCCAGGGATCTGTGTTCAATTTCCCGGGTCATGGATAGATTGGACAGTGAAGAAGGCTTTTGCCATGCTGCCTCCATCAGTCAGGGTATTGAGTATAGAAGTTGGGAAGTTTCGTTGTAGTTGTACAGGATGGAGTATTGTGTTCAGATTTGGTCACCTTGCTATAGAAAATATGTTATTAAACTGGAGAGAGTGCAGAAGAGATTTATAAAGATGTTGCCAGGACTCGAGGGACTGAGTTATAGGGAGAGATTGAACAGGCTAAGACTTTTCTCTTTGGAGCATAGGAGACTGAGGGGTGATCTTATAGAGGTGTACAAGATCATGAGAGGCATGGATAGGGTGAATGCACACAGTCTTTTTCCCAGGGTTGGGGAATCGAGAACTAGAAGGCATAGGTTTAATTTAAGAGGGGAAAGAATGAATGGGAACCTGAGGAAAAACTTTTTTACACAGAGGGTGGTGCGTGTGTGGAATGAGCTGCCGGAGGAAGTGGTTGAGGCAGGGACATTGACAACATTTAAAAGGCATTTGAGCAGGTACATGGACAGGAAAGGTTTAGAGGGATTTGGGCCAAATGCAGGCAAATGGGGTTAGCGTAGATGGGCATTATGGTCGGCAAGGACCAGTTTGGGCCGAAGGGCCTGTCTCTGTGCCTTAGATTCTATGATTCTATGAATAAGGGTCAGCACTGCAGTGAACTGTGACTTAAATTTCTGATTTTTGGAACAAAACGTTGTGAGTTTAAGATGTGTCCAGAGACAAAATGAGTTCATGAATCACATCTTATCACAGTGCCAAGAAGTCAGAGTAACTAACTATTTATCTGGAGCATTTCCTACAACAAAATCTCAAGCAGTTAAATCCCAGGCACACACCTCCAAATGTATAAAATATGAAGGGCATAGAAACATAGAAAAACTACAGCACAAACAGGCCCTTCGGCCCACAAGTTGTGCCGAACACATCCCTACCTTCTAGACCTACCTATAACCCTCCATCCTATTAAGTTCCATATACTCATCCAGGAGTCTCTTAAAAGACCCTATTGAGTTCGCCTCCACCACCACTGACGGCAGCCGATTCCACTCGCCCACCACCCTCTGTGTGAAAAACTTACCCCTAACATCTCCCCTGTACCTATCCCCCAGCACCTTAAACCTGTAGCAGACATTTCCACCTTGGGAAAAAGCCTCTGAGAGTCCACCCGATCTATGCCTCTCAACATCTTATACACCTCTATTAGGTCTCCTCTCATCCTTCGTCTCTCCAAGGAGGAAAGACTGAGCTCCCTCAGCCTATCCTCATAAGGCATGCCACTCAATCCAGGCAACATCCTTGTAAATCTCCTCTGCACCCTTTCAATCTTTTCCACATCCTTCCTATAGTGAGGCGACCAGAACTGAGCACAGTACTTCAAGTGGGGTCTGACGAGGGTCTTATATAGCTGCATCATTATCCCCGGACTCCTAAACTCAATCCCTCGATTGATAAAGGCCAGCACACCATACGCCTTCTTAACCACCTCCTCCACCTGCAGGGCCGATTTTAGAGTCCTATGGACCCGGACCCCAAGGTCCTTCTGATCCTCTACCGTACTAAGAGTCTTCCCCTTTATATTGTACTCCTTCATCCCATTTGACTGACCAAAATGGACCACGACACATTTATCTGGTTTGAAGTCCATCTGCCACTTGTCCGCCCAGTCTTGCATCCTATCTATGTCCCTCTGTAACTTCTGACATCCCTCCAGACTATCCAGAATCCCACCAACCTTTGTGTCGTCGGCAAACTTACCAACCCATCCCTCCGCTTCCTCATCCAGGTCAATAATGAAAATGACAAACAGCAAGGGTCCCAGAACAGATCCCTGGGGCACACCACTGGTGACCGACCTCCACTTACAAAAAGACCCATCTATACCCACTCTCTGCCTCCTTTGGGCAAGATGTGGAGATGCTGGCGTTGGACTGGGGTAAGCACAGTAAGAAGTCTCACAACACCAGGTTAAAGTCCAACAGGTTTATTTGGTAACAAATACCATAAGCTTTCGGAGCGCTGCTCCTTCGTCAGATGGAGTTGTCTCTGTTCTCAGAGACCACTCCATCTGATGAAGGAGCAGCAAGCTCCGAAAGCTTATGGTATTTGTTACCAAATAAACCTGTTGGACTTTAACCTGGTGTTGTGGGACTTCTTACTGTCCTTTGGGCAAGCCAGTTCTGGATCCACCGGGCAGCAGCCCCTTGGATCCCATGCCCTCTCACTTTTTCTAGAAGCCTTGCATGGGGGACCTTGTCGAACGCCTTGCTAAAATCCATATAAACCACATCTACCGCCTTCCCTTCGTCAATGTGTTTAGTCACATTTTTGAAGAACTCCACCAGGCTTGTAAGGCACGACCTTGACAAAGCCATGCTGAGTATTCTTGAGCATACTAAACCTCTCTAAATGCTCATATATCCTGTCCCTCAGGATCTTCTCCATCAGTTTACCAACCACTGAGGTTAGACTCACCGGTCGGTAATTTCCTGGGCTATCCCTATTCCCCTTCTTGAAAATAGGAACCACATCCGCAATCCTCCAATCCTCCGGCACCTCTCCCATCTCCATCGACGATGCAAAGATCATCGCCAGAGGCTCTGCAATCTCTTCCCTTGCCTCCCACAGTAACCTGGGGTACCTCCCATCCGATCCGTCATAGATAGGGTGAACAGTGGGAAGCTTTTTCCCAGGTCGGAGGTGACGAACACAAGGGGTCACAGGTTCAAGGTGAGGGGGCCAAGGTTCAACACAGATGTCAGGGGGACGTATTTTACACAGAGGGTGGTGGGGGCCTGGAATGCACTGCCAAGCAAGGTGATTGAGGCGGACACGCTGGGATTATTTAAGACTTATCGAGATAACCACATGAACAGACTGGGAATAGGGGGATACAAAAGAATGATCTAGTGGGCACATGAGCGGTGCAGGCTTGGAGGGCCGAAAGGCCTGTTCCTGGGCTGTATTGTTCTTTGTTCTTTGATGTTAAGTGGAGCTTTGTAATAAGTGAAGAACCTTCATTCCCACATGAAAAAGTAAAGTTTATTTATTAGTCACAGGTAAGGCTTACATTAACACTGCAATGAAGTTACTGTGAAATTCCCCGAGTCGCCACAGTCCGGTGCCTGTTCAGGTCAATGCACCTAACCAGCACATCTTTCAGAATGCGGGAGGAAACTGGAGCACCCGGAGGAAACCCACACAGACACAGGGAGAATGTGCAAATTCCACACAGACAGTGACCCAAGCCAGGAATTGAACCCGGGTCCCTGGCGCTGTGAAGCAGTAGTGCTAACCACCGTGCCACTGTGTCACACAGAATGTGTCTCTATGTAACACAATTTGCTGACAAGCATAGTTTATGTCAAAAACAATAGGTTCAAGTACCAAATAAATTAGTTAACAGGCAGAAAAACAGAGCTGGAATAAATGGGTCACTTTCCAAATGCAGGCAGTGACTGTTGGGGTCCCGCTGGGATCAGTGCTTGGACCCCCATTATTCACAATTTATATAAATGATCTGGATGATAAAACCAAAAGTAATATTTCCAAATTTACTGATGACACAAAACCTGTGGGAGTGTGAGTAGCGAGGAGGATGTTAAAAGATTTCAAGGATTTAGACGAGATCAGTGAGTGGGCAGATGCAGTATGACATGGTTATCCACTTAGGATGGAGAAACAGAACGGCAGAGTATTATTTAAATGGTATAGATTGGTAAATGGTGATGTACAAGTGGACCTGGATGTCTTTGTATACCAGCCACTGAAAGCAAGAATGCAGGTACAGCAAACAGTTAGGAAGGTCATTGGTGATGTTGACCTTCATTGCAAGAGGACTTAAGTATAGGAGTAAGGATGTCTTACTGCAGCTGTACAGGGTCTTGATGAGACCACACCTGGAGTACTGTTTGGAATTTTGGTCTCCTTATCTAAGAAAGAATATACTTGCCACAGAGAGAGTGCAGGTGAGGTTCACCAGACTGATTCCTGAGATGGCAGGTTTATCCCATGGGGAAAGATTAGGTGGACTGGGCTTATATTCACTGGAATTTGGAAGAATGAGAGAGGATCACATTGAAATGTATAAACTTCTGACAGGGCTGGACAGATTGGATGTGAGGATGTTGTTTCCTCTGACTGGAACAAGATGTCACAGTGTCAGGGTACAGGGTGGGCCATTTAGGACTGAGATGAGGAGAAACCTCTTCATTCAGAGGGTGGTGAACATGTGGAATTCTTTACCACAGAAAGCTGTGCAGATCAAGTTATTGAATATATTTAAGAAGGAAATCGATAGATTTTGATGGGTGTGGGGAGAGTTTGGGAGAATGGTGTTGAGATAGAGGATCAACCATAACCGTACTGAATGATGGAGCGGTTTTGAAGGGCTGAATTGTCTACTCCTGCTCATATTTTCTATGTTTCTGTGTAAACTAAATTACAGTAAAACAGTAAACGTGTCAAAAATTCAATTTATTCACACCTTACAGTGGTCTGACCTTGCAAAGGTTTCAGTCTCTGAATTGATAAAGGCTGGAGGTCACCCGGGCAGTTTTGTCCTACAACACGTGTGGCATCTCGATATTTGTAAAGTGATGTGGCTTCTTGGACATTCAACCACAAGAAACAGCACCTTTTTGGTGACCTCCTTGTGACACGTTCATGTTTCTGCCCATCACCAACACGTGATTTACTTTTAAACACCAAAGAATGGTCAGGAAAAGATATTAAAACTGTCCAGTTTGATCAGTGTTAAAAAGGTCTCTTGATGCATACTCGTTCAAGGTATGGGTGTGACCCCTTTGGAGCCAATCATGTTATTGCTGCCGTGACCACCACATCCTGAGCATTTACCATTATACAGTGCCTTATCTTGAATCAGTCCGGCCAGCTGTCACTGCAGGTGAACTCCACGTAGTCCAGTTTCACTGCCAGGACAATTCCCCATCTCTGAAGGATCAGATTGGAAATGGGATCGTTCTCTGCTCACACTATCTTCAACCACATTCATAGGAACATAAGAACATAAGAACTAGGAGCAGGAGTGGGCTATCTGACCCCTCGAGCCTGCTCTGCCATTCAATAAGATTATGGCTGATCTTTTTGTGGACTCAGCTCCACTTACCTGCCCGCTCACCATAACCCTTAATTCCTTTACTGTTCAAAAATGTATCTATCCTTGCCTTAAAAACATTCAATGAGGTAGCCTCAACTGCTTCACTGGGCGGGGAACTCCACAGATTCACAACCCTTTGTGTGAAGAAGTTCCTCCTCAACTCAGTCCTAAATCTGCTTCCCCTTATTTTGAGGCTATGCCTCCTAGTTCTAGTTTCACCTGCCAGTGGAAACAACTTCCCTGTTTCGATCTTATCTATTCCTTTCATAATCTTATATGTTTCTATAAGATCTCCCCTCATTCTTCTGAATTCCAATGAGTATAGCCCCAGTCTACTCAGTCTCTCCTCATCAGCCAACCCTCTCAACTCCGGAATCGACCTAGTGAATCTCCTCTGCACCCCCTCCAGTGCCAGTATATCCTTTCTCAAGTAAGGAGACCAAAACTGTACACAGTACTCCAGGTGTGGCCTCACCAGCACCTTATACAGCTGCAACATAACCTCGCTGTTTTTAAATTCCATCCCTCTCGCAGTGAAGGACAAAATTCCATTTGCCTTCTTAATTACCTGCTGCACCTGCAAACCTGAGATTCCTGCACAAGGACACCCAGGTCCCTCTGCACAGCAGCATGCTGCAATTTTTTTAATTTAAATAATAGTCCATTTTGCTGTTATTCCTATTGGACATTCAATCACAAGAAACAGCACCTTTTTGGTGGCCTCCTTGTGACACGTTCATGTTTCTGCCCATCACCAACACATGTTTTACTTTTAAACACCAAAGAATGGTTAGGAAAAGATACTAAAACTGTCAAGTTTGATCAGTGTTAAAAATGGATGACCTCACATTTACCAACATTGTACTCCATCTGCCAGACCCTCGCCCACTCACTTAGATTATCGATATCCCTTTGCAGACTTTCAGCGTCCTCTGCACACTTTGCTCTTCCACCCATCTTCGTGTCATCTGCGAATTTTGACACACTACACTTGGTCCCCAACTCCAAATCATCTATGTAAATCGCAAACAATTGCGGTCCCAACACTGATCCCTGAGGCACACCACTAGTCACTGATCGCCAACCAGAAAAACACCCATTTGCCCCCATTCTTTGCTTTCTGTAGTTAACCAATCCTTTATCCATGCTAATACATTACCCATAACACTGTGCATCTTTACCATTGGCAGAGTTTCTGCAATGTCAGGATAGAGGCAGCCTCTTCCTTGCTGGGAGAATACCTGCTTGTTGAACTGTCCCAAGATGTTTCTCTTGAGCTTCACAATGATGAATAAACTCGATGGTGGAATCTCCCATTCTTTCGTGATGTCCACTTCCTGCTCTGCATCCTGGTTTTCCACTGACTGAATCAACTTTGCCTTTGTGTCTGGCTAAACCTATGAGTATAATAAAAGTGTCACTTGATTGATACTTTTATTATTCTCACAGGTTTCGCCAGACACGAAGGCTTTGTAATTCCTCTCACAGTGAGATCCGGATGTCTAATAATGTCTGGAATTCTCCATCGGGAAGGAGGAAAGCTGCTTGTGGCAGAGGATCAAATGGGAGTCCCCAAAGGGCTTTTATTCCAGTGGGACTTCCCATTCTGATTGTCTCTGATGGTCTCGACCAATAAAATAATGGGTCCCTGCCATGAAAGGTGGGGAACCCCATTATCACAGATCTGCACCTCAGTTGTGGGCATCCATGCTGTATTATCCCTCATGTTAGGAACAAAACCCCATCCTCCAAAACCACTTCCTCCGAAAACGTCTCCCTCCCAAAACCCCTCCCTTCCAAAACCCCACCCTCTCAAAGCCCCCCCTCTCAAGATCTCTCCCTCCCAAAACCCCACCCTCCCAAAACACCCCCTCCTAAAACCCCACCCACTCAAAACCCTCTCCCAAAAACCCCTCCCTCCCAAAACCCCTCCCTCCCAAAACCCCTCCCTTCCAAAATCCCTCCCTCCCAAAACCCTACCCTCCACCGGTGGAATTTCCAGCAGCTCTGGACCAATGGGGACCTGGAGAACGGTCCCTGCATGAGCACACAGGGAAGTAGAGCCCCAAGCAGGGAGAGGGCCATCCTCCAGAGAGGCAGTGCCAAGATTAGTGGGGAGAGGGGGCACTGCCAGAGGCGCCATACATTGGGGATACTCAAGCTGGGTGGAGGTTACCTGGGGGTCCAATGTCCATGGGGGGGGCGGCCCTATGTCTGTGAGGGGCGGTGTCCCATGCCCACGGGTGGTGGGAGTAGTCACTGAGGTCTACAGCACAGAGAAAGGCCCTTCGGCACAGCGGGTCCACACCAGTCAAACACAAACCAAAAGAGAATTGAATAAGCATCCATTGAGAAAAGAAATTGCAGGACTCTGGGGAAAGGATTCGGGAGTGGGATGAGCTGAGTTGTTTTTACAGAGAGTTAGCATACACACAATGGGCTGAATGGCTCCTGTACTGTTACCGTTCGATCATTCTATCATCATTTCTCTTCCCTCCCCCTCTCCTGAGAGCAATTTTAAATTCATGACACCTCATCACTGACTCCCCGTCATATGGAATGGAGTAAATAGGAAAATGCTATCAAAAGACTTCATCATCTTAAAAATGTCCATTAAATCTCCTCTTAACCTTTTTCTGCTCCAGTGCCAATAATCCCAGCAAGACACGTCTCTCTCCCAAGTTGCAGCTTTCCATTCCTGGCATCATGCTGCTAAAATAAAAACAGAAAATGCTGGAAAACTCAGCAGGCAGCATCTGTGGAGAGAAAGAGATAGAATTAGGCCCAGATTCTCTGATGCTTTACTCCCTGCCACTGCTGTCAGTGAGAATGGAGAGTTTGGCGCTCAGACAAAGCACTGAAGTGGAACCCGAGAAGCCCAGCCGTGGGCGAGTCTGGAAAATTCCAGCTTTAATGTTCCAAATCTGTGTGAGTCTTCTTCAGAACTAGATCCTGATGAATCTATATTGTATGCTCCCTATGGGTTCAGTAACATTCCTGATGAGGTTGCCCAGTGTTGGATACACTACCCAGTTGTCTAACTGAGGTTTTGTAAAAATATATTTATTTATAGTTATGGTTCTTTCATGGGATGTGGGAGTCGCTGACTGGGCCAGCAGGTTTTGCCCATCCCTAATTGCCCTTGAACTGAGTGGATTTCTTGGCCATTTCAAAGAGCATTTTAAGAGTCAACCACATTGCTGTGGTTCTGGAGTCACATGTAGGCCAGACCAGGTAAGGACGGCAGATTTCCTTCCCTCAAGGACATTAATGAACCAGGTAAGTTTTTACGATAATCAATGACAGTTTAATGGTTAGCATCACTGAGGTTAGCTTTAAATTCTAGATGTGATATGAATTCAAATTCCCCCAGCTGCCAATGTATCAGAATTATTGTGTAAAGTATCACGAGGTGCGTGGAAGGCACCACACAGCGACGGGCCATTTGGCCATGGCAATAATCTGCAAGAGCCTCCACCCACACTGCTCCATTTCATCCAATCAGTAGATCCTTCTGTTCCCTTCTCCCTCGTGTAATTAGTAAGATTCCCCTTCAATGCATTAGTTATTGATCTCAACTACTCCTTATGGACACAAGGAGTAAAGCAGTCGAGCTAATAAATTCCCCCTGAATTCCTGATTGGATTTATTTGTGACAGCCTTATTGTTTTGGATTCCATCCAAGCACAAACCTTTTCTGTACATCTATCCAATCAAAACTGCCCCTAAATTTTAACACCTCTATTTGATCACTTCTTACCTTCTTCTTTCCAGAGAAAAGAGTCCCAGCCTGTTCAATCTTCCCTGATAAATAAATCGTCCCTGTTCTGGTATTATCATTGTAAATCACCTTGTCTCGTTCCTCAATATCCTCTTTGTGACACAGAGGGTGGGATTTTCCAGCCGTGCTCACCCCAAGGTCGGAAAATCCTGCTTGAAGTCAATAGACCTTTGCATGGTCGTTGCCCCGCCCTCTACAATTCCCGTGGCGGGCAGGACGGTAAAATTCCACCCAGAGACTTGAATCGGGCAGAGTTCATTGTAGCCTTTATTTCTTTATCAATAATAGGTTTTGTTTATTTCTGTGTGTCCTATTGTTTTATCCTTTTGAGAACAAGAATGATTTTAACTACTCTGAGGGCATCTTCATGAACACTCTACCCCACAGGAAATATTGGTTACCCAACCAAATCATTAGCAAAGGTAAATGGAAGGGAGAGAATGGAGGAAACTGATCAATGTTTCCCTCTCTATTCACCCCTCAATCATTCACTATTTTCACAGCTTTACAATTGCTGCACTGTTTCTGTGAGAACACCAGACATCAGCTCTGGCTATCAGGTTATTAGTTAATTGCACAATGCGAATTAGCAATTTAGATTCCTAAGTGAGAAACTCTTCACTTTATGTTAGCTTATTCTTTTCTCTTGCTACCTATCTGAGGATTTAAAAACTCATCCTATTTACAGGATTGGGTAATACCGTATGCTAAAATATTATCTCCTTTTCTCTGACACACCAAGGGGATTTAAAATTTTATCTGAGTGGCAGAACTAGGTGCCATTGTGTATTCCAATAAATAACAAGAAGAACAATAACGAAAGCCTCTGCAAAACAAAAGGCGCTGAGTCTTTTCACAAATTATTGAACCAGAAAGGGAGAGGTTAGAAAATGTGATTGAAAAGTTGGTCAGGGAAATGAATTTCACAAAGGGTTTCTAAGGGTGAAAGAGAGATGGAGAGTCAGGGAGTAAGGGTTGGGGTCAGACAGGGTGAATGTTACACGCTCTGTCAGCAGAGGTGGTGCATTGACACTGCAGTGATTTAACTGTGATAAACGCTTTAGTTATTTGTATTATTCAAACTTGGCAAATTTGCCAACAATGTATATATCAGATAAAGTTTTTTAAAGGCCATTTAAAAAAACATTGGGTGGGATTTTCCAGCCATGCTCACCCCAAGAATGGAAAATCCTGCCTGAGGTTAACACATGGTCCGCCCCATCCCTCCACTCGTTATATTTCCCGTGGCGGGCGGGTTGGGAAAATTCCACCCATTGTCTTTTAAAAAGATGCCCAATTCTGCTGGTCCATGTTAGCTTCTGTATCTATGATGTGGAGATGCCGACGTTGGACTGGGGTGGGCACAATAAGAAGTCTCACAACACCAGGACAAAGTCCAACAGGTTTATTTGGTAGCACAAGCTTTCGCAGTGTCACTCCTTCTTCACCTGAGTGACACTCTGAAAGCTTGTGCTACCAAATAAACCTGTTGGACTTTAACCTGGTGTTGTGAGACTTCTTTCTGAGCTTCTGAATCTGCCAATGTGAAGTAGAACATTGGGGGAAACAGTTTTCAAAATGAGTTCAACTTTGGATACAGTTTGTGTCGGGTTCACTGATTATGCCTGAAGCAGAAACTCTACCCTTGCTGTGGAGGTTTTCTATTGGGAGCCTGATTCTATTAAAAAATTAAGAAAACTAAAGGATTAAATTTGCAAAGGCAAGATCTTATCTCAAGATGTAATTAAAATTTATTAAAAACATGAAGAATCATTTACAAGACAAACAAGACAAGGCGAAACATTAACCTTGGCCGTGGGAGGCCTTCGGATGGTTAAGTAGCTCTGAGTCAGTGCTAAAGATCCCTCCAAAGATCTAAGGCACTGAGCCAAAATCCATTACAATTAGACCTTTCGAAATCTAAGATACTCCTTCCAATTAGCTTAAACTTGATTTCATTTCACGTTAACATGTCAGTCTAAAACATGACAAGTTACCTCAGACAATTTCGATGCACTACTTGACTTAACGATCTTTCATTTGTCAATTCAAAAACTGGATTTCCTCCCCTGGCATGACTCACTTCTTCATTGCTGTGTCTCTGAGGATGCCACCATCCTGATACCCTTCTCACCGGCATATTGCCAAAACAAACTGATAGTTTCAGTTCTGGGCCCAAGAATGGATACTTTCTATGTCTTGGACAATAGGACCTTTTACTTTTAGATATTAAATGTTTCAGTATCTGTCCCAAACTTGAAACTGCATTGTATTTCTGCTGACTAAGTAGATTTAGCTGCTAAACTCTTAAGAACATAAGAAATAGGAGCAGGAGTAGGCCATCTAGCCCCTCGAGCCTGCCCCGCCATTCAATAAGATCATGGCTGATCTGACGTGGATCAGTACCACTTACCCGCCTGATCCCCATAACCCTTAATTCCCTTACCGATCAGGAATCCAGCCATCTGCGCTTTAAACATATTCAGCGAGGTAGCCTCCACCACCTCAGTGGGCAGAGAATTCCAGAGATTCACCACCCTCTGGGAGAAGAAGTTCCTCCTCAACTCTGTCTTAAACCGACCCCCCTTTATTTTGAGGCTGTGTCCTCTAGTTTTAACTTCCTTACTAAGTGGAAAGAATCTCTCCGCCTCCACCCTATCCAGCCCCCGCATTATCTTATAAGTCTCCATAAGATCCCCCCTCATCCTTCTAAACTCCAATGAGTACAAACCCAATCTCCTCAGCCTCTCCTCATAATCCAAACCCCTCATCTCCGGTATCAACCTGGTGAACCTTCTCTGCACTCCCTCCAATGCCAATATATCCTTCCTCATATAAGGGGACCAATACTGCACACAGTATTCCAGCTGTGGCCTCACCAATGCCCTGTACAGGTGCATCAAGACATCCCTGCTTTTATATTCTATCCCCCTCGCGATATAGGCCAACATCCCATTTGCCTTCTTGATCACCTGTTGTACCTGCAGACTGGGCTTTTGCGTCTCATGCACAAGGACCCCCAGGTCCCTTTGCACGGTAGCATGTTTTAATTTGTTTCCATTGAGATAGTAATCCCATTTGTTATTATTTCCTCCAAAGTGTATAACCTCGCATTTATCAACGTTATACTCCATTTGCCATATCCTCGCCCACTCACTCAGCCTGTCCAAATCTCTCTTGAACTTCTATGGTCTCTGCAGTGCTTGTATTTTGACTGAGGTGAACAGATATATTTGAATTAAATTAAATTCATTAATATAGATATTATTTAATATATAAATATAGATACTTAACATTAAAATCATCTCTTATTCATTTTAATATTGATTAGCATTCACATACGAGCAAACTGTTAACATTATCCTGTCAGGTGATAATCATCTTCACTCTTTCCTTCTCAATTATCACTAAAACTAATAATCTATGTGTGGCTCTGCTAGCTAACTCAGAACACCCTTCCACAACCCCACAGAACCACCCTGGTTTTGATAAGATCTGTACTGTCCCACCTACTGCTGCCTGATTCCCAACAACATTATTACTCTATAAACTCAGGGTCAATGACATTTTTGAACTGTAACATGAAACCCACAGCAAATGCTGTGAATGGACGGTCAGTAAATATGTGAGAGATACTTTTGGATGGAGACCCACAATCCAACAAAGCAAAGAGACAAATGGAAATCATACACAGGAACAGAACCAGCAAGTGATGAATATAAAAAAGTAAGTAAGAAGAATAAATGAGCAGCAAGGTCATTAATGTTCGCTCCGCCCAGTAAATGTTTAACATTGTGATCGCACTCCCAGCCTCCTATAACAGTGACTCCTGTAGAAAGATAGGTATAAAGGTAACGTCACCATAGTCCCAGATGACCATAATTTAACTTGAGGATCACCACACCCCAGGCGAGGGACATGGTTGAGAAGGTGGGGCCTATCATGAATAACTTTAGCTGGTATAGGAATTGAACTTGCACTGTTGGCGCCACTCTGCATTACCAGTCAGCCACCCAGCCAACTGAGCTAAATAGAGCTAAACTCTCAACCTTGATGACGATGGTTTGTCATCTTGATGCGGCAAAAATGGATTTGCAGTGTTGGATGGCAACATCACAATGGCACTGCCATTATAAACAAATTAACAAGTCTGAAATTGTGTTTGTTATTCGTAGGGCATGTGTAATCTGCTTTCCGAGTCAAACCAAACATTAAACTGTTTCTGACAAATTAATAGCCGATTCAATTTCTTTATGTAATAAAATGGATAATTAAAATGTTGCAGTTTTGAGGATCCCTTAAAATCTGACACCAATTCATTTCAATCAATAATTCGCTTAAGTAATATTTCCTTACTGTTCCATCAAGCTGTCAATATTTCAAGTTCACAGGATAAGAACATTAATCATCTGTCTGCATTTTATTTATTATGTGAGGAGAGTAGGAATGCACAGAGAAAAGATAGCCCTGACTTTCCCCCAGGAGACATACAGGTAGAAACAAATGAGCAGCCTTCTCATTGAAACCCTTGTCATAGCTATCTCAAGGCATCTTGCTTTGAAGAGCTGACTGCATAGGCCTGTCCATCACTCTTTTGAAGTAACGTACAACTGGCAGCTTTATTTTATAATTTATTCATGTTTTGGGAGGATTCAATGTGTTGGAGCTAGATTGAAGACTGCCCTGTTTTCTTTCTGGTATGCTTTGAGATGACATTTAAGTCCTCTTTATAAGTGACAGATATGTGTAATAATTGGAAGTTTCCTCCTTTGCAATGCAGAAATCACCTCATGTCCTTTAAATTGTTACTTTTTATAAATTTTTGTCCCAACATAAATGTTGCTATTTATTACTTTGCAATTCAGAGTTTTATACGGTCACACAAGTGGAAAGGATTGGAAATCAGGAGAAAAGGCTCATCTGGGGATGAGGCGAGACCAAGATGTCAAACACATTTTAAATATAGGTTGCATGTTTCATGTGCTTGAAAAAAACTGCAACTCCACATGAATTGGTGATGAATTGAAATCTTTTACATAAATATTTTAAGGTTGTTATAAGAGTCTGCGAAGGTCTCCAGACTTGGTGGAGTCTTGAGCATTTTAAGTTACTTGGGGCTTGATTCAGATTGAGTGGTGCAGTTTACAGGAGGCCTGGCTGCCCCAGTTTACAATTATATTCAACACCTGTTCAGAACTGAATAGATTTAAGGAGCAGTTTGTTAGATCAGTTTGTTATATATATATCAGTTTGTGATTTGGACAAGTTGAGTGAGTGGGCAAATGCATGGCAGGTGCAGCATAATGTGGAAAAATGTGACGTTATCCACTTTGGTAGCAGAACTGGGAAGGCAGATTCTTATCTGAATGGCTATAAATTAGGAGAGGTGAGTGTGCAACGGGAGCTGGGTGTCCTTGTGCACCAGTCACTGAAGGTAAGCATGCAGTACAGTAGGTGGTAAAGAAGACAAATGGTATGTTGGCCTTCATAGCGAGAGGATTTGAGTACAGGAGCAGGGATGTTTTGCTGCAATCATACAGGGCCTTGATGAGGCCACACTTGGAATATTGTGTGCAGTTTTGGTGTCCTTATCTGAAGAAGGATGTTCTTGCTCTCAAGGGAAGGTTTACCAGACTGATTCCTGAAATGGCAGAATTGAGTATGAGGAGAGATTGAATTGGTTAAGATTGTATTCACCAAAGTTCTGAAGAATGAGAGGGGATCTCATCGAAACTTATAAAATTCTAACAGGGCTAGACAGGGTAGATGCAAGAAGGATGTTTCTGATGATGGAGTGTGTGGTGAACCATAGATGGTTACCACTATGGTACTGAACCATAGATGGTTATCACTATGGGTACTTGTACATATGTTACTCTTGTTACTGTTGGGGTTAGGGTTGGGGTGTTCCACCTGTTGGTATTGTTCTGTGGTACACTCCGGTTGGCTCCGCCTTCCTATAGGAGTATAAAGGTCACTGCACTTCCTAGTGACCCTTTAGTCTGGGATTGTATTGTTAAGCAGTATGCTCCATTCTTGTTGCTAATAAAAGCCCTCATTTCCCGGGTACGATCCAGCCTCCCGAGTGAATTAATCGCGCATCAGAGTGTCTAAAACCAGGGGTCACAGTCTGAGGATATAGAGTAGACGGTTTAGGGCAGAGATGTGGAGAAATGTCTTTGCTCAGAGTGTAGTCAGTCTGTGGAATTTGCTACCATATAAAGTAGTTGAGGCCAAAACATTGACTGTTTTCGAGAAGCAGATAGATACAGCACTTGGGGCGAAGGGGTTAAAAGGATATGGGGTGAAAGCAGGATCAGGTTATTGAGTTGGATTGTCAGCCTTGATCATAATGAATGGTGGAGCAGGATCAAAGGGCCGAATGGCCTCCTCCTGCTCCTATTGTCTATGTTTCTACGTTTCTATATTTCAGTTCAGTCATGGACACAGATGGCATATTTTTTCTTATTTTGTATGTTTTTAAATGTTATTCTAAAGATAAAATCATCAGTATTTTGCCCTCTCTGTTGCCTTGTCTGTCTCGGAAATACATCCAGTTTGACTGACTACCTAGATAGAAGGCCCATTTTCCTTTGGCAAAAGCCAGAAAGTGAAGCCCAATGTTTCACACACAACTATAACAGACTTTGCATTTTGAGATGACTGTGATGTCATGGTCAGACCAATGACCTGCGCGCCACCCTTGACCTGTTCAAAGAACTGTATTGAGTGTTAAGGCTGCATCCGAATAATGATAAGACAAAGGCCCTCCTTCTGCCAAAACTAGGGCTCAAACCAAATTCCTCCATCATCGCGGCTGCAGCTCACCAGCTGAAGGCAGTCGACCAGTTCCGCTATCTCAGCAGCCACACATCCCAGTCAGTGACTCTCGACTTGGACATCCTGCACATTAATGTGTCATTAATTGTGCAATGAATTCTCTGAGAGATGACAAACCCCCATCTCTTATCATTTTGCGATCATTCCACTGTAAACACTGATACAATGCTCTGATATATTATCATCGTGTTAGTGGCAGTTGTGTACAACCCGCCAAACAGTAGTAGTGAGGTTGGGGATGGCATCAAGCAGGAAATTAGAGATGCGTGCAGCAAGGGTACAGCAGTTATTAATAGTGACTTCAATCTGCATATTGATTGGGCTCACCAAACTGGTAGCAATGCAATGGAGGAGGATTTGTTGGAATGTATAGAACATAGAACATAGAACATAGAACATTACAGCGCAGAACAGGCCCTTCGGCCCACGATGTTGCACCGACCAGTTAAAAAAAAAAACTGTGACCCTCCAACCTAAACCAATTTCTTTTCGTCCATGAACCTATCTACGGATCTCTTAAACGCCCCCAAACTAGGCGCATTTACTACTGATGCTGGCAGGGCATTCCAATCCCTCACCACCCTCTGGGTAAAGAACCTACCCCTGACATCGGTTCTATAACTACCCCCCCTCAATTTAAAGCCATGCCCCCTCGTGCTGGATTTCTCCATCAGAGGAAAAAGGCTATCACTATCCACCCTATCTAAACCTCTAATCATCTTATATGTTTCAATAAGATCCCCTCTTAGCCGCCGCCTTTCCAGCGAAAACAATCCCAAATCCCTCAGCCTCTCCTCATAGGATCTCCCCTCCATACCAGGCAACATCCTGGTAAACCTCCTCTGCACCCTCTCCAAAGCCTCCACATCCTTCCTGTAATGTGGGGACCAGAACTGCACACAGTACTCCAAGTGCGGCCGCACCAGAGTTGTGTACAGTTGCAACATAACGCTACGACTCCTAAATTCAATCCCCCTACCAATAAACGCCAAGACACCATATGCCTTCTTAACAACCTTATCTACTTGATTCCCAACTTTCAGGGATCTATGCACACATACACCTAGATCCCTCTGCTCCTCCACACTATTCAAAGTCCTCCCGTTAGCCCTATACTCAACACATCTGTTATTCCTACCAAAGTGAATTACCTCACACTTCTCCGCATTAAACTCCATCCGCCACCTCTCGGCCCAACTTTGCAACCTGTCTAAGTCTTCCTGCAAACTACGACACCCTTCCTCACTGTCTACCACACCACCGACTTTGGTGTCATCAGCAAATTTGCTAATCCACCCAACTATACCCTCATCCAGATCATTAATAAATATTACAAACAGCAGTGGCCCCAAAACAGATCCCTGAGGTACACCACTTGTAACCGCACTCCATGATGAATATTTACTATCAACCACCACCCTCTGTTTCCTATCCGCTAGCCAATTCCTGATCCAATTTCCTAGATCACCCCCAATCCCATACATCTGCATTTTCTGCAGAAGCCTACCATGGTGAACCTTATCAAACGCCTTACTAAAATCCATATATACCACGTCCACTGCCTTGCCCCCATCCACCTCCTTGGTCACTTTCTCAAAAAACTCAATAAGGTTAGTAAGGCACGACCTACCTGCCACAAAACCATGCTGACTATCACCTATCAATTCATTACTCTCCAAATAACTATAAATCCTATCCCTTATAATTTTTTCCAACATCTTGCCGACAACAGAAGTGAGACTCACCGGTCTATAATTCCCGGGGAAGTCTCTGTTCCCCTTCTTAAACAATGGGACAACATTCGCTAACCTCCAATCTTCTGGTACTATACCAGAGGCCAACGACGACCTGAAGATCAGAGCCAGAGGCTCTGCAATCACTTCTCTTGCCTCCCAGAGAATCCTTGGATAAATCCCATCCGGACCAGGGGATTTATCTATTTTCAGACCCTCCAGAATATCCTGCACATCCTCCTTATCAACTGTAATACTGTCTATTCTACTCCCTTGCAACCCAGTGTCCTCCTCAGCTATATTCATGTCCCCTTGCGTGAACACCGAAGAGAAATATTGGTTCAATGCTTCACCAATCTCCTCCGGTTCCACACATAACTTCCCTCTGCCATCTATAACTGGCCCTAAACTTGCCCTAACCAACCTTCTGTTCTTGACATACCTATAGAACGCCTTAGGATTCTCTTTAACCCTATCCACCAAAGTCTTCTCATGTCCCCTTTTAGCCCTTCTAAGCTCGCTCTTCAACTCCCTCTTAGCCAATCTAAAGCTTTCTAGTGCACTACCCGAGTGCTCACGTCTCATCCGAACATAAGCCTCCTTTTTCTTTTTAACCAACAAAGAAACTTTTTTGGTGCACCACGGTTCCCTAGCCCTACCAATTCCTCCTTGCCTGACAGGGACATACCTATCACAGACTCGCAGTAGCTGCTCCTTGAAAAAACTCCACATGTCGGACGTTCCCAGTCCCTGTAATCTCCTAGTCCAACCTATGTTTCCTAATTCTCTCCTAATAGCCTCATAATTACCCTTCCCCCAGCTAAAACCACTGGCCCGAGGTTCATGCCTATCCCTTTCCATCACTAAGGTGAACGTAACCGAATTGTGGTCACTATCACCAAAATGCACACCAACTTCCAAGTCTAGCACCTGGTCTGGCTCATTTCCCAGCACCAGATCCAATATAGCCTCACCTCTAGTTGGCCTGTCTACATACTGAGTCAAAAAACCTTCCTGCACGCTTTGAACAAAAACTGACCCCTCTAACGAGCTAGAGCTATAACAATTCCAGTCAATATTAGTCAAGTTAAAATCCCCCATAACAATTGCCCTATTACTTTCACTCCTAAGCAGGATTGACTCCGCAATCCTTTCCTCAACCTCTCTAGAACTTTTAGGAGGTCTATAAAAGACTCCCAACAGGGTGACCTCTCCTCTCCTATTTCTAATCTCCGCCCATACTACCTCAACAGATAAGTCCTCATCAAACCTCCTCTCTGACACTGTGATACAATCTCTGACCAATAATGCTACCCCTCCCCCTCTTCTACCTCCTTCCCTACTTCGACTAAAACATTTGAACCCCGGGACCTGCAGCATCCATTCCTGCCCCTGCTCTATCCATGTCTCTGAAATAGCCACAACATCGAAGTCCCAGGTACTGATCCACGCTGCAAGTTCACCCACTTTATTGCGAATACTCCTGGCATTGAAGTATACACATTTCAAACCCTGCTCCACCCCACCTCTGCAATGCCGTGCATTGCAGTCCCCATCCATGCATCCCTCACTTTCAGCCCCACTACTCAGGATCCCTCCCCCCCCCCGAATCAGTTTAAACCTCCCTGCATGGCCTTAGCAAATTTACCCCCCAGGATATTGGTCCCCTTCTGATTAAGGTGTAGACCATCCTTCTCATAGAGGTCACACCTTCCCCAGTACGAGCCCCAATTGCTTAAGTACCTGAACCCCTCCCTCCTGCACCATCCCCTCAGCCATGAATTCAAACCTTCCCTCTCCCTATTCCTCTCTAAACTATCCCGTGGTACAGGCAAGAGTCCAGAGATAACCACTCTGTCAGTCTTGGCCTTTAGTTTCCACCCCAACTCCATAAATCCCTGATGGTTTTCACAACCAATATGTCGAGGAACCAACTAGAGAGCAGGTCATCCCAGATTGGGTATTGTGTAATGAGAGCGGATTAATTAGCAACCTTGTGGTGCAAGATCCTTTGGGGAAGTGTGACCATAATATGATAGAATTCTTCATTTAGATGGACAGTGACACAGTTAAGTCTGAGACTGGAGCCCTGAACTTAAGGAATGCTAGCTTTGATAGTATGAGATGTGCATTGACTGGGATAAGCTGACAAACGATACTTAAGGGATTGACAGTGGATAGGCAATGGCAGACATTTAAAGAACACCTAGATGAAGTTCAACGATTGTACATCCCTGTCTGGTGTAAGAGTAAAACGGGGAAGGTGGCTCATCCATGGCTAACAGGGGAAATCAGGGATAGTGTTAAAGTCAAAGAGGAGGCATAGAAATTGGCCCAAAAAAGCAGCAAACCTGAGGACTGGGAGAAATTTAAAATCCAGCAGAGGAGGACAAAGGGTTTAATTCGGAAGCGGAAAATAAAATATGAGAATGGGCTTGCAGAACACATAAGCAAAAGCTTCTACAGGTATGTGAAGAGAAAAAGACTGATGAAGATAAATGTAGGTTCCTTACAGTTAGAATCAGGTGAAGTCATAATGGGCAACAAAGAGATGTCAGACTAGCTGAACAATTACTTTGGATCTGTCTTCGCTCAGGAGGACACAAATAACCTTCCAGAAATACTAGGGGACAGAGGGTCTAGCACGAAGGAAGAACTGATGGAAATCCTTATTCGCCAGTATTATGGAAATTGCTGGGATTAAAACCCAACAAATCCCCAGGCCTGATGCTCTGCATCCTAGAGTACTCAAGGAAGTGGTCCTAGAAATAATGCATTGGTGATCATTTTCCAGCATTTAATAGACTCTGGAAGAGTTCCAATGGATTCGAAGGTAACTAAATTTTTTGAAAATGGAGGGAGAGAGAAAACAGAGAATTATAGATCGGTTAGCCTGACACCAGTGGTGGGGAAAATGCTGGAGTCAGTTATTAAGGATGTGATAACTGAGCATTTGGAAAACAGTGACAGGATCGGTTCAAGTCTATAGATGCCAAAATCATCTCTCTGTTGCAGGCAAGATCCTCGCCGGGAAACTTCTAGATTACTAACTGCAATTTCCAGAAGCCGTTCTGCCGAAATTTCAATGTGGACTCGAAGCATTGAGAGTCATGACGGATCTGACCTCTACATTCAGCAGATCCAAAGAAATCCCACAAGGCAAAGGAAACTCTCTTTACAGCCTTCATCGATTTGATAAAGATAGAACATAGAACATAGAACAGTACAGCACAGAACAGGCCCTTCGGCCCACGATGTTGTGCCGAGCTTTGTCTGAAATGCAGATCAAGCTATTTCCTCCCTAACATCCCGAAGTACTCCATGTGCCTATCCAATAGCTTCTTAAATGTTCCTAAAGTTTCTGACTCCACTATCCCTGCAGGCAGTCCATTCCACACCCCAACCACTCTCTGAGTAAAAAACCTACCTCGGACATCCTTCCTATATCTCCCACCATGAACCCTATAGTTATGCCCCCTAGTTACCGCTCCATTCACCCGAGGAAATAGTCTTTGAACGTTCACTCTATCTATCCCCCTCATCATCTTATAAACCTCTATCAAGTCTCCTCTCAACCTCCTCCGCTCCAAAGAGAAAAGCCCAAGTTCCCTCAACCTTTCCTCATAAGACCTACCCTCCAAACCAGGCAGCATCCTGGTAAATCTCCTTTGCACTCTTTCCAGTGTTTCCACATCCTTCTTGTAGTGAGGTGACCAGAACTGCACACAATAGATCTTCAACTCAGTCAACCAGGAAGCTCTCTGGAAAATCCTGGGCTGCATCCACTCTCTGGAAAAGGTTATGTATCTTCTCCATGACATCACCACTCTCTGCAATGGATTGGGGTTTGATGCCTTTCCCATCAGAAGTGGCGTCAAGCAAGGATGTGAGCTTGTGGCCACACTTTTCTCCACCTCCCTGGACACCATTCCAATATGCTAAAGTACACCTTCCAATGCGGAGTCCAAACTGAGAATGGGTTCAATGGAAAGCTTTTCAATCTCAAAAGCCGGAAATTGAAGCTTGAAGTTTCACACTCGACTACAACAGACTTCGCATTTTGAGATGACTGTGATGTCATGGTCAGACCAAAGACCTGCGCGCCACCCTTGACCTTTTCAAATAAATGTATTGAGTGTTAAGGCTGCATCCGAATAATAATAAGACAAAGGTCCCCCTTCTGCCAAAACTAGGGCTCAAACCAAATTCCTCCATCATCGCAGCTGCAGCTCACCAGCTGAAGGCAGTCGACCAGTTCCGCTATCTCAGCAGCCACACATCCCAGTCAGTGACTCTCGACTTGGACATCCTGCACAGTGTCCAATGTGTGCGCTTCTCCTTTGTGAAGTCTTTACTAACTTCATACCTGTGGACAGGCACAAAGGTCGCAGTCTGTAAGGCAGTTGTCCTCCTTGTAGATTGGGTGGTCACATGGATGCTGGGATGATGTGCGTACAAGATGGGTGATGTGTTGGGAGTGTAGGAGTTTTCCACAGAGCGCGGGCAGACACACAGCGACTAAGAAATGCTGAGTTGTTTCAATAATCTTTTATTGTTGTTTGTCTCTGGTCGCCAGTTATCGGACCCAATAATTCTACACGGTGCCAGGATTTGGCAGAATGGCACAGGGACTTTACCACATCAACCCACTCGTGTGTGACAAAAACATCAGACCCCTGGGCAAAGGTTGAAAAAGAGTAGCGTATCTACTGTGGGTGGATCCAGCAGACAAATCAAGAAAGGTGGAGGGGTACATTCTATTTAGCCTAGCAGGCCGAGGCCACGATGATATTGCACACAAGCCGTTTCTGTGAGGAGAATTGATAACAAACATTGAGTCAGAGTCCAGACCAACACATGACCATCACAGACTGGAGGTAGCACACAGCCATGCCCCACAGCCAAACAGCCATGAGGTTGCCTCAGACTGTGCCCATTACATATGAAACCAGTGTCACCTACTGCGTTATCTGAACCAGTATCCTCAACCATCACTGTCCCAAATGCACCCAGCCTACAATGCAAGCCATTTGCACCAATGGAGATGGAGGTTCTTCCAGAACCAATGCAACAAGCTCTGCAGCAACTGGATACACTACAAGGATGCCTGATGCCATCCACACTGAGGACAACAAACCAAGGGCATCTCAGGCACCAGCCAGC
Organism: Mustelus asterias; assembly: GCF_964213995.1. Classification (NCBI taxonomy): domain Eukaryota; kingdom Metazoa; phylum Chordata; class Chondrichthyes; order Carcharhiniformes; family Triakidae; genus Mustelus; species Mustelus asterias. The sequence goes on from NC_135816.1 coordinate 2,388,024, forward strand.
TGGTACAATCACACGTAGTGTTCAGCTTTCAATATTGTTCTGTGATTGGAAGCACTTACTGCACAATGCCAAGTGTGCCAAAAATTACAATAACCACTAATTTAAGGTTATCAATTGGACCAGCAATGTAGGTCACTTATGCTTGTAAAAGGAACATGTCTAGGCATTGCATCTTTTTCAATTAAACTAAAGCATGGGAACAATGGTGCATTTTCTGTAATAATACCTCAACAATACTTTTCTCATGTGGTATGAATTGTTCCCTGATGAGTGCAAGACAAAAAACTTCTCTTTTTTCAGCAATCTCTTTATTTCCTTCAGTCTTTACATCATCCCATGTTTCTCAACTGGACTAGAAGCTAGGAAGGTACCAGCGTCTATTGTGAGGTCTGATAATTGAGTGATAACCAAGATGTGTCAAGCTTTCAAATGCATGTTTGAAGTGAAAACATAAATGGTTGAAATTCCTGGAAGTCCTGGTGGTTCTATGTCATGCTAGACTGATTCAGGAGGTGAAGTAAACATTATTTAGTTCAGCGGATGAGAATGTCATCATTTACCACTTTTCATGTGTGTCCTGTTCTCTGTCAATTGGTTCCATTGCATCAAAATTGATTTTGTGTCTCATTTCTTTGGTGTTTGCAGCAAGTTCAGATTTCTGCTCATCCGTCTTCTTACCTTCAGACGAATAACTTTGCTGAGCAATGCAGTTAGAGTTTTTATTTTTTTGAGTTAGAGAATGAAGCTTGTGGAATGGAAGTTGGTTTGCATTGCCCCGTGCCCGCACCCCCCCACACCCCACACCCCCACCACCCCGCCCCCCCGCCCCCCCCACCCCCCCCACACCCCCACCACCCCGCCCCCCCTCCCCACCCCGCCCTCTCTCACACACAAAATAAAACACGTTGATGTAGCAATGGGATGGTCAGAACCCACTAAATCCGTGTGGTCCATTTGTTAACTTTCCCAGATAGATTCCTAAAACAAGCACAACAGTTTTCAATCGCATAGGTTAATGTCCTAGCACCTGTCTTCATTAAGACACAGGGCCCGATTTTACCATTGCGTTGTGCCCATGTGGTAAAGTCGGGTGTGAGGCCATTAACGTGATCCGCGCCCGCGTCCGTGCAGATGCCCACTTTACCAAGTCCCAGAAATGGCCGCGATCCGATTCGCGCCCGAAACGGGGGCAACGGCGATTTAAATTGAATTAATAAACTGCCTGCCCAACTATATCAGCATTTCCCCCTTTACCACCGCATTCGCGCGTCCAGATTCGGCATGAAACAGACATGCTCGGCAGCTTCTGAAGAGGTACGTTCAGAGCTTCCAACGGCTCTCTGACTCAGATCGGTGTTGGGGGAGGGGGGGGTATGGGGGAGGTGGGGCCAGATCATTTTCTGGTGGGGGGGTGGGAAGAGGAAGCGGGTCAGATGTATCTCTGGTGGTGGGGGGGAGGCCAGATCGTTATCTGTGTTTGGCGGGGGGGGGGGGGAGGCAGAGAGAGGCCAGATTGTTGTCTGGTGGAAGGGGGTGGGGGGCAGAGGGAGGGAGGCCAGATTGTTGTCTGTTGTGGGGGCGGGGGTGGACAGAGGGAGGCCAGATTATTGTCTGGTGGGAGGGGGAAAATGGGGCAGAGGGACGTCAGATTGTTGTCTTCTGGGGGGAGGGGGGCGCAGAGGGGATCTGCTGCCACTCTGCGGGGGATCGGTGGGGGAGAAGGGTGGCAGGGAGTCATGATCAGTCTGGGTAGCGGGGAGGGGTTGGTGGATAAGGGGGACAGTTATGTTGTGGGGGTGGGGGCGATGTCTGTTGGGGCCATCGCTCCCACTTTTTGCTCCTGAGCCGCTTTATCCGCTTTCTGCGGCCCGGGAGTGATGTGACAGGGGTGCGTTTTTCAAATTTTTTTTCTCACTGTGCATGCGCAGTTCAGAGCTCTGATCGTTTCGGCCGTGCTAAGCCCCGCCCACAGCACGATTCAGACCCGCGATTTCTTTTAGGCTGAGTGCGTATGGGGGCGCCTGAGAGCAGGGTTTCCAAGTCGGATCTGAATTGCGCCCAGATTCAACACTTAGAATCAAAATGGTAAAATCGGGCCCATAATGTTACTTTTCTCATGCACATTGATGCCATCCCATCCATACAGCACCTCTCCGCCATCCCACTGCTGCAAAATTACCAGGTTTCTTGTTTGACTTCCAGTTTTGGATGAGCCAAACTTCCTCCTAAATTTAATATTGGGAATTCCAAAACCATTGAGTTTGGTCCCCATTACAAACTCCATTCCCTGACCACTGACTCCATCCCTGCCCTTGACAACAGCTTGTGGTTGTCACCAAACTCTTCACCACAGCCTTGGTGTCACATTTGTCCCATTCAGGATGAGCTTACAGACACAAATTCAGGGCATCACTAGCATCGCCGACCTCCCCCAGTGCAGCATTGCCTGACTCTGCCCCTATTTCAGCTCCTCCGCTGCTGAAACCCTCATTCATGGCTTCGTTTCCTCGTTCTTTGATGGTTTCAATGCTTTCCTGGCTAGTCTCCTATCTTCGACACTCTGCAAAATTGAGCTCCTTCAAACCTCTGCTGCTCTGATGCTGAATAACTGAGAGGAATTTTGCTGCTCCAGGGACTGAGGTGCAGATGAGCCTCGTAGCAGGGTGAAACAGGCAGCTTCTTCAGCAAAGTGGAGGCTTGCAGCCTGGCGGAACAGATTATAGACACGTCCAGTTCATGGAATCATAGAATCCTACACTGCAGAAGGAGGCCATTCAGCCCATCGAGTTTGCACCTACCACAATCCCATCTGGGCCCTATCCCCACAACCCTATACATTTATCCTAGCTAGTCCCCCTGACACTAAGGGGCAATTTAGCATGGCCAATCCACCTAACCCGCATATCTTTGGAGTGTGGGAGGAAATCGGAACACCCGGAGGCAACCCATGCAGGCACGGGTAGAATGTGCAAACTCCACAAAGATAGTGACCCGAGCCGGGAATCGAACCCGGGTCCCTGGCAGCAGTGCTAATCACTGTGCTACCGTGCCGCCCCAGATAATCTCACAGAGAAACAAGCTGCTGTGAACAAAAGAAAGAAGAAGAAATCTGTCCCATAAATTCTCCTCTAAACTGAAAGAACCATTTCCAAAGGAAAGCTACAGGAGCTGTGTAGTAATTATTTGCTGGATTTGTATTGAAATCTATGGGGTGCTGTTTTGGAGAAGGTGCATTCTCAGAGTTTAGGAAAGTGTGACATTTAGATTCCGGGATAATTTAAGTATACTCTCTGGTTAACCATTATTGCAGTTAATTTTACTTCTTGTTTTATTCTATTGCCTTTCTTGTGTGTTATAAAGTTTAATAAGTGTTTTATCATTTGAATAATTTACAACAGGACTGAACCCTTTTCTTCATCAGGTTTAACATCTATTTTCACATTTTTCCACATCGCAGAAAAAAAAGTTTAACAGTTCCGAGTTTCTCTTCTATATTTTGAGATGCGCTGGCATTAAACATCAGTGAGGTTCATCCCAGTTTTTACAATCTTGAATGGATGGTGTAGTATTAAGGTTTGTAAGGGTTAATGTGTGCAACTCATACACTCATTCCAGGGACTCACTGGAGAAATGTGTGGCTTTTCCTAACTAGCTGCCCATCACTGCATCAAGGCGATAAGGAAGGTTCTCTTCATGAGAGTCAGCCAATTCATCCACTATCGCACTGGGCTGTCAGCCAGACAGAGCCAAAGGATTTGGTGTCATTCCTGGATTCCCATAGGTGCAAGGTCTCAGAGACTGAAGGCACCTGGCCATCAATGTTCCCTCAAGCGAGCCAGCAGCCCTCATTAACCAGAACACCAATGGTTCCCAATATCCTGGGAGCATTTAATGACACATCCATTTACTGGAACTCCCAGGTGGCACAACTTTAACCCCATCCCACAGCAGCACCTTTAAGGATGGATACTTGCCAACAAGAGATACCGACTTGAGAATGCTGCTGACACCAGTTGGAAACACTAAGACAAGCTGAACAATGCTCTAATGCGAGCCATACAATGACCGGAGAAATCATGGAGCAGGCCATTGGTCTCCCCAAGGTGAGGTTCAGGTGCCTGGACTGATGGAGTGGGGCATTTCAATATTGTCCAGTGATTCTCTCCTCAATAATGCTGCACTCACACAACGTAACACTGTGAAGAGAGGAGGCAAAGGCTGCGGAGAAACTAATGGAATAAGAGACATATTCAGACAAGGAAATTCACGGTGAGATGCAGCATCCTGATCAATTTGAGGTACGGCATGGAGGGCCCCGAGATAGGGAGGATTGGGAAGTGTTCAAAAACACTCAGTTAATTCAGCTGATCATTCCCACTGCTATCATCCAACCAAATAATGTCCAAATTCTACCAACACTGATGTCACTTGTTTCTGTTGTCAGCCCAGACTCAGTGCCCCACTGGCACCTGGTGCCTCTGCAATGTGCCAATGACAAGCAGACAGACCATGGGCTCCCACAGCCAGCCCTTGGATTGACGTGGGCCCTTTCTGCACAGCCAAAGGGCTGGAAACCTGCAGAGAGCAGATCAGACTTTTATTACAGAAATTATCGCTGGTGGTGCCAGCGTTTACTCCCCTATCAGGTGGTGACACAGCTGCTGCTGAGGGGTTGGCCATCCCATCTGCCAATTGTTAATTGGCCAGCTGGTACAACATCACCATGTTAACAGCGATTGGTTCAGAATAGTCATTGGCACCGCTTCCCTTTCCGACCAGGGTGAAAATTTTTGGCCTATATCAAAATTCGCCATTGAAGAAATAGGCATCCCATTGCATGTGAATGTGCTTTAAACTCTTTGCTCAAGTGACAAATAGATATCAACATTGACTCGTTGAAAAATGGTCTCTTCACAAATCTTTTGCATTTTGAGATGTCATTCCCCTTCATCATCAACGTAAAGCACAGATCGACCTTACCAAACAGATGGACATGTTTCCCGGGGAAAACCACACTCAGGGAGCCTGAATTGGAGATAAGACTCCAATGACATTTGCCCAATTCTCAATCCTGCGCTCCTTTTTCGAGTAAAACCTGACATTTATTCGGCATTTACCTTGTTATCTCTATTTGTTATTAAAGGGTTAAACCTGAGGTGGACAGTAGAAATTCCTTCAGTAAGTTTCCATTTAGATTCAGCATGTCATTGGCTATTACAACGGTTAATATGAAACTAGAAAGTGTGAGGTGTCACAAAACCACACTAAACTTTATCCCTGAAAAAAGATTGCAGGAAAATTAAAGAAATGAGGGAAATGAAAAGCCAGTTTGTGAATCCCACGACTGATTGTGGTTGATTTAAACTTGACGCGATAGTGCACAATTATCACACAAAGTCAACGCTGATGACAAAGGACATAACAATCTGACAAAACGTAAGTGAGTTTCGATTGCTATCACCCTTTTACATTCTCACACAAAATCCAAATCTACCCCATCCTGTGTAATCTTTGCTATTGTGGACTCGTTTCAATCGATTCAATCTCCGGAGGAAAGGCTCTGCAAGAGTCTCGCCATCTCTACAAGGATAAATCAAGTGACTTTGCAGACTATCTATCTAATCTTGCATCCTACATGATGTATCCTTTACTGTTAACAATTCATCCTTGACCTCCTTTACAAGATGGAGCAGATTTTTGTCTTGCAGTCCAAGTGTTCAAACTGGCACTGGGGATGCAGCAATAGTTAAAGAAATAGCTTGCCTTTTACTTCCATCGATTTCAATCCGCGCTATCAGTTTATGCCCAGATGGTAACTTGACTTTAATGTTGTGAATGTTTCTCCAGTTCATTGGACATTGCGTTTCACGTATCTTTCAGTCACCTCTACCTGTGCTTACCTTTATAATTTTCAAAGCCACTTTCGAAACAGTTATTTATCCAGCTCTTATTCATGTTTTATCGGTATATTATTGGTTCGTAGAAACATAGAAACATAGAAGATAGGAGTAAGAGGAGACCATTCGGCCCTTCGAGCCTGCTCCTCCATGCATTACAATCATGGCTGATCATCCAACTCAATAGCCAAATCCTGCTTTCTCCCCATAACCTTTAGTCCCGTTCAGCCCAAGTGCTATATGCAGCCGCCTCTTGAATACATTCAACGTTCTAACATCAACTACTTCCTGTGGCAATGAATTCCACAGGCTCTTTGGGTGAAGAAATGTCTCCTCACCTCTGTCCTAAATGGTCTAGCCCAAATCCTCAGACTGTTACCCCCTGGTTCTGGACTCCCCCACTATCAGGAACATCCTCCCTGCATCCATCCTGTCTCGTCCGGTTGGAATTCGATAAGTCTCTATGAGATCCCCCTCATTCGTCTGAATTCCAGTGAAAACAATCCTAACCTCGTCAATCTCACCTCATACATCAGTCCCGCCATCCCCGGAATCAGCCTGGTAAACCTTCGCTGCACTCCCTCAAGAGGAAGAACATCCTTCCTCAGAAAAGGAGACCAAATCTGCACACAATACTCTAGGTGTGACCTCACCAAGGCCCTGTATAATTGCAACAACACATCCCTGCTACTGTACTTGAAACCTCTCGCAATGAAGGTCAACATACCATTTGCCTTCTTTACCGCCTGCTGCACCTGCATGCTTACCTTCAGCGACTGGTGCACAAGAATACCCAGGTCCTGCTGCACACTCCCCTCTCCCAATTCACAGCCATTCAGGTAGGAATCTGACTTCTTGTTTTTGCTTCAAATGGACTTTTTTTTTTTAAATGGTAAAAAATTGCAGCATACTGCTGTGCAGAGGGACCAGGGTGTCCTTGTGCATGAATCACAAAAAGTTGGTTTGCAGGTGCAGCAGGTAATTAAGAAGGTAAATGGAATTTTGTCCTTCATTGCTAGAGGGATGGAGTTTACAAACAGCGAGGAAATGTTGCAGCTGTATAAGGTGCTGGTGAGGCCACACCTGGAGTACTGTGCACAGTTTTGGTCTCCTTACTTGAGAAAGGATATACTGGCACTGGGGCTGGGAGCGGGGCGGGGAGTGGGGGGTGTGGAGGGGGGGGGGGGGGGGCGGAGGGGGGGGAGGGGGGGGTAGGGGGGGGGAGGGGGTGCAAAGGAGTTTCACTAGGTTGATTCCAGAGTTGAGAGGGTTGGCTTATGAGAAGAGATTGAGTAGACTGGGGCTATACTCATTGGAATTCAGAAGAATGAAACATATAAGATTATGAAGGGAATAGATAAGATAGAAGCGGGGAGATTGTTTCCACTGGCAGATGAAACTAGAACTAGGGGGCATAGCCTCAAAATAAGGGGGAGCAAATTTAGGACTGAGTTGAGGAGGAACTTCTTCACACAAAGGGTTGTGAATCTGTGGAATTCCCTGCCCAGTGAAGCAGTTGAGGCTACCTCATTGAATGTTTTTAAGGCAAGGATAGATGAATTTTTGAACAGTAAAGGAATTCAGGGTTATGGTGAGCGGGCGGGTAAGTGGAGCTGAGTCCACGAAAAGATCAGCCATGATCTTATTGAATGGCGGAGCAGGCTCGAGGGGCCAGATGGCCTACTCCTGCTCCCAGTTCTTATGTTTTTATGTTTTTATGTTCTTATAAATAACCTCACATTTATCCAAATTATACTGCATCTGCCATTGATTTGCCCACTCACCAACCTGTCCAGATCATTTTGAAAGACCTCTACATCCTCGTCACAGTACACCCTCCCACCCAACTTGGTATCATCTGCAAACTTTGAGATGTTACATTTTGTTCCTTCATCCAAATCATTAATATATATTGTGAATAGCTGGGGTCCCAGCACTGATCCCTGTGGCACCCCACTAGTTAGTGCCTGCCAATTTGAAAAGGACTCATTAATTCCTACTCTTTGTTTCCTCTATGCCAACCAGTTTTCTATCCATCTCCAAACACTTGCCCCAATCCCATGCGCTTTAATCTTGCACGATAATCTCTTGTGCGGGACTTTGTCAAACACTTTCTGAAAGTCCAAATATACTACATTGACTGGTTCCCCCTTGTCAACTCTACGAGTTACATCTTCAAAGAATTCCAACAGCTTTGTCAAGGATGATTTCCCCTTCATAAACCCATGCTGACTCTGTCTGATCCTGCCGCTGCTTTCTAAATGCTCTGCTATAATGTCCTTGATAATGGATTTGAGAATTTTCCCGACTACCGATGTGAGGCTTACTGGTCGATGATTCCTTGTTTTCTCTCTGCCTCCCTTCTTGAATATTGGAGTGACATTAGCTACCCGCCAATCTGCAGGGACTGTTCCAGAGTCTATCGCATCCTGGAAAATGACCACTAATGCATCCATTATTTCCAAAGCCTCCCATTACCCCATCACTGCCACTCTCACAGCATATTGTTACATGGGAGCTGCTCTGAAGATGTCTCAGAGGGCAGTTACATGAGCGGAAATAAACAACAGGTCCGGCAGCGACTGTGTAGAGAGAAAACAGAGTTAACATTTCATGTCCGTGCATGTCTTTTTCAGAGCTAAAGAGAGAGAGAAATGTGATGGATTTTAAACCATATAAGAGGGGATGGAGTAGCTGGAACAGAATGGAAGGTCAGTGATTGGTGGGAGCGAGGAGTGAGTGTGACAACAATGTGTAGGTCACAAGAGAGGGGAAGTGTTAATGGCAGACATTGCTAGCAGTGATATAAAGTTACAATATCAGAATGTGTTCGAGGGAGAATGAAGGTCAGTGCTCAGCGAAAACATAGCTCGAGACGACAGGTGGCCAGGGGTTAGGTGGCGGGAGGTGAGGGGATGGGGGTGGGAGGAAGGGGTGGTTATTGGGACAAAGAATGTTTTGGATATTTAAAGAAGGGTAAAGATGGAGGAGAAAGGTCACAGTGTAAAGTTGTTGAACTCAGTGTTGAGTCTGGAAGGCTGAAACATGCCCAATCAGAAGATGAGATGCTGTTCCTCCAACATGCATTAGGCTTCACTGGAACACTGCAGCAGGCCAAGCATGGACATGTGACCACGAGAGCAAGATGCTGAGTTAAAATGGCAGTCACCAGGAGGTTGGGATCATGCTTGCAGACTGAGTGAAGGTGTTCCGCAAAGTGGTCACCCAGTCTGTGGTTGGTCTCTCCAATGTAGAGTAGACCGCATTGGGACAGCGAATACAATAGCCCAAATTGAAGGAAGTACAAGTGAAGTATCTGGGCTTAACTAATAGGGATATAGAGTACAAGAGCTAGGAGGTTATTCTGAATTTATACAGGACACTAGTTAGATCTCAGCTGGAATATTGTGTACAGGTCTGGGCGCCACACGATAGGAAGTGTGGTGAACCATCGTTGGTTCCCACTGTGGGATTGTTCTAATGTTGTTGTTGGGCTCGGGTGGGATTGATACACCTGTGGTTGTAACTGTTGTGGCACATCCCAGTCGGGCTCCGCCTCCTGGGAGAGGTATAAGACCCCCTGCTCGGGCGGGACCTCTTCAGTCTGGGATAGTGTGTTAAAGTTCTGATAGTTCCATTGTTAGTTAATAAAAGCCTTCTTTTACCGAAGCTTTGTGCCTCGTGTCCAATTGATGCGCATCAATTTTATTAACTAACATTAAACTCTCGACGGAAGAAAAAAAGAAAGGAGAGTATGGAGCAAATCCTAAAGCCAGAACGTCTGACGCTAGATCCACGTGCGGTGGGTGCTTCTAACACCTTCGACCACTGGCTGAAGTGTTTTGAAGATTACCTGGCAGCCTCCGCAGCGGTCACCACAGATGATGACAGACTCCGGGTCCTCCATGCGAGGGTAAGCGACACAGTCTACCTCGCGATCCGTGCGGCCACCACTTACCCGAGGGCCCTCGAGCTTTTAAAAAAGCGCTATACGAAACCTCCTAACGAGATCCACGCTCGTTACCTCCTCGCTACACGACGTCGGCAGTCGGGCGAAACCATGGAGGACTACGCCAATGAGCTCTTACAGCTAGCCAGGGGCTGTGACTGCAAAGCTGTGTCGGCTGAGCAGTACATGTACGACCTCGCCCGAGATGCGTTTGTGGCCGGGGTCGGGTCTTCATACATCCGTCTCAAGCTGCTAGAAAAGGGAAATCTCAACCTGACCCAAGCTATGGAATTAGCTGAAATGCTTGAGGCGGCTTCGAAGAGCTTGGTCCTGTATCCGGAGGACCACGTGGAGACAACGTGGCAGGAGCAGTCGCAAATCCCTCCTCGCCCCACGGGCTCGAAGTGCAGTGTTATGGCGTGCTCCCATGTGGACCAGACGACGGCTGCAGCCCCATGCGGCCCGCGGTGCTACTTCTGCGGAGGAGCCAAACATCCACAACAAAAGTGTCCCGCTAAAGCGGTAGTCTGCACCTCATGCGGTAAAAAGGGGCAGTATGCGAAGGTGTGCACATCGAAGCCCAAGAACGGCAGTGCGGCCTGTGACCCTTCGGAACGGGGATCATCACCATCGTCGTCGAAGTACTCACGGGGTTCGTCCACATGCGAGTCCAGGACGACGCCATTGTGGTCGATGGAGTCGGAGGAGGATGACCACCAGGAGTCGCTACGTTTGGCGCCCTCACCCATGTGCGATTCATGGGGGCAGCCATTTTGGTCGACGATGACCATGAGCGACCAGCAGGGGTCCTCAGCATCGACCTCAGCTGCCTGCAGTGACGTTCACGGACCAACGGTGGCGTCGATCACCCTGGACCAGGCTAAGCATCACAGGCTTGATTGTTCGATGATGGATATACAGGTAAGTGGTCGTGCAATTTATTGTCTGTTTGACAGCGGGAGCACTGAGAGCTTTATTCACCCTGACACTGTGAAGAGGTGTGGACTCCAGATTCAACCTGCCAAACAGACAATCTCTATGGCATCAAGGTCCCGGTCTGTCGCTGTGCTAGGACGTTGTGTGGTAACTTTGAAAATGCAAGGCACAATTTACGAGCGATTCAGGCTCCTTGTGTTGCCGCATCTTTGCGCACCAATTCTCCTCGGACTAAACTTTATGGTCCACATGAAGAGTGTGATCCTACAGTACGGTGGGCCACTCCCTTCGCTGACAGTGGGGGAACAGCTGCAGTCTCCAAATTGTCCAAAGCGCCCCGCCTGCAATCTTTCTACGTTAAAGATCACCACACCCTCCTTATTTCAGAATCTGGTACCAGGCTGCAAGCCCATCACTACTAAAAGTAGGCGTTACAGCACTGAAGATCGGATCTTCATCAGATCTGAGGTTCAGCGACTCCTCAAAGAAGGGATCATACAGCCCAGTGTTAGTCCGTGGAGAGCACAGGTTGTGGTGGTCAAGAGCGGAATGCAAACCGCACTTTTACCGACCTGACCGGGCACATTTGGTCAAGGCCACTCGCCCCTTCGAGAGGCTGAGTGTGGATTTTAAGGGCCCCCTTCCCTCAACAGATCGGAACGTGTACTTTCTGAACATAATAGATGAGTACTCCCGGTTCCCGTTTGTTGTCCCCTGCGCGGACACGTCGGCTGCCACGGTGATCAAGGCATTCCGTGATCTTTTTACCCTGTTCGGGTACCCCAGCTATATCCATAGCGACAGGGGCTCGTCGTTCATGAGTAATGACTTGAGGCAATTCCTGCTCTCATATGGGATTGCCTCTAGTAGGACCACGAGTTACAACCCTAGGGGTAATGGACAGGTGGAACGAGAGAATGCTACAATCTGGAAGGCTGTCCTATTGGCGCTGAAGTCCAAAGGCCTTCCAGTCTCCCGTTGGCAGGAGGTCCTCCCTGATGCGCTTCACTCCATTCGCTCCCTCCTGTGTACGGCAACCAATGCTACTCCCCACGAGAGGATGTTCTCATTCCCTCGGAAGTCGTCCTCGGGGATATCTTTACCAGCCTGGTTGACGTACCCAGGACCCGTCCTCCTGCGGCGACATGGAAGGACCCGCAAGTCCGACCCCTTGGTCGAACAGGTCCACCTCCTCCTCGCCAACCCTCAGTATGCCTATGTGGCATATCCTGACGGGTGAGAGGACACAGTCTCGATCCGAGACCTGGCGCCCGCAGGGGACGTAGCAACTCCTGTCGCTCCCATACCCCCAGTGACGAATCCCTTATCCCTTATTTCTCCCCCGGACGTGGCGCGGACAGCATCGGGACCAATGCTTAACAGTTTTACTCCAATGCACAGCTTGCCTGAGCCCTGAAGATCGTCGCCATCGCAGAATGTATCAAGATCCCCTGCACTCCCGTTTCATCAGGGTCAACCGGCCTGTGAGTCCGTGGGAGAGCAGCTGGACGCTGTTTTGGGGAGAACGCCACCGCAAGCACCTACTCCGGTGTCACCGCCGGTATTGAGGAGGTCACAACGACGGTGCGGTCCTCCAGACCGTCTGAACTTATAATCTGTTGACATTTTAGTCTGTTTTCGTACCCTGCCGGCCTTTGTTCTCAAAGGAGGGGTGAATGTGGTGAACCATTGTTGGTTCCCACTGTGGGATTGTTCTAATGTTGTTGTTGGGCTAGGGTGGGATTGATACACCTGTGGTTGTAACTTTGTGGCACATCCCAGTCGGGCTCCGCCTCCTGGGAGAGGTATAAGACCCGCTGCTCGGGCGGGACCTCTTCAGTCTGGGATAGTGTGTTAAAGTTCTGATAGTTCCATTGTTAGTTAATAAAAGCCTTCTTTTACCGAAGCTTTGTGCCTCGTGTCCAATTGATGCGCATCAGGAAGGAAGTGAACACATTGGAGAGAGTGCAGAAGAGGTTTACAAGAATGTTTTTAGGGGTGAGAAACTTTGGTTATGAGGATAGATTGGAGAGGTTTGGACTGCTCTCCTTGGAGAGGAGAAGGCTGAGAGGAGATTTGATGGAGGTAAACAAAGAACAAAGAACAGAGAAAAGTACAGCCCAGGAACAGGCCCTTTGGCCCTCCAAGCCTGTGCCGATCATGATGCTCTAACTAAACTAAAAAAAAACCTTCTGCCTTCACTCGGTCCGTATCCCTCTATTCCCTCCCTATTCATGTCCCCATCCAGATGCCTCTTAAACGTTGCTAATGTGCCTGCTTCTACCACATCCTCTGGCAGCGCGTTCCAGGCACCCACCCCTCTTTGCTTCCTATCTGCTAACCAACTTTCTATCCATTTCAAGACATTACCTGCAATCCAATGTGCTTTAACTTTACATAGTTGTCTGTTATGTGACACCTTGTTGAAAGCCTTTTGAAAGTCGAAATAAACCACATCCACTGGTTCTCCTCAGTCAACTCTACTTGTTACATCGAATCATAGAATCCTTGCACTGCAGAAGGAGGCCATTTGGTCCATCGAGTCTGCACTGACCACAATCCCACCCAGGCCCTATTTGCATAACCCCACATATTTATCCTGCTAATCCCCCAACACAATTTAGCATGGCCAATCAACCTAACCCGCACATCTTTGGACTGTGGGAGGAAACCGGAGCACCCGGAGGAAACCCACGCAGACATGGGGAGAACATGCAAACTCCACACAGACAGTGACCTGAAGTTGAAATTGAACCTGGGACCCTGGTGCTGTGAGTGTTAACCACTGTGCCACCGTGCCGTCCAAACCTCAAAGAATTCCAATAGATTCATCAAGCATGATTTCCCTTGTGGAAATCCATGCTGATTTTGTCTGATTATACCACTGCCTTCCAAATGCTGAGTATGAAATCCTTGATAATAGACTCTGGCAACTTCCCCAGTACCGACACTGGTTTATTGTTCCCTGTTTTCTCTCTACCTCCCTTTTTGAATAGCGGGCTTACATTAGCTACCCTCCAATCTGTAGGAACTATTCCAGTGTCCAAACAATTTTGGAAAATAACCACCAATGGATCTAATATTTCACTAAACCCCTCAAGGGCTTTGTCAGTTTTTAGATGCTTAGACCTATTGTATGCTTCCTTTTCCCTTTTGACTGAGCTGCCAATTTCCCTTGTCATCCATGGTTCCTGAATCCTGCCATTTCTATCCTTCGTGTTTGTGGGGACAAGCCTGTCCTGCACTTCAATCAACCGGCCTTTAAAACCCCCCATATGGATTTGCCCTCAAATAGCCGCTCCCAAACCACATTCTCCAGCTCCTGTCTAATTTGGAAGTAATTGGCCCTCTCCTAATTAAGCACCCTCACCCGAGGTCCACTCTCATCCTTATCCATGACTACCCAAAATCTTATAGAACATAGAACATTACAGCACAGTACAGGCCCTTCGGCCCTCGGTGTTGTGCCGACCAGTGAAACCAATCTAAAGCCCCTCTAATCTACACTATTCCAATATCATCCATATGTTTATCCAATAACCATTTGAATGCTCTTAATGTTGACGAGTCCACTACTGCTGCAGGCAGGGCATTCCACGCCCTTACTACTCTCTGAGGGATACAAACGATTGGTCTAGTTGGACCAAGGAGCGGCACAGGCTTGGAGGGCCGAAGGGCCTGTTTCCTGTGCTGTACTGTTCTTTGTTCTTTGTTCTAGAACCTACCTCTAACATCTGTCCTATATCTCTCACCCCTCAATTTAAAGCTATGTCCCCTCGTGCTAGCCATCACCTTCCGAGGAAAAAGGCTCTCATATCCACCCTATCTAGTCCTCTGATCATCTTGTATGCCTCTATTAAGTCACCTCTTAACCTTCTTCTCTCTAACGAAAACAACCTCAAGCCCCTCAGCCTTTCCTCATACGATTTTCCCACCATACCAGGCAACATTCTGGTAAATCTCCTCTGCACCCTTTCCAGCACTTCCACATCTTTCCTATAATATGGCGACCAGAACTGTACGCAATACTCCAAATGCGGCCACACCAGAGTTTTGTACAGTTGCAGCATGACCTCCTGGCTCCGAAACTCAATCCCTCTACCAATAAAAGCTAACACACCGTACGCCTTCTTAACAACCCTATCAACCTGGGTGCCAACTTTCAGGGATCTATGCACATGGACACCCAGATCCCTCTGTTCATCCACACTACCAAGTATCTTATCATTAGCCCAGTACTCTGTATTCCTGTTACTCCTTCCAAAGTGAATCACCTCACACTTTTCCGCATTAAACTCCATTTGCCACCTCTCAGCCCAGCTCTGCAGCTTATCTATGTCCCTCTGTAACCTGCCACTTCCCTCCGCACTGTCTACAACTCCACCGACTTTAGTGTCATCCGCAAATTTACTAATCCATCCTTCCACGCCCTCATCCAGGTCATTAATAAAAATGACAAACAGCAGTGGCCCCAAAACAGATCCTTGCGGTACACCACTAGTAACTGACTTGCGGTACACCACTAGTAACTGGAATAATGGTTGCTAAACCCAGAATGAAATATCGATCACCTTGCCTGGCTCATTCCCCAATACTAAGGCCCCCTCCCTCGTTGGTTTGTCAACGTACTGTATCAAAAAGATGTTCAAAATCATGAGGTGGCAGGACAGAGTAGATAGGGAGAAACTGTTCCCGCTCCGAAAAGGATGGAGAATGAGAGGGCACAGATTTAAAGTGATTTGCAAAAGAAGCAAATGTGATGTGAGCAAATCTTTTGCACAGGGGAATGGTCTGAGTCTGGAATGTTCTGCCTGGAAGTATGGTGGAGGCAGGTTCAACCGAGGCACTCAAGAGGGCATTAGATGTTTACCTGAACAGAAACAATGAGAATGGGTACGGGCAAAAGGCAGGAGAATGGCACAAAGTCATAATGCTTATTTGGAGAGTCAATCTGGACACAATGGGCCAAATGGCCTCCTCCTGCACTGTGACAATTCTGTAATTCTGTGATGTACAGGAGGAGTATATAGAGATACGGAGCAATGATTATAATATGACACTGGAGAAGGATGTTTCTTCTTTTAGTTTTCCTGGTTTCTGGAAGACCTTGTTCTTTAGCTTCTGAGATTTGCCTTCTGCCCTTAACTTTATTGACTTGCTTGTACTGGCAACTTTGGTGAAAAACTGCTTTCTTCTCGGTTACCTGGTTCCAATTGAACTCAAGTGCTCCTGCCTCTGGCTACTAAGCCAAAACGTTGTTTTTTTTCTATTTGTAATGGCTTTTATGTCACAAACCCTAAATTACAATTCAGGCAAAGTTTAAATGAAACTAAAAGCCATAGGCTTGCTGGTACCTGTGTTTGGCATGAAGCTAAACTAAAGTTTTAAGCCTTTCTTAGCGCGCAAATAGCGAAACACAAATTAAGCTTTAACTTGTGGTATTATCGCTCGACTATTAATCCAGGAACTCCACTAATGTTCTGGGGACCAGGTTTCGAACCCCGCCACGGCAGATGGTAGAATTTGAATTCAATAAAAAATATCTGGAATTAAGAATCTACTGATGACTATGTAACCATTGTCAATTGTTGGAAAAACCCACCTGGTTCACTCATGTCTTTTAGGGAAGGAAATTTGCGTCTTTACCTGGTCTGGCCTCCATGTGACTCCAGAACCACAGCAATGTGGTTGATTCTCAACTGCCAAAGAACAAAGAAGAAAGAACATTACAGCACAGGAACAGGCCCTTCGGCCCTCCAAACCTGCACTGACCATGCTGCCCGGCTGAAATAAAACCCCCTACTCTTCTGGAGACCACATCCCTCTATTCCCATCCTATTCATGTATTTGTCAAGACGCCCCTTAAAATTCACTGTCATACCTGCTTCCACTACCTCCCCCCTCAGGCAACTAGGGACGGGCAATAAATGTTGGCCAGCCAGCGACGCCCATGTCCCACGAATGAATAAAAAAAAATACAAATAGAAACAGTTGAGCTGCCTCAATTTCCTAACCAGCTATCCTGGAGAAGGGTAACGAGGCACTAGTGAAGGCTGCATATGAGCTTTCAAATGATGGTACTCACTGACTTGAGAGACTGCAACGAGGCATTTAGAATGGAAGGAGATCCATTTGGAGGTTACATGTCAGTGAGATGAGTAATTGTTCCTTTGCTGCATATTCTATGTAATTCAATGTAACCAGCAGGGGAAACAGAACAGGGCACAATCCGTCTACAGATCCGAGAGCAAACTGAGCGCTGACCTGACTAAGGTTTTCAAAATGATGGAAAGCTTTCATAGGGCAGATGTAGAGAAAGCGTTTTCACTTATGAGAGAGAGCAAAAGGAGGGACATGAGTACAAAATAATCTTTCATAAAGTGAATCAGGAAAACAGGAGAAACTTTATCTATAGAATGGTGAGAATGTGGAACTCACTATCAGGATTACATGGTATAGACACAGTAAGGAGAAGCTCAACACACACATGAAGGAAAGCAAAAAGGTGAGTCTGCTGAATGGTTTAGATGTAGATGAATGAAGGAGCTTCCATTCTCTGTCATATGAGATTTTGAACGATTATTGCTGACAGATACATCGTAACTCTATACATGTTGCGACCAACATTGCAATCACATGGGTTTCAAAACTTTGCCTCTCTGCATTTTATTTTTACATTAATCATTCTGCGGATGTAGGCATCTCTCGCAAGGCCAGCATTTATTACCCAAACCTCACTGTCCTTGTGAAGGTGGTGGTGAGCATTTCTATTGCAAGCTGCAAATTACAAACAACGTTTCATTTTCCTAAACAGAGGGAAATATCCGCCTTTGTAAGACTCGAATATTCATTAATCTTTACTTGTGTTTCACATTTAAAATGTTCCCAGTATTTTGAAGCTTTCAGTTCTTTTGATGCTGAATTTCCATTCATTCAATGAATGGCCTGAGGGTGACCTTTCCCAGAGAGCTGTGTGTGTGACTGGACTCAAACAAACTCAAAACTAATCACTTGGTTTACAAGATTATCCATATCACTTTGTTTTCAGTCCCAAAAGGCTGCGAAACAATAATTCTACAGATCAAATTGCATTGTTACTGGGTAACTAATTCCATGGACATAACTATCATTTTAATCAATTTGTTTTTTGTGAATGGCAAAGAGAAAGGCAGAATATTTAATTTATCGCAGAGAAGTTATTGTGGTTGTGTGTAAACTTGCCCCAGATTGGAGGAAGGTGGTTGTTGTCCTTATTTTCCTCTGTGATGTCAATGGAAGGCAGGTGGAGAGAAACGGTGGGAATCAGAATTTCACCGAGCATCCAATTATCCTCCACCAAGCTTCTGAAATAAGACCGGCAAACCCCTGCGGTAACTTTCCCCTTCAGTGTCACCAACAACCAGAATTATCATTGGAACCTACAATCAAATATGACAGACCCAGGTGTGGAAGAATTGTCAAACCTTAATACTGTCTGAGACTTGAGGTTGGGGGAGAAGTAAAGATTATGGATGGAAGTTTACAAGAAAAGTTCTAAGTGTTCAGCGACAGTGAAAATGGGAGTTCCAGATCTGCTTTTTGTGCGAGTTTTAATTCCCAATCTTATGCATGTAGTGCATAATAAAATGGGCTAGACTGTTTTGAACTACTCGAGGCAGTGGGTCTTAATTTATCATCCAGCTTGTTCAGGCAGCAGAGGGAGCTATTGCTCATATGCAGACCTCTGTGTCTGCACATGCGCAATATTAACAGCAGTGGCCTGACAGAGAGAGAGAGAGAGGTCTGTCAAGCCTCTGCTGTTGCAGCTAGCCACAGGCCCACAATCATGGGGGCACACGGCCGATCACGAACACACCTCCCAAAAATATAGTCCCCGCCGCCCAGACTGATCACACCCCCGCTGTGCATGTAGAGTGCGCAGCGGGCCCCCCTCCCTCCCCAATTGGGCCACCCCGGCCTGTCTCTACCTTTCAAGGCCCTGCCCCATGTGTCCCACCCCTCCAGGCCCTGCCCCCTTTAAGCCCTGCCCCGGCACTACCCAGTGGGCATTTTCAGGAAAGTTAATCACTATCAGATTGCCACTTTGCCCCGACTCCTCCATGCCACAAGCCGAGCTCCACGTTTCTGACTGAAACTTCTGATCCTGACTACTTCCAAAACACAGAGCGTACCTGAAATCAAACTGCTTCTTCACGGCACTGGATCATCCAAGGAAGACAAGCCATGACTCTTTTTTGTGGCAAAAGCTGTTTTATTCTGATATGTGTTCACTAACACACTGAAAAGCTGAGACATTTACAGTGTGTGTGGGGATTGATTGAAATATATAAAATCCTGAATGGTATTGACAGGGTGGATGTGGAAAGGATGTTTTCTCATTTGGGAGAATCTGGAACTAGAGGTCACTGTTTAAAAATAAGGAGTTGCTCATTTAGAACGGAGATGAGGCAAAATGATTTCACTCACAGGGTTGAGAGTCTTTGGAATCCTGTTTCTGAAAAGGTGGTGGAAGCAGAGCCTTTGAATATTTCTCAGGCAGAGGTGGAGAGATTATTGATAAGCAAGGGGGTGAAAGGTTATCGGGGGTGGGTGGGGTGCAGATTTGAGGTTCTATCAGATCAGTATGATTATTTTAAATGGTGAAGCAAGCTTGATGGGCCGAATGGCCTACTCCTGTTCCTTGTTCATATGTTTGTATGTAAGTTTGTAGGGTAGGAAAGGTAAGGTGGGGTTGGGTGGCAAGTGGGTGGGGTGGTGGTTTACACGGTGCTAGGATAGTTATAGGACAGGTGGCAGATGAGTAGTGTGGTGAGGTCAGATCAGTTTGGGTGAGGGAGAGTAGGGTGGTCAGAAGCGGGTCAGGGGTTGAGGAGGGAGTCAGGGAGATGGGGAGATTGGGGGGCGGGCCAGTGGGGAGTGACTAAGTGGGAGGATCAGTTGTACAGGAGTTAGGCCACTTTTCTATCGAACGTTTCCTGGGTACCTATCCAGGTAAATAAGTGGGAACCACCTGAAGCTTCTGACTCCAACTCGGTGTCAGGATCCAGGGCAGCTGGGTCATTGCCCGTTAAAAGCTCAAACTTCCCGACATCTCCCATGGAGTCAGCACATCAGGGCCTCTCAGCAGTGTCATAGCCCAGTCTCCGACAATCCAGAGATAGCTGGATCTGGGTCATTGTTTCCTTGGGTTTATGAGAAGGAGAATGACTCTGGAGTTGTTTGAGTTCTGGCTGATCATGGAGCTGATTTGTGGACAGGAGCACTGCTGATGAAACAGTTTGTTTGAATCGTAACCTTTCAACCCACTTGACAAATTCTAATCTCAGTCGTTCTGAGTCAGCCTGGTACAGAGTTATTTCTGTCTGGTTTCTCCCCTGGGCTGACTCACATGCAGCATACAGGTAACGAATGTGCGTCATTTACTTTCCCTACATATCCTCAGCTGGTGAGATAATGGAGCATTTTGAAACTGTGTACACGACCCATTCATTCCCCTCACCACCAAAGCGCGAGAATGCTTCACTCTCAGAATTCATAAAATTAATATAATTCATTAAAATTAACTTTAACACCTCCTAATCATTTCATCTCATCTACCTCCCCCTCCTCTGCCTTGATGACAAGAACAACACTGCACATTTGATTTGATTTGATTTATTATTGTCACATGTATTAGTATACAGTGAAATCCTTCCGGTATTCACCGGTATCCTTCGGTACTCACCTGATGGAGGAGCAGTGCTCCGAATGTTCGTGCTGCCAAATAAACCTGTTGGACTTGAACTTGGTATTGTGAGACTACTTACTATACAGTGAAAAGTATTGTTTCTTGCACAAAAAACAGACAAAGCGTAATCATTGGAACCAATAACAAACAAAATAGAACATAGAACATAGAACAGTACAGCACAGAACAGGCCCTTCGGCCCACGATGTTGTGCCGAGCTTTATCTGACACCAAGATCAAGCTATCCCACTCCCTGTCATCCTGGTGTGCTCCATGTGCCTATCCAATAACCGCTTAAATGTTTCTAAAGTGTCTGACTCCACTATCACTGCAGGCAGTCCATTCCACACCCCAACCACTCTCTGCGTAAAGAACCTACCTCTGATATCCTTCCTATATCTCCCACCACGAACCCTATAGTTATGCCCCCTTGTAATAGCTCCATCCATCCGAGGAAATAGTCTTTGAACGTTCACTCTATCTTCCCCCTTCATCATTTTATAACCCTCTATCAAGTCTCCCCTCAGCCTCCTCCGCTCCAGAGAGAACAGCCCCAGCTCCCTCAACCTTTCCTCATAAGACCTACCCTCCAAACCAGGCAGCATCCTGGTAAATCTCCTCTGCACTCCTTCCAGCGCTTCCACATCCTTCTTATAGTGAGGTGACCAGAACTGCACACAATATTCCAAATGTGGTCTCACCAAATCTGGCAACAAGCCAGCTACCGAGGTAATAGGACATGGGACTAAAAATTTGGTCAAGGGAGTAGGTTTTAAGAAGAACTTAAAAGGTGAATCAAGAGCCAGCAGCGAGGCGGAGAAGTTTTAAGGAGGGGATTCCAGAGCACACAGACCAGGGAGCTGAAGGCTTCAAGCAAAGGCACATATCTGATCGGTGTCTTTGTGATAGATGGCTGAGAAATTCCACAGGGTTCAGTGAAAGCCCCTTTGCTTCTTGTAGCCTGAACCAATAATTGGGGCGTGAATGTCTGATATGAAAATTGGTGGTGTGGTTGATAGTGAGGTGGATAGCTGTGGACTGCAGAAAGATCTCAATGGACTGGTCAGGTGGGCAGAAAAGTGGCGAATGGAATATGATGTGCAGCAGCATGAGGTGATGTATTTTTTGGAAGACACACAAAGCAATGTGAATATAGAATAAGTGGTCAGATTCTGGGAGCTGTAGAGAAACATAGGGACCTATGAATGTAGATCCACAGATCCCTGAAGGTAGCTGGACAGCTAGATATGATAGCTAATAAGACATGTGAGATTCTTGCCGTTATAGGTAAAAACATTGAAGATCAGAGCAGGGAAGTTGTGTTAAAACTGTTTGAAGTAAAGGTGGCAGAGAGGAGATTTAACTGATATGCACAAAAGTATGAGCCACCTATATAGAGTGGACAGGAAGAACCTGTTCCTATTAGCAAGGAGGTCAATAAAATGGGAGGAATAGATTTAAAGTGACTACTAGAATGATTATAGGGGCATTGTAGATGTCTGGAACTCACTGCCTGAAAGTGTGGTAGAAACAGAATTCCTCATTACACTAAAAAAAGGCTTAAGGTACAATAATCTATCAGATTACAGACCCAGAAGTGAAAGGTGTGGTTGGATGGGATCACCCAAAGAACAAAGAACAAAGAAAATTACAGCACAGGAAGAGGCCCTTCGGCCCTCCAAGCCTGCACTGACCATGCTGCCCGACTTAACTAAAACCCCCTACCCTTCTGGGGACCATATCCCTCTATTCCCATCCTATTCATGTATTTGTCAAAATGCCCCTTAAAAGTCACTACCATATCCTCTTCCACTACCTATCAATGGGTGCCTGGTGCAATGAGTTCCAGGCACCCACTACCCTCTGCGCAAAAAATCTGCCTCGTACATCTCCTTTAAACCTTGCCCCTCGCACCTTAAACCTGTGCCCCCTAGTAATTGACTCCTCCACCCTGGGAAAAAGCTTCTGACAATCCACTCTGTCCATGCCTCTCATAATCTTATAGACTTCTATCAGGTCGCCCCTCAACCTCTGTCGTTCCAGTGAGAACAAACCAAGTTTCTCCAACCTCTCCTCATAGCTAATGCCCTCTATACCAGGCAACATCCTGGTAAATCTTTTCTGTACCCTCTCCAAAGCCTCCACATCCTTCTGGTAGTGTGGCGACCAGAATTGAACACTATATTCCAAGTGTGGCCTAACTAAGGTTCTATAAAGCTGCAACATGACTTGCCAATTTTTAAACTCAATGCTCTGGCCGATGAAGGCAAGCATGCCATATGCCTTCTTGACCACCTTCTCCACCTGCATTGCCACTTTCAGTGACCTGTGTACCTGTACACCCAGATCCCTTTTCCAATCAATACTCTGAAGGGTTCTGCCATTTACTGTATATTTCCTATCTGTATTAGACCTTCCAAAATGCATTACCTCACATTTGTCTGGATTAAACTCCATCTGCCATCTCTCTGTCCAAGTCTCCAGCCGATCTATATCCTGCTGTATCGTCTGATGGTCCTCATCGCTATCCGCAAATCCACCAACCTTTGTGTCGTCCGCAAACTTACTAATCAATCCAGTTACATTTTCCTCCAAATCATTTATATATGTTACAAACAGCAAAGATCCCAGCACTGATCCCTGAGGAACACCACTTGTCACAGCCCTCCATTCAGAAATGCACCCTTCCACTGCTACCCTCTGTCTTCTTTGATCGAGCCAGTTCTGTAGCCACCTTGCCAGCTCACCTCGAATCCTAAGTGACTTCACCTTCTGCATCAGTCTGCCATGAGGGACCTTATCAAAGGCCTTACTAAAGTCCATTGGCCAGAATGAATACGATGGGTCCAATGGCCTTCATCTGTGCTGAAAGTATTCTCTGTTTCTCTGCGATGAGTTTTACGCTGTGGACAAGTTCAATGGAAATATTGGGGGTGAGGCCACCTCGGCCTGGTCTGATCACCATATTTTAAATTTTAATTAGTATGAATCAAGACTTCCATTCATCTCCAGGAAGAAGCCTCACCTCAGAAAGCTGCCAGTCAATCAGAGGACAATGACTCTCCATATTTTCAGGGTCATGTCAGACCAGGCAGGCTGCTCAATGGAAAAGGGGTTGGAAACTGTCAGGGGTTTCTGATTGGCACTGAGGTACCAGAAGAAAGGAACTCCCCCCTTTCACTGGGCGACAGAACACGGGGAAATCCTGCCAAGCTGGACGCTGGGTGCAGGATTCCTGCTGCCCATTCAATCTGACAGCAGCTCAATCAGACTTGGCAATGCCACCTGGCACCTCCCTTGCCACTCCTAACATTACAGCAGGGACAGCGGCAGAAGGACAAGTCGTGGGCACGGACAAGCCTTCCAAGGACATAGCATTTAAATTTCTGGGTTTACTCCCTGCTTTCCCAGCCCTAGTAGACTTCAGAGAGTAATTAGCTGGAGGTGTTGGGGGGGGTTTGATTGAGGGGTGTAGTTGGGGTACAGGGGGTAGTCTGGAGTGTAGTTGGTGAGGTTGCGAGGGTAGTTAGGAGTCGAGGATTAGTCGGGTGTGTAGACCAGGGATGCTTGGGGATCATAGTAGGAGGATAGTGGGGGGGAGGGCTGGGGATTTAGCTGTAGTAGTCATCGGGGGAGTGAGGGGTAGTTGGGGATCTAGTTGGTAGGGGACCTGTGGGGGCCAGTACAATAGTTACCCATATGTGAGAAGTTGTTTTAATTCTTCTAACTTTTCTGGGGAAACTATTCTGGATGGACAGTCAACAGCACCTGAGCCTTTGATTTTAACCCGATTATCAAATGATTCCAGGTGCAGAGTAATTTCCATCGGAAGTTTGAACTTCCCGGGCAGTCCAGGGGTTGGGGGAACGAGCGCATCATCTGGGAGACCTCGAGGGTATGTGTCTCTGCAGATTGGAGGTGATGGGCTGTTCATGTATATTATAAATATATATTACTGGTGTGAGCGTTCATTGAAGGACAGGCTGATAGAGAAGGCGGAGGGTGTTTTTACATCCCATCCACTTCCAATTCAATCGATAGCAAATGAAAGTGAATCATTGGCTTACGATGAGATTGTTTCACACTTCTAACAAAGATCAATTTCACACATTTATGTATTTATATTCCGTGTATTTTCTGCATGTTTGAATGGTTTTAATAAACCGTACATACAGCTGACATTGTCATTCTGACACATTAACCCAAATGGAAATAATTCATTTCAATGTCCATAAAAGATGGAACTGTCTCCCTCACACCATCTGCATAACAAAGACCCCACGATTCAATTTAGGATACATTTTTTCTGACCATCCTTCGTCTTTTAATACTTTCATTCCAGCTGATTGTTCTTTGGAGAGGGGAAGTGGTCAAGGAAAATCTTCATGGAGCCTGTCCTTACAAGATTCATTCATCGGATAACACAGCACAGTGGAGGCCATTCAGCCCCTTGAGCTTGTGCCGACTCTTTCAAATGCAGTTAGTCTCATTCTTCAGCTCCTTCTCCAACTCCATGAACATTTTTCTCCTTATGGCACTTATGCAATTCCCTCTTGAAGCCTGTATTGAATCTATATCCATCTCTCTATCACATGTTGCATTCCAAATCCTATCCACTCTTTGCCAGTTGCCTTAAATCTGTATTAAAAGCAAAATACTGCAGATGCTGGAAATATAAATAGAAAATGTTGGAAAATCTCAGTAGGCCTGGCCCTATCCGTGGATGAAGAACAGAGTGAATCCAATATGACGCTAACAGTTCTGAGAACGAGTCAGACGGGCTTGAAACGTTTAACTCTGTTTTTCTCTCCACAGATGCTGCCAGACCTGCTGAGTTTTTCCAGCAGGTTTTTATTATCTTAAATCTGTGCACTTCAAAAAGTCTTCAGGGTTTTGAACAATTCTACCAAACCTCCCTTTTAACTTTGGATAAAAGCAAACTGCTGCGGATGCTGGAATCTGAAATCAAAAGAGAAAATGCTGGAAAATCTCAGCAGGTCTGGCAGCATCTGAAATTTTCCAGCATTTTCTCTTTTGGTCTCCCTTTTAACTTTTCCATTTTTATCAGCCTTTCCAACCAACTCAGGTCTTTCAACTCTGGAAGCATTTTAATAACTTTCCTTTGCAACCTTTCTTTGAGCTTAACTCTTCTGCTGCTGAGCTTTGCATTTTAGTGCCAGTATTGTCAAAGACATCATCGTTCCCTCCTCAGCAAAGTGCTTTGGAATGGGGTTTGCATCAAATTTCCAGTCTTGTTACCAGCAGCAGAAAGATGTCAGCGAATCTATGGAGAATTATCCCGAGTTTTGATTGATTGGTTTGAGAGAATCTGTCTCCATGAACAGGTGGGTCAATAATGTAACAAAGATTTCAAATCATTGACAAAAGAGCCTGAGCGGAGATGATTTTATTGTATGGATTGCAGTGTCTGAAAGGTTAGGGAAATGTAATTTTGAATGTTCAAAAGGGAAATATTTTGCTGGGTTCTTGGGAAACTGTAATAGGGAGTGGTGGGTGGGGGTGGTGAAATCAATAGGATAACTCTTTCAAAGAGCCAGCAGTGTTAAGATGGGTTGAATGGGCTCTTTCTCAGCTCTAAGCTGTTATGATTCCAGCTGCCTTCATACTAATTCTTACAGAGGAAGGAGCTGACAGGATCAGTCTCTCTGCTGAGTTGCCAGATCTCAACCTGGGCGACAGTGTTAATATCAGAATTGGCTAAAGTGTCCGTGAACTAGAGAGGGACTCGAGGTATGATGCCAAACTGCTTCTCCTAGTCATTATCCAGGAATCCCTTTGGGAAGGCACAAAACACTATGTCGATCTTAGGGAAGATGAAAGATTGACTTGAGTACAATGTGGGATAATGTGAAGAATAAAAAAGCAGAGTATCAGCTGGACTTGACTGCAGACTTCCAAAGCACAGAGTGATGCGCGATTAAATCACTCGGGAGGCTAGATTGTACCCGGGAAATAAAGGCTTTTATTACTGACAAGAATGGAGCACACTATATACAATACAATCCTAGACTAAAGGGTCTCCAGGCAGTGCAGTGACCTTTATACTTCCCCTAGTAGGCGGAGCCAACTGGAGTGTACCACAGAACAATATCAACAGGTAGAACAGCCCAACCGTAACACCAACAGTAATTACAGTAACATATCTACAAACCCCATAGTGCTGACCATCCATGGCTCAGCACTCATAGTGGTAACCAACTATGGTTCACCACACAGAGTGAACGAGGTGTTCTTGTTCATGAGTCACATAAAGCCAGTACGCAGATTCAGCAAGTAATCAAGATGGTGAATGGAGTGCTATCCTTTATTTCAAAAGGAATTGAATTTAAAAGGATAAAAACAAAATACTGCGGATGCTGGAATCTGAAACAAAAGAGAAAATGCTGGAAAATCTCAGCAGGTCTGGCAGCATCTGTGGAGAGAGAGAATAGAGCCAACGTTTCAAGTCCAGGCTGCTCTTCATCAGAGACACTCTGACAAAAGGTCCTCCAGACTCGAAACATTGGCTGGATTCTCTCCCCACAGATGCTGCCAGACCTGCTGAGATTTTCCAGCATTTTCTGTTCCTGTTATAAAAGTAAGGATGCTATGCTTCAGTTATTCAGGGCAATGGTGGGACCACATCTTGAACCCTGTGTGAAGTTTTGGTCTCCTTATTTAAGGAAGGATGTAAATGCGTTGGAGGTGGTTCAGAGGAGGTTTACTGGATTGATGCCTGGAATGAGTGGGTTGTCTTATGAAGAAATGTTGGACAGACTGGGCTTGTCTCTCCTGGAGTTAAGAAGGGTGAGGGGGTGACTCAATTGAAGTACATAAGATTTTGAAATGGACTCGACAAGATGGATGTGGAAAGAATGTTTCCTCTTGTGGATGAGTCCAGGACATGGGGGCACTGGTTTAAATTTAGGGGTCACCTTTTTAGCGCAGAGATGAAGAGGATTTTTTCTGACGGTTGTGCGACTTTGGAACTCTCTGCCTCAGAGGGCAGTGGAGTTGGCAGTGGGGGGGTAGTGTCATTGAATGTTTTTAAGGTGAAGATCGATAAATTCTTGTTAGACACGGGAATCAAAGGTTCTCAAGAGGTAGATGGGAATGTGGAATTTAAAACACAAGAAGATCAACCTTGATCTTATTGAATGGCTCCAGAGTCTGAATGGCCTCTCCCTGCTCCGATTTCATATGTTCGTATGTTCTTCTGGACCGTGATGCCCATCTCAATGAGCCGCTGGTTGGCTTTGAAGACCAGATATGAAGAGTGACTTTTTGAGTGAGGGACTGGCAGGTTGTCAGAAGCTAGGAAGGAATAGTAGAAAAGGAGCAAGATTGCTAACAGGGGCAATCGCACAGATAGATTTTCAAAATTGTATACCTGTTTTGGGTGAGAATCATCCGTATCTAACCAGATGGTTCCAAGGTGACCTGTTCACCAGGTGCCATCAGCTAAAGTCAAAATCAGTTTATTTATTTGCTTTGCCACTGAAAAATGCTAAACCATCTCAAAATCAGTGAAAGATAATTGGCTCAAGCCACGAGTGTAATAGCAAAGGGGCTGTGCATACGCACTTGAAGAGAATGTCACATTGTATTTGACCAGATGAGGTACCTAAAGCTCAGGAGCCAGCTCAGCACTGAGCTAGCAAAAGAGGAAATCCTGTGCTGCAAAACAGCTTGGCTCGGTGAAAAACAGAACAATGAAATCACAAACTCATTTCTGGATTTGACTTTCACAAGTAAGACCCTGGCTCCATGTTTAAAGGCAAAAGGTAATGTGAGACTGCAGGATAACCTTACCATCCGAATTCAACAAGGTAGCATCATAGAATGGCTACAGCACCAAGGACGCTGTTTGCCCGTCATGTTTACACACCAAATGAACAATTCACCCAGCGCCATTCTCTCACCTTCTCCCCTTAACCCTTCCCTGGCGGGATTCTCCGGCCGTGCTCGCCTGAAAACCAGAGATTCCCGCCCAACTTCAATGGACCTTTACATGGTCTGCCCCCGGCCCGCTAGAATTCCAGTCAGGGGCAGGATGGGAGAATTCCGGCCCACATTCTTCCTTCGCAGATAATAGTCCCTCTTGAATGGCTCAGCTGAACCTGACTCCACCACACTCTCAGACAGAGAGTACAATTGAGACACAAACTCAATTGAGACCACAAAAAATCAGCTTTGTTCTTATCTAAAGGTGAATTGGGATCAATGGGCCAAATGGCCTCCTCCTGGACCCTGTGTAATCGTGCACTTGTAACTTTGCTGAGGGTCATCCAATGATCATGTCCATCAGCAGAGAATCGAACCATTGCCCCTTGATATCCAACACTCGGATCACTGAAGTTTCGACGATTAACATACGGAATGTTACCATTGATCGGAAACTGAACTGAATCATCCAGATAAATGCTGCAGCAGTTCAGAGGCTGCAAATTCGAAAGTACAGTTCAAAGTTTATTTATTAGTCACAAGTAAGACTTACATTAATACTGCAATGAAGTTACTGTGAAATTCCCCAAGTTGCCACAGTCCAGCGCCTGTTCGGGCCAATGCACCTAATCAGCACGTCTTTTAGAATGTGGGAGAAAACCGGAGCACCCAGAGGAAATCCTGTGCAAACTCCGCACAGACAGTGACCCAAGTCGGGAGTCGAACCCGGGTCCCTGACGCTGTGAGGCAGCAGTGCTAAGCACTGTGCCACTGTGCCGTCCCTGCGGCCAGTAACTCAGCTCCTGATTCTTCAAAGCCTGTCTACACTTTCCACTGCTTTGACAAAGCAGCCAGCATTATTAAGGACCCCACCCACCCCGGACATTCTCTCTTTCATCTTCTTCCGTCGGGAAAAAGATACAAAAGTCTGAGGTCACGTACCAACCGACTCAAGAACAGCTTCTTCCCTGTTGCTGTCAGACTTTTGAATGGACCTACCTTGCATTAAATTGATCTTTCCCTACACCCTAGCTATGACTGTAACACTACATTCTGCACACTCTCGTTTGGCCAAAAGGATTAAGGAAAATCCCAAGGCTTTTTATACATATATAAAGAGCAAGAGGGGAGCCAGGGAGAGGGTTGGCTCACTCAAGAACAAGGGAGGGAATCTATGCGTGGAGACAGAGGAAATGGGTGAGGTATTAAATGAGTATTTTGCGTCAATATTCACCAAAGAGAAGGACTTGGTGGATGATGAGTCTGGGAAAGGATGTGTAGATAGTTTGAGTCATGTTGAGATCAAAAAGGAGGAGGTATTGGGGTTCTTGAGAAACATCAAGGTGGACAAGTCCCCAGGGCCTGATGGGATATACCCCAGAATACTGAGAGAGGCAAGGGAGGAAATTGCTGGGGACTTGAGAGAAATCTTTGTATCCTCACTGGCTACAGGGAAGGTCACCAC
Source organism: Mustelus asterias (assembly GCF_964213995.1). NCBI lineage: Eukaryota > Metazoa > Chordata > Chondrichthyes > Carcharhiniformes > Triakidae > Mustelus > Mustelus asterias. The sequence goes on from NC_135816.1 coordinate 2,417,942, forward strand.
AGTAAGAAGTTTAACAACACCAGGTTAAAGTCCAACAGTTTTATTTGGTAGCAAATGCCACTAGCTAGGGCGGCACGGTAGCACAGTGGTTAGCACTGCTGCTTCACAGCTCCAGGGTCCCGGGTTCAATTCCCGGCTCGGGTCACTGTCTGTGTGGAGTTTGCACATTCTCCTCGTGTCTGCGTGGGTTTCCTCCGGGTGCTCCGGTTTCCTCCCACAGTCCAAAGATGTGCGGGTTAGGTTAATTGGCCAGGTTAAAAAAAAAAATTGCCCCTTAGAGTCCTGGGATGCGTAGGTTAGAGGGATTAGTGGGTAAAATATGTGGGGGTAGGGCCTGGGTGGGATTGTGGTCGGTGCAGACTCGATGGGCCGAATGGCCTCCTTCTGCGCTGTAGGGTTTCTATGATTCTATGATTCTTTCGGAGCGCTGCCCCTTCATCAGATGGAGTGGAGAAATGCTCACAAACAGGGCATACAGAGACACAAACTCAATTTACAGAATAATGATTGGAATGCAGTCTTTACAGATAATCAAGTCTTAAAGGTACAAACAATGTGAATGGAGACAGCATTACGCACAGGTTAAAGAGATGTGTATTGTCTCCAATTAACCAATCAACCAAGCAGAGCGCTTGCTGCCCCTTGCCTGACGAAGCGGCAGCAAGTGCTCCGAAAGCGAGTGGCTTTTGCGACCAAATAAACCTGTTAGACTTTAACCTGGTGTTGTGAGACTTCTTACTGTGTTTACCCCAGTCCAACGCCGGCATCTCCACATCGGTCAAAGAAGACAGAGGGTGGCGTTTCTGAATGGAGGGCTGTGACAAGTGGTGTTCCTCAGGGATCAGTGCTGGGACCTTTGCTGTTTGTAATATATATAGATGATTTGGAGGAAAATGTAACTGGATTGATTAGTAAGTTTGCGGATGACACAAAGGTTGGTGGATTTGCGGATAGCGATGAGGACCATCAGAGGATACAGCAGGATATAGTTCAGTTGGAGACTTGGGCGGAGAGATGGCAGATGGAGTTTAATCTGGACAAATGTGAGGTAATGTATTTTGGAAGGTCTAATACAAATAGGAAATATACAGTAAATGGCAGAACCCTTCAGAGTATTGATTGGAAAAGGGATCTGGGTGTACTGGTACACAGGTCACTGAAAGTGGCAATGCAGGTGGAGAAGGTAGTCAAGAAGGCATATGGCATGCTTGCCTTCATCGGCTGGGGCATTGAGTTTCAAAATTGGCAAGTCATGTTGCAGCTTTACAGAACCTTAATTGGGCCGCACTTGGAATATAGTGTTCAATTCTGGTTGCCACAATACCAGAAGGAGGCTTTGGAGAGGGTACAGAAAAGATTTACCAGGATGTTGCCTGATATGGAGGGTATTAGCTATGAGGAGAGGTTGGAGAAACTTGGTTTGTTCTCACTGGAGCGACGGAGGTTGAGGGGAGACCTGATAGAAGTCGACAAGATTATGAGAGGCATGGACAGAGTGGATAGTCTGAAGCTTTTTCCCAGGGTGCAAGAGTCAATTACTAGGGGGCATAGGTTTAAGGTGTGAGGGGAAATGTTTAAACGAGATGTATGAGGCAGATTTTTTACACAGAGTGTAGTGGGTACCTGGAACTCATTGCCGGGGGAGGTAGTGGAAGTGGATACGGTAGTGACTTCTAAGGGGCGTCTTAACAAGTACATGAATAGGATGGGAACAGAGGGATATAGTCCCTGGAAGGGTAGGGGGTTTTAGTTAAGTCGGGCAGCATGGTCAGTGCAGGCTTGGAGGGCCGAAGGGCCTGTTCCTGTGCTGTAATTTCTTTGTTCTTTGTAGGCAGTCCTTCCACATCCCTATCCTCAAAAGATTGGCACTATCTAATTTTTTGTCTGCTGCATAATGATTGGGCAACTTAAGCAGGCTGAGGTTCATTCTCTAGAAAGAGATGTTGCTTTGATAGGAAGCTTTAAAATCATTGAGGGGTTTACTCGGGTAGATGTAGCAACGATGCCTCCACTTGTGGGGAAACCAAAACTAGATACCTTACATAAATACAAGATAGTCACTGATAACTCTAACAAAGAATTAAGGAGAATCTTTACTCGGAGTGATGAGAATATGAAATCATTGCTACATGGAGTGGTTGAAGTAAAGTTAGATGCGTACATGAAGGAGGGAGGAATGGAAGGATATGTCGATAGGGAATGATGAAATAAGTTGGGATTTTGATTGGATTTGATTTATTGTTGTCACATGTATTAACATACAGTGAAAAGTATTGTTTCTTGCGCGCTATCCAGACAAAACATACCGTTCAGAGAAGGAAATGAGAGAGTGCAGAATGTAGTGTTACAATCATAGCTCGGGTGTAGAGAAAGATCAACTTAATGCAAGGTAGATCCATTCAAAAGTCTGACAGCAGCCGGGAAGAAGCTGTCCTTGAGTCGGTTGGTGCATGACCTCAGACTTTTGCAGCTTTTTCCCGAAGGAAGAAGGTGGAAGAGAAAATGTCTGGGGTGCGTGAGGTCCTTCATTGTGCTGGCTGCTTTGCCGAGGCATCAGGAAGTGTAGACAGAGTCAGTGGATGGGAGGCTGGTTTGCGTGATGGATTGGGCTACATTCACGACCTTTTGTAGTTCCTTGCGGTCTTGGGCAGATCAGGAGCCATATCAAGCTGTGATACAACCAGAAAGAATGCTTTCTATGGAGCATCTGTAAAAGTTGGAGAGAGTCGTAGCTGACATGCCAAATTTCCTTAGTCTTCTGAGAAAGTAGAGGCGTTGGTGGACTTTCTTAACTATAGTGTCGGCATGGGGGTCCAGGACAGGTTGTTGGTGATCTGGACACCTAAAACCTTGAAGCTCTCGACACTTTCTACTTCGTCCCCATTGATGTAGACAGGGGCATGTTCTCCTTTACGCTTCCTGAAGTCGATGACAATCTCCTTCGTTTTGTTGACATTGAGGGAGAGATTATTGTTGCCGCACCAGTTCACCAGATTCTCTATCTCATTCCTGTACTCTGTTTCGTTATTGTTTGACATCCAACCCACTACAGTGGTGTCGTCAACAAACTTGAAAATTGAATTGGAGGGGAATTTGGCCGCACAATCATAGGTGTATAAGGAGTATAGTAGGGGGCTGAGAACACAGCCTTGTGGGGCACCGGTGTTGAGGATGATCGTGGAGGTGGGGTTGTTGCCTATCCTTACTGATTGTGGTCTGTGAGTTGGGAAGTTCAGGATCCAGTCGCAGAGGGAGGTGCCGAGGCCCAGGCCACAGCGTTTGGAGATGAGTTTCATGGGAATAATAGTGTTGAAGGCTGAGCTGTAATCAATAAATAGGAGTCTGACATGAGAGTCTTGTGAAGCATAAACTACAGACCGGAATGGTTCCGCTGAATGGCCTGTTGCTGTGATGTGGAATTCGACATTGAAGGCGATAGTTCGACCAGAATTGTGAGACACTGAGGGAAGATATAGACAGGTTGGTCAGATAGGCAGATAAGTGCAAAGTGATATACTTTGGAGGGAATAACAAGGCAAGGGAGTATTCAATGAATGGCAGGACACTAGAAAGCTCAGAGGAACAGAAGGATCTAGGGTCCTTGTCTACAGATTCCTGAAGGCGGCAGGGCAGGTTAATGGGGTAAGTTAAGAGACATACGGGATACATGGCATAGATTATAAGAGCCTCACACTTGGAAGGATGTGATTACACCGGAGGAATGCAGAGGAGAATCACCAGGATACTGCCTGGGATGGAGCATCTGAGCTATGAGGAGAGACTCGATAGGCATGGATTGTTTTCTCTAGAGCAGAGAAGGCTGAGGGGGGACCTGATTGAGGTGTATCAGATTATGAGGGGTTTGGACAGGGCGAGTAGGTAGCAGCTGTTCCCTTAGTTGAAGGGTCAATAATGAGGTCGGTAATTTTAAGGTGAGTGGCAGGAGGTTTAGAGGGGATTTGAGGAAAACCGTTTTCACCCAGAGGGTGATGGGAGTCTGGAATGCAACATGCTGACAAAACACGACTGCACTGAGATCAGGGCACCCTCTCTCCATGCCCAAAAATCCACTCACCCCAACGCCATGAATAAATGAATCCCCCACTCACCCATAAGGCTGTCACTGGCGTTTGCCTCTGGGCATAGGGATGATGCCAACCTGCAGTGTCAATCTGTGCCTGGGCACTGCCGGGGGCATTACCAGGGCACTGCGTATCATGTCCCTCTCCCCCAGGGCATGTCTGGGGGGGTGAACTTGTTGTAAACTGCGCTAATATGACATCACGTCAGTGAGGTTCGAAAACATGCCTTGGGCTCAATATATACAGTGAGGGAGGTCTATCGTAATATGTACATGTATTGTAAAGTATTTAAATCTGGTTCACACACGTTGTTTGCATGAACTTAATTACATCTATTGGAATTCTTTGAGGATGTAACTGGTAGAGTTGATCGAGGAGAACCTGTAGATGTATTTCTCATCAGTATTTACTGTTGAGAAAAGCATGGATGTTAGGGAACTTGGGGAAATAAATAGTGATGTCTTGAGGAGTGTACATATTACAGAGAAGGAGGTGCTGGAAGTCTTAAAGCGCATCAAGGTAGATAAATCCCCGGGACCTGATGAAGTGTATCCCAGGACATTGTGGGAGGCTAGGGAGGAAATTGCGGGTCCCCTAGCAGAGATATTTGAATCATCGATAGTCACGGGTGAGGTGCCTGAAGATTGGAGGGTGGCAAATGTTGTGCCTTTGATTAAAAAGGGCTGCAGGGAAAAGCTTGGGAACTACAGGCCAGTGAGCCTCACATCTGTGGTGGGTAAATTGTTGGAAGATACTTTGAGAGACGCAAGGACTGATTAGGGACAGTCAGCATGGCTTTGTGAGTGGAAAATCATGTCCCACAAATTTGATTGAGATTTTGAAAGGGCAACCAAGAAGGTAGATGAGGGCAGTGCAGTTGATGTTGTCTGCATGGACTTTAGCAAGGCCTTCGACAAGGTACCGCATGGTAGGTTGTTGCATAAGGTTAAATCTCATGGGATCCAGGATGAGGTAGCGAAATGGATACAAAATTGGCCTGATGACAGAAGACAGAGGGTGGTTGTAGAGGGTTGTTTTTCAAACTGGAGGCCTGTGACCAGCGGTGTGCCTCAGGGATCAGTGCTGGGCCCACTGTTATTTGTCATTTATAGTAATGATTTGGATGAGAATATAGGAGGCATGGTTAGCAAGTTTGCAGATGACACCAAGATTGGTGGCATGGTGGACAATGAAGAAAGTTATCTCCAATTGCAACGGGATCTTGATCAATTGAGCCAGTGGGCTGACGAATGGCAGATGGAGTTTAATTTAGACAAATGCAAGTTGATGCATTATGGTAGGTTGAACCAGGGCAGGACTTACTCAGTCAATGGTAGGGCATTGGGGGGAGTTACAGAACAAAGAGATCTAGAGATACATGTTCATAGCACCTTGAAAGTGGAGTCACAGGTGGACAGAGTGGTGAAGAAGGCATTCAGCATGCTTGGTTTCATTAGTCAGAACATTGTTGAACGTTGGAACGTATTGTTGAAGTTGTACAAGACATTGGTTAGGCCACACTTGGAATACTGTGTACAGCTCTGGTCACCTTATTATAAAAAGGATATAATTAAACTAGAAAGAGCGCAGAAAAGATTTACTAGGATGCTACCGGGACTCGATGGTTTGAGTTATCAGGAGATTCTGGATAGACTGGGACTTTTTTCTCTGGAGTGTAGGAGGCTGAGGGATGATCTTATAGAGGTCTATAAAATAATGAGGGGCACAGATCAGCTAGATAGTCAATATCTTTTCCCAAAGGTAGGGGAGTCTAAAACTAGAGGGCATAGGTTTAAGGTGAGAGGGGAGAGATACAAAAGGGTCCAGAGGGGCAATTGTTTCACACAGAGGGTGGTGAGTGTCTGGAACAAGCTGCCAGAGGTAGTAAAGAACAAAGAACAAAGAACAATACAGCACAGGAACAGGCCCTTCGGCCCTCCAAGCCCGCGCCGCTCCCTGGTCCAAACTAGAATATTCTTTTGTATCCCTCCATTCCCACTCCGTTCATGTGGCTATCTAGATAAGTCTTAAACGTTCCCAGTGTGTCCGCCTCCACCACCTTGCCCGGCAGCGCATTCCAGGCCCCCATCACCCTCTGTGTAAAGTACGCCCTTCTGATATCCGTGTTAATCCTCCTCCCCCTCACCTTGAACCTATGACCCTCGTGAACGTAGTGGTAGTGGTAGAGGCGGGTACAACTTTGTCTTTTAAAAAGCATTTAGACAGCGACTTGGGTAAGATGGGTATAGAGAGATATGGGCCAAATGCGGGCAATTGGGACAAGCTTTGGGATTTTAAAAAAAAGGGCGGCATGGACAAGTTGGGCCGAAGGGCCTGTTTCCATGCTGTAAACCTCTATGATTCTGTGCAGTTTATTTAGACTTTCAGAAAGCTTTCGACAAGGTCTCATGTAACATTTTGTACAGAGCGTTGGCGAGGCCACACCTGGAGTATTGTGTGCAGTTTTGGTATCCTTATCTGAAGAAGAATGTCCTTACTATAGAGGGAGCACAGCGAAGGTTTACCAGGCTGATCCTGGGATGGCAGGTCTGTCATATGAGGAGAGACTAAGTCAGTTAGGATTATATTCACTGGAGTTTAGAAGAGTGAGAGGGGATCTGATAGGAACTTATAAAATTCTAATTGGGTTAGACACCGTAGATTCAGAAAGAATGTTCCCAATGCTGGGGGAGTCAGACCAAGGGTCATAGTTTGAGGATAAGGGGTCAACCTTTTAGAACTGAGGTGAGGAGAAATTTCTTCACCCAGAGGGTGGTGAATGTGTGGAATTCACTCCCACAGAATGTAGTTGAGGTCAAAATGTTGTCTGATTTCAAGAAGAAATTTGATATAGCTCTTGAGCCCAAAGGGATCAAGGGATATGGGGGGAAGGGGGCGATCAGGATATTGAATTTGATGACCAGCCATGATCAATCTGAATGACGGAGCAGGCTCGAAGGGCCGAATGGCCTACTCCTGCTTCTAATTTTTGTTTCATCACCAGCGAAGGATGGTGAAAATCAGAAGTCGCAATCTTGCCAGCGAGATTCACGACTTCCGGGTTTCACCATATCTTGAGCCCTCGCTGTTATTCCGGCAGACAGTGAGCATGGACTCACAATCACCCCCGACGACACTAGGACTCTATGTGATGGTGCTTGTGCCTTCTGCTGCCTCATCAGTCTGATGTTTAGATAACAGGTTGCAATTTGTAATGATTTAACTGGAGTCAACGTTGTGTGACATTCAACACTCTCACATTTGTCCACTATTCAACTTTGAAATTGGACCTGGGAAAGAGCACTTATCAAAGTTGTGTCATTAGTCAGGATATTACATACATTCAAAGTTACTTCTGGACGCTTTGTGTATAACCGTCTGCCAGGTTTTTTCCAGTCGGTGCCCAGTGCTAACGCACAAACCTCCAGAACCACAATTTATACAATTTCTGTCCTACAATCCACAGTTTTCTCACGTCCAAGCCTACTTCCTGACTTATTTTATTGATATTTCTTAAATTAATCTCAAATAAGCAAGTACTTTTGCTGAGTATTCCACTGAGCAATTAGTGATGCTTTATCATCATAGTAAACCGAATAGCTCCTGTACATTATCCAAGACCATTCCTTTTCCAGGTCCCAGGACAAATTCTATCTTTGCAAGTGTGAGCATTGAAGCAAGAAGCTCAGACTGCCTCCAGGCATTCCATTCCTTTGATGTGTCTTGTTGAATAATAGATTAATTAAGTAATTTTAATGGTTTTTCTAGACCTACATGTTCACGCTTCAGTATTCGATCTTTCACAGAAGCATCAGAAAGGGAGACGGAGACTGGAATGGTCCCTGGTTAAGTTTTGCAACTATATCTTCCCAAAAGAAAAAAATATTTAAGAAGTAGCATTTTGCCGACATACGTAATTGAAACTCTCCAAAAGCAACTGAAATGTGTCAAGGCAGCAAGGCAAAGTATTCTGGAAAGATATACTCAAGACTGCTCGAGACATAGAATCATAGAACGGTTACAACACAAAAGGATTTGGCCTATTCCACATTGGCTCTCTGAAGAACAATTCACCTCGTGGTGATTCACCCAGTGGGAATCCCCTGCCTATTATGCATAGCCCTGCAAAGGTTTCCTTTCCAGATAACAGTCCAATTCCCCTGTAAAATCCACAATTGAATCTGCCTCCACCACGCTGTCAGACAGTGCTTTTAGGAAACTGCATAAAAAGAATATCCCATGTCACTGACGCTTCTTTTGCCAATTATCTTCAATTTTTGGCACTCCTTCTCAAACCTTCCAACAACGGAAACTCTTTATCTCCCTGTAGACCCTCTGCATTTTGAAAAGATAATTCGCCCTCTGCCCTTTGACATCCTATTTGACCGTGAGTTCAGTTTCTAAGCCCATTACCTCTCCATCACCAATATCCCTGCTTCCATCTTGAAAACCTCACTCAGCTCCTCCCTCTCAGCTCCTCCCCCTGTCTAAGCTCCTCCCCCTGTCTCAGCTCCTCCCCCTGTCTAAGCTCCTCCCCCTGTCTCAGCTCCTCTTCTGCTGTAACTTCCACTCAATTATTTTGTAGCTTCTAAACTCAACTGTTGCAACATTCTTTTGGATGGCAGTTCTCACCTTCTGTGCACTGGGCTGATCTAAAACTCACTGCTGTGCCTGTCCTTCCTATTCATCCAGCACCGCTCCACTCATTACATTGGCTCGCAGCATCTTAGAAGCCTCCACGATATTTACATTTTGACCTCTTAACTATCCCCCATTTTATCTGCTTCACACAGATCACCATGTCCTCAGCTGTTTAGCTCTTAAAACTCACTATCTCACTGCCTGACTACCTCATTGCCTCACTACTTCACTCCCTCACCAGCTCACTCCCTCTGCCTCACTACCTTTGCATCATTCCCTCACTCCTTCACCACCTCACTACCTTTGCATCACCACCTCACTACCTTTGCAGAGAAGTTTCACAAGAATGATCCCTGGAATGAAGAGCTTGCCGTATGAGGAATGGTTGAGGACTCTGGATCTATACTCGTTGGAGTTTAGAAGGATGAGGGGAGATCTCATAGAGTCACAGAGTCATAGAGGTTTACAGGATGGAAACAGGTCCTTCAGCCCAACTTGTCCATGCCACCTTTTTTTTTAAAACCCTAATCCCAATTGCCTGCATTTGGCCCATATCCCTCTATACCCATCTTACCCATGTAAACGTGGAATCGTTGTGGGTGGAGATAAGGAATAGTAGGGGGAGAAAGACACTGGTAGGTGTGGTCTATAGGCCCCCAAATAATAACTTAGAGGTGGGGAGGGCTATAAACAAGCAAATAATGGATGCGTGCAAAAGTGGAACGGCAATTATCATGGGGGATTTTAACCTACATATTGATTGGTCGACTCAAATTGGACGTGGAGGGCTTGAGGAAGAGTTCTTGGAATGCTGTCGGGATTGTTTCATTGAACAGTATGTTACAGAACCTACGAGAGAGCGAGCTATCTTGGAACTGGTTCTGTGCAATGAGACAGGTAGGATTAAGGATCTTCTTGTGAAGGATCCTCTTGGGATGAGTGATCATAATATGGTGGAATTTCTGATACAGATGGAGGGTGGGAAAGTAGGGTCCCAAACCAGTGTCCTCTGCTTGAACAGAGGGGAGTACGATAGGATGAGGACGGAATTGGCTAATGTAGACTGGGCGAGCAGACTGGTAGGTAGGACAGCTGAGGGACAGTGGAGGATTTTTAAGGAGATTTTTAAAAGTACTCAGCAAAAATATATTCCGGTGATAAAGAAGGACTGTAAGAAAAAGGATAACCGGACGTGGATAACGAAGGAAATAACGGAGAGTATTAAAATAAAATCAGATGCGTACAGAGTGGCCAAAAATAGTGGAGAATTAGTGGATTGGGAAAGCTTTAAAGAAAAACAAAGAACGACTAAGAAAGCGATTAAGAAAGGAAAGATAGATTATGAAACTAAACTAGCTCAAAATATAAAAAATGATAGTAAAAGTTTTTACAAGTATATAAAAAGGAATAGAGTGGCTAGAGTGAATGTTGGACCCTTGGAAGATGAGAGGGGGGATTTAATAGTGGAAAACGAGGAAATGGCTGAGACTTTAAATAAGTTCTTTGTGTCAGTCTTCACGGTGGAAGACACAAATAGTTTGCCGAATATTAGAGATCGAGAGTTGGTGGGAGGGGAGGTCCTTAATACAATTACTGTTACTAAGGAGGTGGTGCTTGGTAGACTAATAAGACTGAAGGTAGACAAGTCCCCGGGCCCGGATGGAATGCATCCCAGGGTACTGAAAGAAATGACTGAGGTAATAGCAGATGCGTTAGTAGTAATTTATCAAAATTCGCTGGACTCTGTGGTAGTGCCGGCTGACTGGAAAACAGCTACTGTTACGCAGCTGTTTAAAAAAGGAAGTAGACAAAACGCGGGTAACTACAGGCCGGTTAGCTTAACGTCCGTAGTTGGGAAGATGCTAGAGTCCATTATTAAAGAGGAAATAACAGAGCACCTGAATAAGAATCGTTTGATCAAGCAGACGCAGGGAAAGTCGTGTTTGATGAATCTACTGGACTTTTATGAAGATGTCACTAGTGCGGTTGACAGAGGGGAACCGGTGGATGTGGTGTTTTTAGATTTCTAGAAGGCGTTCGATAAGGTGCCTCACAAAAGGTTGCTGCAGAAGATTGGGGTACACGGAGTTAGGGGTAAGGTGTTGGCGTGGATTGGGGATTGGCTATCTAACAGGAAGCAGAGAGTTGGGATAAATGGGTGCTTTTCTGGTTGGCAGTTGGTGACCAGTGGCGTGCCGCAGGGATCGGTGCTGGGGCCTCAATTGTTTACCATTTACATAGATGATCTGGAGGAGGGGACTGAATCTAGGGTATTCAAGTTTGCTGATGACACGAAGGTGAGTGGGAAAGCGAATTGCGTGGAGGACGCGGAAAGTCTGCAGAGAGATTTGGATAGGCTGAGCGAGTGGGCGAGGATCTGCCAGATGGAATATAACGTTAGCAAATGTGAGGTTATCCACTTTGGAAGAAATAATAGTAAATTGGAATATTATTTAAATGGAGAAAAATTACAACGTGCGACTGTGCAGAGGGACTTGGGGGTCCTTGTGCACGAATCGCAAAAACCCAGTCTGCAGGTGCAACAGGTGATCAAGCAGGCAAATGGGATGTTGGCCTATATCGCAAGGGGGATAGAATAAAAAAGCAGAGATGTCTTGCTGCAACTGTACAAGGCACTGGTGAGGCCGCAACTGGAGTACTGTGTGCAGTTTTGGTCCCCTTATTTGCGAAAGGATATATTGGGGAGTGCAGAGGGAGTGCAGAGGGAGTGCAGAGAAGGTTCACCAGGTTGATACCGGAGATGAGGGGTGTAGCTTATGAGGAGAGATTGAACAGATTGGGTCTGTACTCGTTGGAGTTTAGAAGGATGAGGGGTGATCTTATAGAGACATATAAGATAATGAAGGGGCTGGATAGGGTAGAGGTGGAGAGATTCTTTCCACTTAGAAGGGAAATCAGAACTAGAGGGCACAGCCTCAAAATAAGGGGGGGCCGGTTCAGAACAGAGTTGAGGGGGAACTTCTTCTCTCAGAGGGTAGTGAATCTCTGGAATTCTCTGCCCATTGAAGTGGTGGAGGCTTCCTCGTTGAATATGTTTAAATCACGGGTAGATTTTTTCTGATCGATAAGGGAATTAGGGGATATGGGGAGCAGGCGGGTAAGTGGAACTGATTCGCTTCAGATCAGCCATGATCTTGTTGAATGGCGGGGCAGGCTCGAAGGGCCAGATGGCCTACTCCTGCTCCTATTTCTTATGTTCTTATGTTCTTATGTAACTGTCGAAATGCTTTTCAAAAGACAAAATTGTACCCGCCTCTACTCCTACCTCTGGCAGCTTGTTCCAGACACTCACCACCCTCTATGTGGAAAAATTGCCCCTCTGGATACTTTTGTATCTCTCCCCTCTCAGCTTAAACCTATGCCCTCTAGTTTTAGACTCCCCTACTTTTGGGAAAAGATATTGACTATCTAGCTGATCTGTGCCCCTCATTATTTTATAGATCTCTATAAGATCACTACTCAGTCTTCTACACTCCAGCGAAAAAAGTCCCAGTCTATCCAGGCTATCCTTATAACTCAAACCATCAAGTCCCGGTAGCATCCTAGTAAATCTTTTCTGCACTCTTTCTAGTTTAATAATATCCTTTCTATAATAAGGTGACCAGAACTGTATACAGTATTCCAAGTGTGGCCTTACCAATGTCTTGTACAACTTCAACAAGACGTCCCAACACCTGTATTCAATGTTCTGATCAATGAAACCAAGCATGATGCATGCCTACTTCACCACTCTGTCCACCTGTGACTCCACTTTCAAGGAGCTATGAACATGTACCCCTTGATCTCTTTGTTCTGTAATTCTCCCCAACGCCCTCCATTAACTGAGTAAATCCTGCCCTGATTCAATCTACCAAAATGTATCACCTCGCATTTGTCTAAATTAAACTCCATCTGCCATTTGTCAGCCCACTGGCCCAATTGATCAAGATCCCGTTGCAATCCTAGATAACCTTCTTCACTGTCCACTATGCCACCAAACTTGGTGTCATCTACCGTGCAAAGGGACCTGGGGGTCCTTGTGCATGAGACGCAAAAGCCCAGTCTGCAGGTACAACAGGTGATCAAGAAGGCAAATGGGATGTTGGCCTATATTGCGAGGGGGATAGAATATAAAAGCAGGGATGTCTTGATGCACCTGTACAGGGCATTGGTGAGGCCGCAGCTGGAATACTGTGTGCAGTATTGGTCCCCTTATATGAGGAAGGATATATTGGCATTGGAGGGAGTGCAGAGAAGGTTCACCAGGTTGATACCGGAGATGAGGGGTTTGGATTATGAGGAGAGGCTGAGGAGATTGGGTTTGTACTCGTTGGAGTTTAGAAGGATGAGGGGGGATCTTATGGAGACTTATAAGATAATGCGGGGGCTGGATAGGGTGGAGGCGGAGAGATTCTTTCCACTTAGTAAGGAAGTTAAAACTAGAGGACACAGCCTCAAAATAAAGGGGGGTCGGTTTAAGACAGAGTTGAGGAGGAACTTCTTCTCCCAGAGGGTGGTGAATCTCTGGAATTCTCTGCCCACTGAGGTGGTGGAGGCTACCTCGCTGAATATGTTTAAAGCGCGGATGGATGGATTCCTGATCGGTAAGGGAATTAAGGGTTATGGGGATCAGGCGGGTAAGTGGTACTGATCCACGTCAGATCAGCCATGATCTTATTGAAGGCGGGGCAGGCTCGAGGGGCTAGATGGCCTACTCCTGCTCCTATTTCTTATGTTCTTATGTTCTTATCTGCAAACTTACTAACCATGCTTCCTATATTCTCATCCAAATCATTAATATAAATTACAAATAATAGTGGACCCAGCACTGATCCCTGAGGCACACCGCTGTTCACAGACCTCCAGTTTGAAAAACAACCCTCTACAACAACACTCTGCCTTGTGTCAAGGAGCCAATTTTGTATCTATTTAAATACTTCATCCTGGATCCCATGAGCTTTAACCTTATGCAACAATCAACCATGTGGTACCTTGTCAAAGGCCTTGCTAAGGTCCATGTAGAAAACATCAACTGCACTGCCCTCATCTACCTTCTTGTTTACCCCCTTCAAAAAACTCAATCAAATTTGTGAGACATGATTTTCCACTCACACAGACATGCCAACTGTTCCTAATCTGTCCTTGCGTTTCTAAATGACTGTAGATCCTGTTTCTCACAATACCTTCCAACAACTTACCCACCACAGGTGTGAGGCTCACTGGCCTTTAGTTCCCAGGCTTTTCCCTGCAGCCCTTTTTAAACAAAGGCACAACATTTGCCACTCTCCAATCTTCAGGCACCTCACCTGTGACTATCGATGATCCAAATATGTCTTCTAGGGGACCTGCGATTTCCTCCCTCGCCTCCCACAATGTCCTGGGATACACTTCATCAGTTCCTGGGGATTTATCTACCTTGATGTGCTTTCAGACTTCCAGCGCCTCTTTCTCTGTAATCCAATAGATCTGAAGGATATAATTGAAACTTACAGGATTCTGCGAGGCCTGGATAGAATGAATGTGGAGCGGATGTTTCCACTAGTAGGAAAAACTAGAGCCAGAGGGCACAACCTCAGGCTAAAGGGACGATCATTTAAATCAGAGATGAGGAGGAATTTCTTCAGCCAGAGACTGGTGGAATCTGTGGAACTCTTTGCCGCCGAGGGCTGTGGAGACCAGGTCATTGAGTGTCTTTAAGACAGAGATGGATAGGTTCTTGATTTATAAGGGGATCAAGGGTTATGGGGAAACGGCAGGAGCATGGGGATGAGAAAAATATCAGCCATGATCGATGGGCTGAGCGGCCTAATTCTGCTCCTATGTCTTATGGTCTCAGAAAGTTTGGATAGTCTTGGGTTGTTTTTGTCGGAGCAGAGAAGGCTGAAGGGTGACCTGATTGAGGTGTACAAGATTATGAGGAGCATGGACAGGTTGGATAGGGAGCAGCTGTTCCCCTCAGTTGAAGGATCAGTTATGAGGGGACACAAGTTAAAAGTGAGAGGTTTAGGGGGTATTTGAGGAAAAACATTTTTACCCAGAGGGTGGTGACAGTCTGGAATGCGCTGCCTGGGAGGATGGTGGAGGTGGGATGCCTCGCATCCTTTAAAAAGTACCTGAATGGGTACTTGGCACATCATAACATTCAGAGCAATGGGCCAAGTGCTGGCAAGTGGGATTAGGTGCTTAGCTCAGGACATTTCATGCACCAGTGTAGACCAGTGAAGGGTCTCTTCTACACTGGAGTTTTCTGTGATTCTGTGATTCTGTTTGAGAAACCCCACTAACTTTCTCTCTCCAGTGGCTGGCTGTGACTCGATCATACTGTGAAGGGAAGGTGGATCAGGAACATGAGGAATGGATGCTACCACTGACCTGTGACCTCTCCCTTGAATTCTGGGTCCTCTTCTCCTGTGCGGACACAGCACTCTCGAGCTAACACTGTGAGGGGGTAGTTTCAGGATGACAAGGGGATTGTCTCAGGGTGTTGAGGGGGTGGTCTCAGGGTGGTGATGGGGGGGAGGTGGTTTCTGGGTTATGAGGGGTGCTGCCCAGTTGATGATGAAGGTTTCCACTTTCTGACTGCACCTTGCTCTTGGACACTGTCTCATTCAGTCCCCCGATGCTGTCTGAACCACTTTCTGTGTCAGGTGATGATGCAGCTGCCACATCACATTCCAGATTTGTCAGTGACCTGGAGAGCAGGGCCCAGGAGCGGGAATCCAGATGCTGGGTCCTCGAGCTGGGGGAGCTAGGCCGCGTGCTTCAAATGGAGTTTCCCTTTGTCCTTCAGCTGAGCTTCAGACTTTGAAGAACATCTTTTAAAAACAATCAGAACCACCAGTCTAACAAATTCTGATTTAGTTTAAAGCTGGTTTGTCAGGATAGAGTCGCTGTGCTGCTTCCAACCTTTGGGCAGCTTTGTAGTTCTTTTTTTAAAAAGCAGACCAGAACACTACAATGCTGTCTGAAGGTTAATAGCAGCTATGCAGCAGATGAGATTGCTGTTGGTTGAAAAATGGTAACCCTAATTATTTTAGAGCCAGTTGAATGCTGTGAGTGAATGAATGGGGGGATGGTTGCAGAGGCTTGGGGGCTTTGGAGGTGTGGAGGGAGATTTGATGGTGTGGGTGGAGTGGGAGAGTTTGAGAGGTGTGAAGGGGGTGGGGTGCAGTTGGAGGATGTTGGGGTGAGATTGTTTATCTATCAGTGTCACAAGTCAGCTGACATTAACACTGCAATAAAGTTACTGTGAAAATCCCCCAGTCGCCACACTCCAACGCCTGTTCGGGTACAGTGACGGAGAATTTAGCACTAGCGCATTTTCAAACTGTGGGAGGAAACCGGAGCACCCGGAGGAAACCCACGCAGACACGGGGAGAACGTGCAAACTCCGCACAGACAGTGGCCCAAGCCGGGAATCAAAATTGGGTCCCTGGCGCTGTGAGGCAGCAGCTGGAGGATAGGGTTTGGCATTGGAGAGAGTTTGGGGGATAGGGGGTGAGGCTGGGTGAGTTAGTGACTGGGGGAGGTGAGTGAATGGGGTCGCAGTGGTTAGGGAGGGTGAGAGAATGGGGTCTGGGATCACACTGGTTGGGGAGAGTGTGTAAATTTGATGATTTTGTTCCACAAAATTAAATAATGTCTATTTAAATTCTGAAATTAAATTTAAACCAGCAGATAAATAAATAGCTGCCTACATTTTAATTAAGTCCTGCAGTAAACACAATTTTGATGACATGCCGTGTTGATGTACCAGAGGCTTGAGAAGCCTCATAAAACTAAATGTAAGAATCTGAAAACTGGGAGTGAAGCAGAACAAGGTGTTGATTCACTATCGCCCGCCTCACACAAAGTTTGGGAAGGAAAGCCCTCTTTCTCAAAAAGTGATTGCTTTAGGAAAGCTTTTAAAAATCTCGACTCCATCCGAGGTTCACCCCAACCTCTCCCATCCATCTCGCAGAAGGTTGTCACACTGCTGGATTAACATTTCTCTGGAGCGAGGTTCCCCATTATCTGTTGTAAGTTTTGTAATAAAGATGTTTGTACTTTTTTTAAAGATACACAATTTCTCATTTTTCTTTCTGGCTGGATTAAAATAAACTGAATTTAAAAAACTGGAGTCTGCCCAGACAGCCACAGTGTAAAGGGGATTCCGCCCCACGAGACAGAATGAAGATGCACGCGACCCCTGGGGAGTGTGAAAGACCGCAGGGTAAATTTTGTGATCCCGCCCACCATGGGAATTGTAGCGAGCGGGACGGGAAATTTGACAATCAAAGGTCCATTGACTTTGGGCGGGAATTTCTGGAAAATCCCTGCCTCTCATTTCTTGCTGGCTTTGCACTTTCCTGAAACATGTAAAACCTGCCAGAAACAAGGCAGCAAAAGGAAATTACCCATTCCAAAGCAAGATCTGCAACAGCCACAGGCCAATAGCCGTGAAGAAGTCACGCGGACTCGAAACATTAACTCTGTTTCTCTCTCCACAGATGCTGCCAGACCTGCTGAATATTTCCAGCATTTTCTGCTTTTATTTCAGATTTCCAGCATCCACAGTATTTTGCTTCATGCCAGATTAATAGACACCCCTGGAATATACAGACAGCAGAGAAAAAGATCAGAATGTTGTACTGAGAACATGCTGTTCACACTCTCTCTCTTGGACGTATTGTACCCGGGCTTGCAAATTAGCCATCTGGAGAAGAGGAGTATGCTGCATATCGAGATCTTTTGGGAATAAACATGGAAATCTGTTCTATACAAATACACCCAGGGAGATGGCTGAATAAAAAGCCGGAATGTGGAATTACTGCACTGAGACCAGGCGAAGGAAAGCGCAGTATATATTTCTTCATAAACTGGAAAAAATACTAACATTATTCTCTTATTCTGCCACCTGTACTAGAGTGTATCTGTGCGTGTGTGTGTGCATGTGTGTGTGCATGCACATGTGCATGTCTGTGTGCGTGTGTATGTCTGTGTGTGTATCTGTGTGTGTGGGTGCACATCTGTGTGTGTGTGACTGTATGTGTGTGCGTCTATGTGTCTGTGTGCATGCGCATGTGTGTGTTTGTGTGTGTATGTCTGTGTATGTGTGTATGCATTTGTGCGTATGCACATGTGTGCATTCCTGTGAGTATGTGTCTGTGTGCCTGTGTGGGCATTTGTGTGTCTGTGTGTGTGCGTGTCTGTGTGCGTGCATGTCTGTGTGTGTTTGTGCGTCTGTGTAGGTGTGTGTATGTGTGTGTCTGTGTGTGCGTGTGTGTGTGTGTGTGTGTGTGTGTGTAAGGGGGGTAGGGGATGTGTGTGTGTGTGTCTGTGTGTGAGTGTGTGTGTGTCTGTGTGTGTGTGTGTCTGTGTGTGTGTGTGCGTGTGCGCGTGTGTGCGTGTGTGTGTGCGTGCGTGTGTGTGTGTGTCTGTGTGTGTGTCTGTGTGTGTGTGTGTAAGGGGGGTAGGGGATGTGTGTGATGTGTGAGGTGGTGATTGCAATTAAATCGTTTTTTTAAATTTCGGAAATTGTTTCAATAAACTTCTCTTGTCCTTTGTTTAACCAAAGAAAACCTGTCTGACTAACTTGTTACAATTTGAGAGTGTAAATAGTGCGATGCCCCCATCCTCCCTAAATTCACACAAACACCCTGTTACGGTCAGACCTGAAGAGGTCAGATTGGACTGTCATTCACTTTAGCAAAAGAAAACCCATTGAAATCTCAGAGAAGCAGCAGACAGAACTTTCGCCATCCTGGACCCTTACAGAAATGATGTGGAGATGCCGGCGTTGGACTGGGGTAAGCACAGTAAGAAGTCTCACAACACCAGGTTAAAGTCCAACAGGTTTATTTGGTAGCAAATACCATAAGCTTTCGGAGCGTGCTGCTCCTTCGTCAGATGGAGTGGTTATCTGTTCTCCAACAGTGCACAGACACAGAAATCAAGTTACAGAATACTAATTAGAATGCAAATTTCTACAGCCAGCCAGGTCTTAAAAGGTACAGATAATGTGGTTGGAGGGAACATTAAACACAGGTTAAAGAGATGTGTATTGTCTCCAGACAGAACGGCTGGTGAGATTATGCAAGACCAGGGGCAAGCTGTGGGGGTTACTGATAATGTGACATAAATCCAACATCCCGGTTTAGGCTGTCCTCATGTGTGCGGAACTTGGCTATCAGTTTCTGCTCAGCGACTCTGCGCTGTCGTGTGTCGTGAAGGCCGCCTTGGAGAACGCTTACCTGAAGATCCAAGGCTGAATGCCCGTGACTGCTGAAGTGCTCCCCCACAGGAAGAGAACAGTCTTGCCTGGTGATTGTCGAGCGGAGTTCATTCATCCGTTGTCGTAGCGTTGACAACGGATGAATGAACACCGCTCGACAATCACCAGGCAAGACTGTTCTCTTCCTGTGGGGGAGCACTTCAGCAGTCACGGGCATTCAGCCTTGGATCTTCAGGTAAGTGTTCTCCAAGGCGGCCTTCACGACACACGACAGTGCAGAGTCGCTGAGCAGAAACTGATAGCCAAGTTCCGCACACATGAGGACGGCCTAAACCGGGATGTTGGATTTATGTCACATTATCAGTAACCCCCACAGCTTGCCCCTGGTCTTGCATAATCTCACCAGCCGTTCTGTCTGGAGACAATACACATCTCTTTAACCTGTGTTTAATGTTCCCTCCAACCACATTATCTGTACCTTTTAAGACCTGGCTGGCTGTAGAGATTTGCATTCTAATTAGTATTCTGTAACTTGATTTCTGTGTCTGTGCACTGTTGGAGAACAGATAACCACTCCATCTGACGAAGGAGCAGCACGCTCCGAAAGCTTATGGTATTTGCTACCAAATAAACCTGTTGGACTTTAACCTGGTGTTGTGAGACTTCTTACTGCCCTTACAGAAACACAATGTTCCAATTTATTTCAAGATATTGGGGTCACAGGATTTGTGGGTTTCCTAATGATTATTTTTTTCTGTTTTAGGTTGTAAGTTCATAGTGCACAACACAGTTTGCATGGCAGCTTCAGGGGAAGGCTGGATAGTTCATGAGTCGAGGTCGCAGTGATTTTTTGTACCGTGCATCATTCTTCTTGCTGGGGAATAAAGACCCTGGAAAGAGGAGGAGAACCAAGGCCAATACTTTCTCTCCCCGGACATGTTGCAAAATCACTATGGGAACAGAAGCCAGATTGGGGACGCTCTCACCAACTACTTTCAGGTCCACCTCTGTCATGTCACAGCTCATGATAAAATTCTCACCCAGGTCCCAGGTAAAATTGACTTCCAATGTTTTGTGAGGAGATATTTATTGAACTAGTGCAGTAAATTCCTTTGGTAATTTGGAGGTGAGGTGAGAGTGACAGCCCTTGACATCAAGGCCGCATTCGACCGAGTGTGGCATCAAGGAGTCCTAGCGAAACTGGGATCAATGGGTATCAGGGGGCAAACTCTCCGCTGGTTGGCATCATACCTCGTACATTGGAAGATGGTTGTGGTTGTGGAGGATCAGTCATCTCAGCTCCAGGACATCACTGCAGGAGTCCCTGAGTGTAGTGTCCTAGACCCAACAATCTTCAGCTGCTTCATCAACGACCTTCCCTCCATCATAAGGTCAGAAGTGGGGATGTTTGCCGATGATTGCACAGTTCAGCACCATTCGCAACTCCTTAGATACTGAAGCAGTCCATGCTCAAATGCAACAAGATCTGGACAATATCCAGGCTTGGGCTGACAAGTGGCAAATAACATTCGCTCCACACAAATGCCAGGCAATGACCATCACCAATAAGAGACACTCTATCCACCGCCCCTTGACATTCAATGGTGTAACCATCACTGAATCCCCCACTGTCAACATCCTTGTGGCTATCATTGATCATGAATAGGGAGGGAATACAGTGATATGGAACTTTAATACATCTCTCAGGAACAAGTACAACATTTAACAATAAATTACTTTGAAATGCAGTGAGAGACCACATCCATTTTTCACACAGCAAAGTCTCACAAACAACCTCAACTTCAGACTGGTTAATCCACTTTTACTGAAGCACCATGGAAAACATCCTTTCCAGATGTATCACAGCTTGGTATGGTTCCTGCTAACTCCAAGACTGCAAGAACCTACAAAGGGTTGTGAACATAGTCCGTTTCATCACGCAAACCAGCCTCCCATAAATTGGCTCAGTTTGGAGAAGATACTGAGGGACAGGATATTTGCACATTTGGAGGAAAATTGACTAGTTAGTGACAGGCAGCATGGTTTTGTATGGGGAAGGACATGTCTCACCAACTTGATTGAGTTTTTTGAAGAGGTGACAAAGAAGATTGATGAAGGAAAAGCTGTGGATGTAGTTTATATGGACTTTAGTAAGGTGTTTGACAAGGCGCCACATGGCAGACTGGTATCACATGGGATTCGGAGTGGGCTAGCTGGACGGATACAGAACTGGCTTGGTTATAGAAGACAGAGAGTAGCAGTAGAAGGGTGTCTTTCAGAATGGAGATCTGTCGCTAGTGGTGTCCTGCTGGGATCAGTGCTGAGACCTCTGTTGTTTGTGGTATATATAGAAACATAGAAACAAACAAAGAACAAAGAACAGTACAGCACAGGAAACAGGCCCTTCGGCCCTCCAAGCCTGTGCCGCTCCTTGGTCCAACTAGACCAATCGTTTGTATCCCTCCATTCCCAGGCTGCTCATGTGACTATCCAGGTAAGTCTTAAACGATGTCAGCGTGCCTGCCTCCACCACCCTACTTGGCAGCGCATTCCAGGCCCCCACCACCCTCTGTGTAAAAAACGTCCCTCTGATGTCTGAGTTATACTTCGCCCCTCTCAGCTTGAGCCCGTGACCCCTCGTGATCGTCACCTCCGGCCTGGGAAAAAGCTTCCCACTGTTCACCCTATCTATACCCTTCATAATCTTGTATACCTCTATTAGATCTCCCCTCATTCTCCGTCTTTCCAAGGAGAACAACCCCAGTCTACCCAATCTCTCCTCATAGCTAAGACCCTCCATACCAGGCAACATCCTGGTAAATCTTCTCTGCACTCTCTCCAATGCCTCCACGTCCTTCTGGTAGTGCGGCGACCAGAACTGGACGCAGTACTCCAAATGTGGCCTAACCAGCGTTCTATACAGCTGCATCATCAGACTCCAGCTTTTATACTCTATACCCCGTCCTATAAAGGCAAGCATACCATATGCCTTCTTCACCACCTTCTCCACCTGTGTTGCCACCTTCAAGGATTTGTGGACTTGCACACCTAGGTCCCTCTGTGTTTCTATACTCCTGATGACTCTGCCATTTATTGTATAACTCCTCCCTACATTATTTCTTCCAAAATGTATCACTTCGCATTTATCCGGATTAAATTCCATCTGCCACCTCTCCGCCCAATTTTCCAGCCTATCTATATCCTGCTGTATTGCCCGACAATGCTCTTCGCTATCCGCAATTCCAGCCATCTTCGTGTCATCCGCAAACTTGCTGACTACACCAGTTACACCTTCTTCCAAATCATTTATATATATCACAAATAGCAGAGGTCCTAGTACAGAGCCCTGCGGAACACCACTGGTCACAGACCTCCAGCCGGAAAAAGACCCTTCGACCACTACCCTCTGTCTCCTATGGCCAAGCCAGTTCTCCACCCATCGAGCCACTTCTCCTTGTATCCCATGAGCCTTAACCTTCTTAACCAACCTGCCATGTGGGACTTTGTCAAATGCCTTACTGAAATCCATATAGACGACATCCACGGCCCTTCCTTCATCAACCGTTTTTGTCACTTCCTCAAAAAACTCCACCAAATTTGTAAGGCACGACCTCCCTCTTACAAAACCATGCTGTCTGTCACTAATGAGATTGTTCCGTTCTAAATGCACATACATCCTGTCTCTAAGAATCCTCTCCAACAACTTCCCTACCACGGACGTCAAGCTCACCGGCCTATAATTTCCAGGGTTATCCCTGCTACCCTGCTACCCTTCTTAAACATCGAAGATAGGAGCAGGAGGAGGCCATTTGGCCCTTCGAGCCTGCTCCGCCATTCATTACGATCATGGATGATCATTCAACTCAATAGCCTAATCCTGCTTTCTCCCCATAACCTTTGATCCCATTTGCCCCAAGTGCTATTTCCAGCCACCTCTTGAATACGTTCAATGTTTTGGCATCAACTACTTCCTATGGTAATGAATTTCACAGGCTCACCACTCTTTGGGTGAAGAAATGTCTCCTCATCTCCATCCTAAATGGTCTACCATGAATCCTCGGATATGACTCCTGGTTCTGGACTCCCCCACCATTGGGAATATCCTCCCTGCATCTACCCTTTCTAGTCCTGTCTAGTCCTGTTAGAATTTTATAAGTCACCATGAGATCCCCTCTCATTCGTCTGAACTCCAGCGAAAACAATCTTAATCTAGTCAATCTCTCCAAATATGTCAGTCCCGCCATCCCTGGAATCAGCCTGATAAACCTTCACTGCACTCCCTTGAGAGCAAGAACATCCTTCCTCAGAAAAGGAGACCAAAACTGCACACAATAAATGATCTGGACGAAAATATGGGTGGTCTGATTCGCAAGTTTGCTGATGACATGAAGATTGGTGGAGTTGCTGATAGTGCCGGGGATTGTCAGAGGATACAACAGGATATAGATAGATTGGAGACTTGGGCACAGAAATGGCAGATGGAGTTTAATCCGGACAAATGTGAGGTGATGCATTTTGGAGGATCAAATTTAGGTGTGAATTATACTGTAAATACCAGAACCGTCAGGAGCATTAACATACAGAGGGATCTGGGCGTGTAGGACCACAGTTCCCTAAACGTGGTAACACAGTGGTCAAGATGATTAAGAAAACATATGGCATGCTTGCCGACATCAGCCGGGGCATTGAGTACAGGAGTTGGGAAATCATGTTGCGGCTATATAAAACCTTGGTTAGGCCGCATTTGGGGTATTGTGTGCAGTTCTGGTCATCACATTATCAGAAGGATGTGGGAGCTTTGGAGAGAGTGTAAAGAAGGTTCACCAGGGTGTTGCCTGGTCTCGAGGGTGTTGACTATGAGGAGAGGTTGAATAAACTAGGATTGTTTTCACTGGAAAGATGGAGGCTGAGGGGAGACCTGATAGAGGTCTACAAAATAATGAGAGGCATAGACAGAGTGGATAGTCAGAGGCTTTTTCCAAGGGTGGAAGTGTCAATTACAAGGGGGCACAGGTTCAAGGTGAGAGGGGGAAAGTTTACGGAAGAAGTGCGAGGGAGGATTTTCACGCAGAGAGTGGTGGGTGCCTGGAACACGCTGCCAGAGGAGTTGATGGAAGCAGGCACATTAGCAACATTTAAGAATCATCTAGATGGGTGCATGAATAGGGAGGGAATAGAGGGATATGGACCGAGTAAGGGCCGAAGTTTTTTTTTAAATTTGGGCATTATGATCGACACAAGCTTGGTTGGCTGAAGGGCCTGTTCCTGTGCTGAATTTCGCTTTGTTCTTTGTTCCCGCTGCCTCTGAAAAGCAGCCAGCATAATGAAGGACCCCATGCACGCCAGACATACTCTCTTCGACCTTCTTCCCTTGGGAAAGAGACACAAAATTCTGAGGTCATGTACCAACCGACTCAAGAACATCTTCTTCCCTGCTGCTATCAGGCTTTTGAATGGACTTACCTTATATTAAGCTGATCTTTCTCTACACCCAAGCAATGATTGTAACACTACATTCTGCACTCTTTCCTTTCCTTCTCCCCTATGAATTGTATGTTTTGTATGTATAGTGCTCAAAAGACAATACTTTTCACTTAATCCCAATACATGTGACAATAGTAAGTCAAATCAAATAATCTAAGTCTCGCCTCCTCATTATTTAACCCCCTACCAATTTTTTTATTGTCCACGAACATACTGATCAACCCTCCTACATTCTAAGCTAAATCATTTATATAAACCACAAAGAGCAAGAGTCCCAACACTGATCCCCATGAGACCCCACTGGACACATTCTTCCAGTCTGAAAATCACCTCTTAATCATCACACTCTGATTCCTGCCACTCAGCCAATTCTGGATCCAATTTGCCAACTTTCCTTGGATACCATGGGCTATCAGTCTCCCAAGTGACATCTTGTCAAAAGTCTTGCTGAAGTCCAAGAAGACTATGTCAAGTGCATAGCCGTCATCTACACAGCTGGGCACCTATTAGGTATATTGACTGGACGTCGCAAAGACTGACCAATCATATCAAACAGCATGTCCCATTCGCAGTTCACAACAGGTAAGATACTCTCCATATCCAACCAGCCTGTGCTTACAAAACTCAAAACACAGGATCTAACATCAAGTGTGATTCTGCGATTGGACATTTGCTAAATAATCCTCCAAGAGTTAAGAATTATGCTGACAACAAATTCAAGATTGTCACTTGGGTTCACAGCTTGGTGCACTTGCATGCACTGGATGCGACATATACTAAAAGATAGAACCCCTTCCTTTGCAGGCAGAAAGAACAGGTACACACATTGCACTTGTTTCAGCTAAATAAAATAAGTGACAGCCATTTACTAATTAATTCCTCTGGGTAATGCCTTGACAAATCAGGGACAACCTGCCTTTTATAAATTTCAAACAATGCTTGGCAGTTAACTGTCAGTCACCTGGTGTATTAAGAACATAAGAACATAAGAAAAAGGAGCAGGAGTAGGCCATCTAGCCCCTCGAGCCTGCCCCGCCATTCAATAAGATCATGGCTGATCTGAAGTGGATCAGTTCCACTTACCTGCCAGATCCCTATAACCCCTAATTCCCTTACCGATCAGGAATCCATCTATCCGTGATTTAAACATATGCAACGAGGTAGCCTCCACCACTTCAGTGGGCAGAGAATTCCAGAGATTCACCACCCTCTGAGAGAAGAAGTTCCTCCTCACCTCTGTCCTAAACTGACCCCCCTTTATTTTGAGGCTGTGCCCTCTAGTTCTAGCTTCCTTTCTAAGTGGAAAGAATCTTTCCACCTCTACCCTATCCAGCCCCTCTATTATCTTATAGGTCTCAATAAGATCCCCCCTCAGCCTTCTAAATTCCAACGAGTACAAACCCAATCTGCTCAGTCTCTCCTCATAATCAACACCCCTCATCTCTGGTATCAACCTGGTGAACCTTGTCTGCACTCCCTCCAAGGCCAATATATCCTTCCGCCAATAAGGGGACCAATACTGCACACAGTATTCCAGCTGCGGCCTTACCAATGCCCTGTACAGGTGCATCAAGACATCTCTGCTTTTTTATTCTATCCCCCTTGCGATATAGGCCAACATCCCATTTGCCTTCCTGATCACCTGTTGTACCTGCAGACTGGGTTTTTGCGTCTCATGCACAAGGACCCCCAGGTCCCTTTGCACAGCAGCATGTTGTAATTTTTTTCCATTTAGATAATAATCCAATTTGCTATTATTACCTCCAAAGTGAATAACCTCGCATTTATCAACGTTATACTCCATCTGCCAGATCCTCGCCCACTCACTCAGCCTGTCCAAATCTCTCTGCAGACCTTCTATGCCCTCCACATGAATCAGTTTTCCACTTATCTTTGTGTCGTCTGCAAACTTTGTTACCCTACACTCCGTCCCCTCCTCCAGATCGTCTATATAAATGGTAAATAGTTGAGGCCCCAGTACCGATCCCTGCGGCACGCCACTAGTTACCATCTGCCAACCAGAAAAGCACCCATTTATTCTGACTCTCTGCTTCCTGTCGGATAGCCAATCCCCAATCCATGCTAACACCCTACCCCCAACTCCATGTGACCCAATATTCTTCAGCAACCTTTTGTGAGGCACCTTATCAAACGCCTTTTGGATATCCAAAAACACTGCATCCACCGGTTCCCCTCCGTCAACCGCACTAGTCACATCTTCATCAAAATCCAACAAGTTCGTCTCCATGACAATGCCTCCACCAAAGTCCACGTGCCGCCCAAGCAAACAACACTTTCCTCTCATGCAGTTTTCCGCTTGCATCAGTATTCTTGTGAAGTGTCCTGGTCCTGATGAGTACAAGATGGAATGTTTTGACATGTCTCTTTTTTTCACCATTACCCATCACTGAATCCCCCACTATCAACATCGCGGGGGTTACCATTGACCAGAAACTCAACTGGACTCTCCACATAAACACAGTGGCTACAAGAGCAGGTCAGAGGCTAGGAATACTGCAGTGAGTAACTCACCTCCTGACTCCCCAAAGTCCTGTCCACCATCTACAAGGCACAAGTCAGGAGTGTGATGGAATACTTCCCACTTGCCCGGATGGGTGCAGCTCCAACAACACTCGAGAAGCTTGACACCATCCAGGAGAAATTAGCCAGCCTGCTTGTTATGTGCATCTCTTGGTGAATCTTTGGAATCTTCGAAGGACTTCTTGAGCCGAGGATTCACTCTCATGGCTGCCAAAGAAAGCAGTACAAGGACATCATGAATGTTTTAATTCAGAGTATTAATATTGACAGGTGTAAAACAGGAATTGCGAATTAGCCTCAGATTGCAAAACTGCCAACTATTCATTTCCATTGAGAAGACTAAAAATCGACTTGCTTCTCCGTCACACTTCTTGAAGATGAGAATCATATCAATGCTCATAAAAATCAAAAAAGTGTTAAAATATTCCATTAGTTTCCAAGGAGGCAAGGCAAGTTGCAGCAGCCATTAAAAACAGAAATGCTGGAAATATTCAGTAGGATTGGCAGCGCTGAGAAACATTTCCAATTTCAGGTCTGTGACCTTTCACCTCCCAGACATTCTGCAAGTCTCAAATTCCTCTTTTCACTTTGTTCTGAGGTTCACACTCAATGCCCTTGACCTCTCTCCAGCAACTGTTCCGGTGATAGGTGATCAACATTAAGCAGAAGCTCTGTTTCCTTCTCCACAGATGTTGTTTTACCTGCTAAATATTTCCCCATTTTCTGTTTTTATTTTCAGTTTCCAGGATCTGCAGTATTTTGTTTTTGTGTAATGTGATTCGATAGTTATTTCGTGAAATGTTCAATGAAACTCACCTCCAACTTCCACGTTACTTTTTTTTTTAGATATTACATTTACTGTCCTGAATTCTGGAAAGATAGAAAGATGATGGCATCTGGATCTGGATCTAGTCATCAGGAGATCCAAACGAGTGCTCTGGGACATGGCTTCAAATCCTACCATAGTAGCTGGTGGTTTTTGCATTCAATTAATACATCTGGAATATACTCTCAGTGATGGTGACCTGAAACTCTCAATGACTTGTAAAAACCCATCTGGTTCACTAATGTCCTTCAGGGAAGGAAATCTGCCGTCCTTAACTGATCTGGCCTACATGTGACTCCAGATCCACAGCAATATGGTTGACGCTTAACCGCCCCTCTAGAACGGCACGGTGGCACGGTGGTTGGCGCTGCTGCTTCACAGCGCCAGAGACCTGGGTTCGATTCCCGGCTTGAGTCAGTGTCTGTGTGGAGTCTGCGCGTTCTCCCCGTGTCTGTGTGGGTTTCCTCCGGGTGCTCCGGTTTCCTCCCACATTCCGAAGGACGTGCTGGTTGGGTGCATTGACCTGAACGGGTGCGGGAGTGTGGCGACTGGGGAGTTTCACAGTGACTTCATTGCAGCGTTGATGTAGGCCTTACTTGTGACTAATAAATAAATGAAATTTATTTTTTCCCAGGGTGGAGGAGTCAATTACTAGGGGGCATAGGTTTAAGGTGCGAGGGGCAAGGTTTAAAGGAGATGTATGAGGCACGTTTTTTACACAGAGGGTGGTGGGTACCTGGAACTCGCTGCCGGGGAAGGTAATGGAAGCAGATACGATAGTGACTTTTAAGGGGCGTCTTGACAAATACATGAATAGGGTGGGAATAGAGGGATACGGTCCCCGGAAGGGTAGGGGGTTTTAGTTCAGTCAGGCAGCATGGTCGGTGCAGGCTTGGAGGGCCAAAGGGCCTGTTCCTGTGCTGTAATTTTCTTTGTTCTTTGTTCTTATGTGACTCCAGAGCCGTGGCAGTGTGGTTGACTATTAATTAACTGCACTCTGAAATGGCCGAATGAGTCACTCAGTTCAAGGCCAATTAGGGACGGGCAATAAATATTGTCAGTGACGTCCACATTCCACAGAAGAATTAAAAATCCAAAAATCTCTCAGCAAGTCTTAGATCATTGCAAGTTCTGCAGAGTTTGATCAAATGCAAATTGAGTCCCTTTGGAATGATTAATTAGAATGGCACCCAGAAACTGAATGAAGGAAATTCAAAAAGCACCAAGTAAAAGCTAGAACCAGCGCTGTCATCAATTGAAAATCAAGCCTCAAAATCTGGGAAATATGTATAATATACTAAAAAATGACAAATTATCCCACTGTGTAAATTGTTTAACGCAGAAGGCACCATTGTTTCATTAAGATCAATATTACAAATATAAGACAGCTTACAGCATGAAAAGATGCTTTAGTCCATCAGGGACCATTCCTCGAATGGTTACACAACCTCCAATCATTCCTTTAATCTCTATTCTCAGTCTTGTCTCGATCCATCTTAAAAGTGTTAATTGAACTTGTTGGGTTACATGACCTCCTTCTGCATCTCAATGACTGCAATTCTATGAATTGATCAAAAGTTAATAAATTTTCTTGATGGACTGCAGCTCAAACCCAATAACGTGTTTGGAACATTATGGACTACTTTATCAATTCAGTGTGGTGGCGTATTTTTACAAAACATTCTGCCCAGAGCTGTAACCCATTTTCAGATAAACAGACAGTGATCTCTACTCATGTGAAACTGGGTGCCTCAAAGGTAGAACGTGATCACCTGCTACCCGTATCCTAACTCCCACCAAGTCCCACACTGTCACATTCCCTGTGTTCCTGGCTTACCTTGACCATTCATCTTCCTCTGCCAAGGCGGGCACAAAATATTGATTAGCTTTCTTAATATTTTCCTCATCTCCATTCTGAATTCCCCTGTCTCCACTTGTATTGGGCCCACACTTGCCCTTACTGATCTTTTCCTTTTTTGATACCTAAAGAAGTTTTTACAGTCCACCTTTATCTTTCTCACCAACTTGTATTCATGCTCTCTTTTCCCTTTCTTTGTCCACTTCCTGGTCCACCCTTGCTGGATTCTAAATACTCTGAATCCTCAGCTGTACCAATTCTTCTGGAAACCTTGTTTTGATCAAATGCAATCTTTGACTTATTTTGTTGGTGACAGTTGATTCACATTTTTTGTTGTGTTATTGTGTCTTACATGAATGTATATTTGTTGTAGAGTCAAAAATATTTCTTTATATACTCACCACTGTTAAATATTTTACTGTATGCTGCAACCCACCACAGCCAATTTGCACCCATAACTTCATAGTTTCTTGATTCAGATATAAGATGCTAATTTCAGAATGAACTCTATCACTTCCAAAGTTAACATAAAATTCTATCATTTTATAGTCCTTAAGTATCCTTTACTGCAAGATTATTAATTAGCTTTTTCTCATGACATAATAGTAAAATAGTCCAATCCTTTGTTGATTCTTCAACATACTAATCCAGAAACCCATCTCGTGCTCAATCCAGGTACTCATCCTCCATAGCATTAATACTAATTAGGTTTACCCAGTCTATGTGTAAACTGAACACACCCATTATTGCTATATTATCATGTTACATGCATCTCTAAATTCCCTGATTTACACTGTGCCTAACATTGCCACAACAGTGTGCTGTCCTGTAAATAAATCTCACTAATTTCCCAAATATAGATTGGAATATCCCTAGGGTAAGGGGATTGGATGGGGAGGAGTTCGTTAGGTGTGTTCAGGAGGGTTTTCTGACACAGCATGTGGACAAGCCTACAAGAGGAGAGGCTGTACTTGATCTGATACTGACCAATGAACTTGTACAGGTGTCAGATCTCTCAGTGGGCGAGCATCTTGGGGATAGCGATCATAACTCTATCTCCTTTATGCTTGCATTAGAAAAAGAGAGGATCAGGCAAGCTAGGAAAGCGTTTATATGGAGTAAGGGGAAATATGAAGACATAAGGCAGCAAATTAGAGGAGTAAATTGGAAGGAGGTATTCTCGGGGAAATGTACTGAAGAGAGGTGGCAGTTTTTCAAGGAATGTCTGTCTAGAGTTCTACAGGACAACGTTCCGAGCAGATAGGGAGGAGTTGGTAGGTTAAAGGAACCGTGGTGCACGAAAGCTGTGCGGGACCGAGTCGAGAAGAAAAGGAAAGCGTACAAAAGGTTCAGAGAGCTTGGCGAAGATAGGGATTTAGATGAGTATACGGCTTGTAGGAAGGGAATAAAGAAGGAAATTAGGAGAGCCAGAAGGGGTCACGAGAAGGCCTTGGCAGGTAGGATTAAGGAAAACCCTAAGGCGTTCTATAAATATGTGAAGAGTAAAAGGATGAGGCGTGAAGGAATAGGGCCTATAAAAGGTGAAGGCGGGAAAATCTGTACGGAACCAGTAGAAATGGCAGAGGTGCTGAATGAGTATTTTGCCTCGGTTTTCACAGAGGTGAAGGACCTGGGTGGATGAACTGCGGGCTTGCGGTGGACTGAAAAGATTGAGTATGTGGACTTTAAGAAAGAGGTTGTGCTGGAATCTTTGAATGGCATCAAGATAGATAAGTCGCCGAGTCCGGATGGGATGTACCCCAGGTAACTGTGGGAGGCGAGGGAAGAGATTGCAGAGCCTCTGGTGATGATCTTTGCGTCGTCGATGGAGACGACGGCAGCCGATTGGAGGATTGGAGGATTGCGGATGTGGTTCCTATTTTCAAGAAGGGGAATAGGGATAGCCCAGGAAATTACCGACCGGTGAGTCTAACCTCAGTGGTTGGTAAGCTGATGGAGAAGATTCTGAGGGACAAGATTTATGAGCATTTAGAGTGGTTTAGTATGCTCAAGAATACTCAGCATGGCTTTGTCAAAGGCAGATCATGCCTTATGAGCCTGGTGGAGTTCTTCGAAAATGTGACTAAACACATTGACGAAGGGAAAGCGGTAGATGTGGTTTATATGGATTTTAGCAAGGCGTTCGATAAGGTCCTCCATGCAAGGCTTCTAGAAAAAGTGAGAGGGCATGGGATCCAAGGGGCTGCTGCCCGGTGGATCCAGAACTGGCTTGCCCAAAGGAGGCAGAGAGTGGGTACAGATGGGTCTTTTTCTAAATGGAAGTCAGTCATCAGTGGTGTGCCCCAGGGATCTGTTCTGGGACCCTTGCTGTTTGTCATTTACATAAACGACCTGGAAGAGGAAGTGGAGGGATGGGTTGGTAAGTTTGCCGTGACACGAAGGTTGGTGGGGTTTTGGATAGTCTGGCAGGATGTCGGAAGTTACAGAGGGACATAGATAGGATGCAAGACTGAGTGGACAAGTGGCAGATGGACTTCAACCCAGATAAATGCGTAGTGGTCCATTTTGGAGGTCAAATGGGATGAAGGAGTCCAATATAAAGGGAAAGACTCTTAGTACTGTAGAGGATCAGAAGGACCTTGGGGTCCAGGTCCAAAGGACTCTAAAATCGGCCCCGCAGGTGGAGGAGGTGTAGAAGGCGTATGGTGTCTGTGGAGGGATCCCCTGTGGTTGTCCCCCTCCAAAATAGGTGTATTGTTTTGGATTCTGTGGAGGGGGATGACCCTCCAGGGGTAAGCCACGAGGACCAGATCGCCTCCACGGAGACAGGCTCAGGGGTCCGGAAGGGAAAGAAGGGGTTTAGGAGAGCGATAGTTGTGGGGGACGCAATAGTTAGAGGCACGGACAGGCGCTTCTGTGGGACTGAACGAGAATCCAGGATGGTAGTCTGCCTCCCTGGTGCCGGGGTACTGGATGTCTCCGAGAGGGTAGGAAGCATATTTAAAAAGGAAGGTAGTCAAACGGATGTGATTGTACACATTGGGGGAAATGATGTAGGTAGGAAGAGCAGGGGGTTCATACGAGAGAAATTCAGGGAGTTGGGTGCTAGGCTAAAAAGTAAGACCTCCAGGGTAGCAATCTCTGGACTGCTCCCGGTGCCTAGTGCAAGTGAGGCTCGGAACAGGGAGATTCTACAGTTGAACGCGTGGCTAAAGGACTGGTGCAAGAGGGAGGATTTTAAATTCATAGATAACTGGGAAATCTTCAAGTCAGGATGGCAACTGTACAGAAAGGATGGGTTACACCTTAACTGGAAGGGAGCAAATATCCTGGCTGGGAGTTTTGCTAGAGTGTTTCGGCAGGATTTAAACTAGTGTGGCAGGGGGGTGGGGAACAAAACAGGAGGTCAGTAAATACTGAGGCTGGGGTCGAGCTGGGGGCCAGGGCAAGGCTAGCTAAGAAGAGGAGCACTCTGGAGGAGGAGGACCTGACTGGGCCTGGAGGTCTGGAGTGCATCTGCTTCAATGCGAGGAGTGTAACGGGTAAAACAGACGAACTTAGGGCCTTAATGCTTGTGCGGAATTTGGATGTGGTTGCGGTGACGGAAACTTGGTTAAAAGAAGGACAGGACTGGCAGCTGAATATTCCGGGGTATAAGTGTTTTAGGCGAGACAGAGGAGGGGCTAAAAAAGGTGGGGGAGTAGCGATATTAGTTAAGGAGCATATTACCGCGGTGCAGAGGGTAGACAACCTAGAGGGGTCATGTACTGAGTAGCTGTGGGTGGAACTCAGAAACAGGAAGGGTGCAGTCACTATGCTGGGGGTGTACTACAGACCACCCAACAGCCCACGGGAAGTGGAGGAGAGGATATGTCAGGAGATTCTGGATAGGTGCAGAAAACATAGGGTTGTTGTAGTGGGGGACTTTAATTTCCCTGGCACAGACTGGAAAGTGATGAGAGCTGGGGGTCCGGACGGGGAGGAATTTGTAAAATGTGTACTGGAAGGTTCTTTGGAACAGTATGTAGATAGCCCGACTAGAGAAGGGGCTATACTGGACCTCGTTCTGGGAAATGAGCCCGGTCAGGTCGTCAAAGTTTCGGTAGGGGAACATGTGGCAAATAGTGACCACAACTCTGTTAACTTTAGGATAGTAATGGACAAGGATGAGTGCTGTCCTACGGGCAGGGTGCTAAATTGGGGGAAGGCTGACTATAGCCGGATTAGGCAGGAATTGGTGGATGTTGATTGGGAGAGGATGTTCGAGGGTAAATCCGCGTCTGGCATGTGGGAGTCTTTTAAGGAACTATTGATAAGGCTGCAGGATAGGCATGTGCCTGTAAAAAGGAAAGATAGGAAAGGTAGGATTCGAGAGCCGTGGATAACCAGGGAAATTGAGGATCTGATTAAAATGAAAAGGGAGGCGTACGTTAAGTCCAGGCAACTGAAAACAGATGGAGCTCTGGAGGAATACAGAGAGAGTAGGAAAGATCTCAAACGGGGAGTTAGAAGGGCAAAAAGAGGGCACGAGATGTTCTTGGCAGGCAGGATTAAGGAGAATCCTAAGGCATTCTATTCATACATTAGGAACAAAAGAGTTGTCAGGGAGAAAATCGGACCTCTCAGGGACAAAGGAGGGGAATTATGCTTAGAACCCGAGGGAATAGGGGAGATCCTAAATGAATACTTTGCATTGGTATTCACGAAGGAGAGGGGCGTGTTAACCGGGAGTGTCTCGGAGGAAGGTGTTGACCCGTTAGAGAAAATCTCCATTACAAGAGAGGAAGTGTTAGGTTTTTTAGGGAACATTAAAACTGACAAAGCCCCAGGGCCTGATGGCATCTATCCTCGACTGCTCAGGGAGACGAGAGGTGAAATTGCTGGACCTCTGACGGAAATCTTTGTCGCTTCTTTGGACACGGGTGAGGTCCCTGAGGATTGGAGGATAGCGAATGTGGTCCCGTTGTTTAAGAAGGGTAGCAGGGATAACCCAGGAAATTATAGGCCGGTGAGCTTGACGTCCGTGGTAGGGAAGTTGTTGGAGAGGATTCTTAGAGACAGGATGTATGTGCATTTAGAACGGAACAATCTCATTAGTGACAGACAGCATGGTTTTGTAAGAGGGAGGTCGTGCCTTACAAATTTGGTGGAGTTTTTTGAGGAAGTGACAAAAACAGTTGATGAAGGAAGGGCCGTGGATGTCGTCTATATGGATTTCAGTAAGGCATTTGACAAAGTCCCACATGGCAGGTTGGTTAAGAAGGTTAAGGCTCATGGGATACAAGGAGAAGTGGCTAGATGGGTGGAGAACTGGCTTGGCCATAGGAGACAGAGGGTAGTGGTCGAAGGGTCTTTTTCCGGCTGGAGGTCTGTGACCAGTGGTGTTCCGCAGGGCTCTGTACTAGGAACTCTGCTATTTGTGATATATATAAATGATTTGGAAGAAGGTGTAACTGGTGTAATCAGCAAGTTTGCGGATGACACGAAGATGGCTGGAATTGCGGATAGCGAAGAGCATTGTCGGGCAATACAGCAGGATATAGATAGGCTGGAAAATTGTGCGGAGAGGTGGCAGATGGAATTTAATCCAGATAAATGCGAAGTGATGCATTTTGGAAGAACTAACGTAGAGGGGGAGTTATACAATAAATGGCAAAGCCATCAAGAGTATAAAAACACAGGGACCTAGGTGTGCAAGTCCACAAATCCTTGAAGGTGGCAGCACAGGTGGAGAAGGTGG
Source organism: Mustelus asterias (assembly GCF_964213995.1). Taxonomy (NCBI): domain Eukaryota; kingdom Metazoa; phylum Chordata; class Chondrichthyes; order Carcharhiniformes; family Triakidae; genus Mustelus; species Mustelus asterias. The sequence goes on from NC_135816.1 coordinate 2,453,288, forward strand.
TGAAGAAGGCATATGGTATGCTTGCCTTTATAGGACGGGGTATAGAGTATAAAAGCTGGAGTCTGATGATGCAGCTGTATAGAACGCTGGTTAGGCCACATTTGGAGTACTGCATCCAGTTCTGGTCGCCGCACTACCAGAAGGACGTGGAGGCTTGAGAGAGAGTGCAGAGAAGGTTTACCAGGATGTTGCCTGGTATGGAGGGGCTTAGCTATGAGGCGTGATTGGGTAAACTGGGCTTATTCTCCCTGGAAAGATGGAGAATGAGGGGAGACCTAATAGAGGTGTACAAGATTATGAAGGGTATAGATTGGGTGAACAGTGGGAAGCTTTTTCCCAGGTCGGAGGTGACGTTCACGAGGGGTCACGGGCTCAAGCTGAGAGGGGCGAAGTATAACTCAGACATCAGAGGGACGTTTTTTACACAGAGGGTGGTGGGGGCCTGGAATGCGCTGCCAAGTAGGGTGGTGGAGGCAGGCACGCTGACATCGTTTAAGACTTACCTGGATAATCACATGAGCATCCTGGGAATGGAGGGATACAAACGATTGGTCTAGTTGGACCAAGGAGCGGCACAGGCTTGGAGGGCCGAAGGGCCTGTTTCCTGTGCTGTACTGTTCTTTGTTCTTTGTTCTTTGTGTGCTGGCCTTTATCAATCGAGGGACTGAGTTTATGAGTCCGGGGATAATGATGCAGCTATATAAGACCCTCGTCAGACCCCACTTGGAGTACTGTGCTCAGTTCTGGTCGCCTCATTACAGGAAGGATGTGGAAAAGATTGAAAGGGTGCAGAGGAGATTTACAAGGATGTTGCCTGGATTGAGTGGCATGCCTTATGAGGATAGGCTGAGGGAGCTCGGTCTTTTCTCCTTGGAGAGACGTAGGATGAGAGGAGACCTAATAGAGGAATATAAGATGTTGAGAGGCATAGTTCAGGTGGACTCTCAAAGGCTTTTTCCCAGGGTGGAAATGGCTGCTACGAGAGGACACAGGTTTAAGGTGCTGGGGGGTAGGTACAGGGGAAATGTTAAGGGGAAGCTTTTCACACAGAGGGTGGTGGGCGAGTGGAATCGGCTGCCGTCAGTGGTGGTGGAGGCAAACTCAATAGGGTCTTTTAAGAGATTCCTGGATGAGTACATGGAAACTAATCGGATGGAGGGTTATAGGTAGGCCTAAAAGGTAGGGATATGTTCGGCACAACTTGTGGGGCCGAAGGGCCTGTTTGTGCTGTAGTTTTTCTATGTTTCTCTGTTTCTAATGTTTGTTGCATGCTCTTGTTTCTTAGTTACACCCAAACTGATGCTACATTTTAATCTGCCGATCTAAGATAATCTTTTACGAATGTACTGATGCTGTCCTTTATTAACAGTGCTGTCCCACCTCCTTTTCCTTCATGATTCTTCCTAAATGACGAATATCCATAAATATTTAGTTCCCAGTCTCTTTTTGTACCCTCAAATCATTGGTCTTGCTGTGAATACTCCAATCATTCAAATAGAATGCCTTTAATTTTGTCTTTTTGAACATTATTCTGATTTTGGACACTTTATGTTTGCCTTCACTTTTTCTACCTCAGTTGTATCAGTGCCTGGAAATTAGATAGGATGTGAAAGACAAATGACAGGGGGAAGATTTTCCCATTCTGACCCCCGCGGGAATTGTAGCAGCGAGGGGCGGACCATCGAAAGGTCCATTGACCTCGAGCAGGATTTTCTGGTTTTGGGGCGAGTGCGGCGAGCCCAGAGAGGATGGAACACACACTTCACATGAGGGTTTCTGATGGAATTTAAAGTCAGTCACATAAAAGCTCCAGTCAATGACAACACTCTCATCCATCTTCAAGCTTTACTTTGGAGACTTGTACATCTGACAGTCCGGGATTGAGGGAGTGCTGCACTGTTGGAGGTGTTGGGGATGAAGCTGATCAAATGTCTTCCTGTTTGTCCACAAGAATCTTCGCACAGGAACAATGGAAATCTGGAAAAATTGCATTATCTGTAGTTATATTATTTTTATGATTTTCTACAGCACTGGTGCTGAAATTACGGTTCACAATTTATAATCCTAATAGTCCAGTCCAGTCCAGCCCAGTCCAGTCCAGTTCCTAACTCACAGACCACAATCAGTAAGGATAGGCAACAACACCTCCTCCACAATCATCCTCAACACCGGTGCCCCACAAGGCTGTGTTCTCAGCCCCCTCCTATACTCCTTATACACCTATGACTGTGTGGCCAAATTCCCCTCCAATTCAATTTTCAAGTTTGCTGATGACACCACCGTAATGGGTCGGATCTCAAACAATGACAAGACAGAGTACAGGAATGAGATAGAGAATCTGGTGAACTGGTGCGGCAACAGTAATCTCTCCCTCAATGTCAACAGAACGAAGGAGATTGTCATCGACTTCAGGAAGCGTAAAGGAGAACATGCTCCTGTCTACATCAATGGGGACGAAGTAGAAAGGGTCAAGAGCTTCAATTTTTAGGTGTCCAGATCACCAACAACCTGTCCTGGTCCCCCCATGCCGACACTATAGTTAAGAAAGCCCACCAACACCTCTACTTTCTCAGAAGACTAAGGAAATTTGGCATGTCAGCTACGACTCTCACCAACTTTTACAGTTGCACCACAGAAAGCATTCTTTCTGGTTGGATCACAGCTTGGTATGTCTCCTGCTATGTCCAAGACCGCAAGAAACTACAAAAGGTCATGAATGTAGCCCAATCCATCATGCAAACCAGCCTCCCATGCATTGAATCTGTCTACAATTCCCGCTGCCTTGGCAAAGCAGCCGCGTAATTAAGGACCCCACGCACCCCGGACATTCTCTCTTCCACCTTCTTCCGACAGAAGTCTGAGGTCACGTACCAACCAACTCAAGAACAGCTTTTTCCCTGCTGCCGTCAGACTTTTGAATGGACTTACCTTGCATTAAGTTGATCTTTCTCTACACCCTAACTATGACTGTAACACTACATTTCGCACTCTCTCCCTTCCTTCTCTATGAACGGTATGCTTTGTCTGTATAGCACGCAAGAAACAATACTTTTCACTGTATGTTAATACATGTAACAATAATTAATCAAATCAAATCAGATAATCACGGGCAGAATTTTCCAGCCCGTACCTGTGGTGGAATGTTCCGGTCCTGTCAAAGGACACCTCTCCTGTGGCATGTTCCCCGGTTGCATGATGGGTGAGAAACACAAATGCCATTGACTTTGGTGGGATTGGAAGGTTGCAGCCGGGGCCAATGGCAAGTCGCCTCCACTGCAGGAAGCACTGCTGTGGTTGGAAGGGGCAGGAAATCCCAGCCCTGTCTTTGTTATCTGTGAAACGCAGACAGACACTTTGACCAGTTTCTACATTTCAAACACTTTACCCAGGTGTCCTTATTTACCAGATGATCAAAAGGAAAAGACTTAGTTCGCAGTTTAACCTGATTTTATTAACAAGTTCAACAAACATTAACACACAGTGACGATCCCAAATTACTTACGCCCTGTTTGCCGAAGATTCTAATGTTACCCGACCCAATGAACTTGACCAAGCCGCGGGTCCAATTCTCTGAGCTTCAGCTGTCTCAAGATCCTCGTCTTCAAAGGTGATTTTTGTACGCCCTCTTCCAACTCATAGAACATAGAACAGTACAGCACAGAACAGGCCCTTCGGCCCACGATGTTGTGCCGAGTTTTATCTGAAACCAAGATCAAGCTATCCCACTCCCTATCATCCTGGTGTGCTCCATGTGCCTATCCAATAACCACTTAAATGTTCCTAAAGTGTCTGACTCCACTATCACTGCAGGCAGTCCATTCCACACCCCAACCACTCTCTGCGTAAAGAACCTACGTCTGCTATCCTTCCTATATCTCCCACCATGAACCCTATAGTTATGCCCCCTCGTAATAGCTCCATCCACCCGAGGAAATAGTCTTTGAACGTTCACTCTATCTATCCCCTTCATCATTTTATAAACCTCTATTAAGTCTAGAAATCATTGAAACCCTGCAGTGCAGAAGGAGGCCATTTGGCCCATTGAGTCTGCACCAACAACAATCCCACCGATGTCCTATCCCCGTAACCCCACATATTTACCCCACTAATCCCTTTAATCTACACATTCCGGGACACTACGGGTTAATTTAGCCAATGAACTAATTTGCACATTTTTGGACTGTGGGAGGAAACCGGAGCACCCGGAGGAAACCCACTCAGACACGGGGAGGACGTGCAAACTCCACACAGACAGTGACCCAACCCGGGAATCGAACCCAGGTCCCTGGAGCTGTCTCTGGGATGCCACTGAATCTTGACTGTAGTCTTCTTCACTGCTGAGTCTTCGCTGCTATTGGCCTCCAGGTGTCCCTTCTTATCCCCTTCCTCTGCACCTTCTGGAAGTTTCCCAAGCTATCAGCCAATGGGGTCATGGGGTGGAGGTCACAGCACCCAATGCAGATGCAAATTCCTTATTCGGCAGATACGAGATGCACCTTAGGTACCATCACCAGATGTGCATATTCCACACATTCTAGTCTCCTTGTCAATGAATATAAGGACATGTCAATTGATTACCTTGTGTCAGTACCAACAATAGAGGAAGAGTCAACATGCCAGCCATTTCAAGGGCACAAATATTGAATCAGGTACAGGGATTCACCAAAATTAATGAAGAGAAGAAGGGAAAATCCTGAGGATCAGATGGTTCCCATCCCAGAGTTTTATAGGAAGTAGGTTAGAGCATTGCAAATTCCAAAGTTTTCTTGATTTGGGGACCAGACATTTAGATTGGAGAATTGTTCCTGTCACTCTGGTATTTCAGAAAATTCAAAAGGAACCCTGGGCATGATCGAGCCATTAGCCTCATGTCCATTGTTGGAAAATTACTGGAGTTTATCACTAAGGATGGAATGATTGACACCTTGGAGAGTTTCAGGTAATTAGTGAGAACTGGAAGGGATTTGTAAAAGATAAGTCATGCTTGATGAATCTGATGAATCCAAAAACTTTCTACAAATACATAAAGACCAAAAGAGTAACAAGGGAGGGAGTAGGACCTCTTTAGGATCAACAAAATCATCTATGTGCAGATCCACAGGAGATGGGTGAGATCCTAAATGAATATTTCTCATCAGTATTCACCGTTGAGAAAAGCATGGATGTTAGGGAACTTGGGGGAATAAATAATGATGTCTTGAGGAGTGTACATATAACAGAGAAGGAGGTACTGGAAGTCTTAAAGCACATCAAGGTAGATAAATCCCCAGGACCTGATGAAGTGTGTTCCAGGGCAGTGTGGGAGGCTGGGGAGGAAATTGCAGATCCCCTAGCAGAGATATTTGAATCATCGATAGTCACGGGTGAGGTGCCTGAAGATTGGAGGGTGGGAAATATTGTGCCTTTGTTTAAAAAGGGCTGCAGTGAAAAGTCTGGGAACTACAGGCCAGTGAGCCTCACATCTGTGGTGGGTAAGTTGTTGGAAGGTATTTTGAGAGACAGGATCTACAGGCATTTAGAGACGCAAGGACTGATTAGGGACAGTCAGCATGGCTTTGTGAGTGGAAAATCATGTCTCACAAATTTGATTGAGTTTTTTAAAGGGGTAACCAAGAAGGTAGATGAGGGCAGTGCAGTTGATGTTGTCTGCATGGACTTTAGCAAGGCCTTTGACAAGGTACCGCATGGTAGGTTGTTGCATAATGTTAAATCTCATGGGATCCAGGGTGAGGTATCTGAAGCCAGAAGGTGGTTGTAGAGGGTTGTTTTTCAAACTGGAGGCCTGTGACCAGTGGTATGCCTCAGGGATCAGTGCTTGGTCCACTGTTATTTGTCATATATATTAATGATTTGGATGAGAATATAGGAGGCATGGTTAGTAAGTTTGCAGATGACACCAAGTTTGGTGGTATAGTGGACAGTGAAGAAGGTTATCTAGGATTGCAACGGGACCTTGATCAATTGGGCTGATGAATGGCAGATGGAGTTTAATTTAGACAAATGTGAGGTGATGCATTTTGGTAGATTGAACCCGGGCAGGACTTACTCAGATAATCGTAGGGCGCTGGGGAGAGTTACAGAACAAAGAGATATGGTGTACAGGTTCATAGCTCATTGAAAGAGGAGTCACAGGTGGACAGAGTGGTGAAGAAGGCATTCGGCATGCTTGGTTTCATTGTTCAGAACATTGAATACAGCAGTTGGGACGTCTTGTTGAAGTTGTACAAGACATTGGTAAGGCCACACTTGGAATACTGTGCACAGTTCTGGTTACTCTGTTATAGAAAGGACATTATTAAACTCGAAAGACTGCAGAAAAGATTTACTAGGATGCTATCGGGACTTGATGAGTTATTGGAGAGTTATAAGGAGAGGCCGGATGGACTGGGGCTTTTTTCTCTGGAGCATGGGAAGCTTAGGGGTGACCTTATAGAGGTCTATAAAATAACGAGGGGCATAGATCAGCTAGATAGTCAATATCTTTTCCCAAAGGTAGGGGAGTCTAAAACTAGAGGGCATAGGTTTAAGGTGAGGGGGGAGAGATACAAAAGGGGCAATTTCATCACACAGAGGGTGGTGAGTGTCTGGAACAAGCTGCCAGAGGTAGTAGTGGAGGCAGGTACAATTTTGTCTTTTAAAAAGCATTTAAACAGTTACATGGGTACGATGGGTATAGAGGGATATGGGCCAAATGCGGGCAATTGGGACTAGCTTAGTCGTTAAAAGAAAGGGCGGCATGGACAAGTTGGGCCGAAGGGCCTGTTTCCATGCTGTAAACCTCTGTGACTCTATGATTGGATTCTTTCAGACAGAGATGAACTGATGGACAGGTGGCCGTCTGTGGATTTATTTATGTGGATTTACAGAGGCATTTGATAAAGTCACTCCGAAAATATGGTTAACTGAAGTAACCTGGTTAGAAAATAGAGAGTGGCAGGAGATAGGGAGCTGGGATACTTTTCTGTGCTGTATTTATCTCCGACTCTAAGGCCATTCAGTTTGGACCTAAAAAGGATAGAATATAATAATTTCTAAATGTTAAAAGCTTCCAAATGATGGAGGGTCAAAGGGATTTGCAAATCCAACTACATCATTTTTCACATTTTCCTTTATGGGATGTGGGCATCACTGGCTGGCATTTATTGCCAATTCTCAGTTGTCCCTGAGAAGGTGGCGGTGAACTGCTACCGTGAGACGCTGCAGTCCCTGATGTGTAGGTACATCCACAGTGCTGTTAGGGACAGAATTCCAGGATTTTGAGCCAGTGACAGTGAAGGAATGGTGATATATTTCCAAGTCAGGATGGTGAGTGGCTTGGAAAGGAAAATCATTACAATCACATAAACAGCTACAAAAATAGTCAAACATAAAACTCTTCAAGCAAAGAAGGAGCATGATCAGTCCAACATTCATCCCTTAACCAGCACCACTATAAAAATAAGTTATCTGGTCATTCATTTTTGTTCTGCTTCTGGGGTCTTGCTGTGCACAAATTAAACTTCAGTCTCCTTGCAGTGCTAAGTCAAACTGAGGCCACAAAAGGCATCTTATCAAAACATTTTGTTATAAATTTCTTTAACAATTAAATGTGAACCGAGCCTGGTGGAGTTCTTCGAAAATGTGACTAAACACATTGATGAAGGGAAAGCGGTAGATGTTGTTTATATGGATTTTAGCAAGGCATCGATAAGGTCCCCCATGCAAGGCTACTAGAAAAAGTGAGAGGACATGGGATCCAAGGGGCTGCTGCCCTGTGGATCCAGAACTGGCTTGCCCAAAGGAGGCAGAGAGTGGGTATAGATGGGTCTTTTTCTAAATGGAGGTCGGTCACCAGTGGTGTGCCCCAGGGATCGGTTCTGGGACCCTTGCTGTTTGTCATTTTCATAAATGACCTGGATGAGGAAGTGGAGGGATGGGTTGGTAAGTTTGCCGACGACACGAAGATTGGTGGGGTTGTGGATAGTCTGGACGGATGTCAGAAGTTACAGAGGGACATAGATAGGATGCAAGACTGGGTGGAGAAGTGGCAGATGGACTTCAACCCAGATAAATGCGTAGTGGTCCACTTTGGAGGTCAGATGGGATGAAGGAGTACAATATAAAGGGAAAGACTCTTAGTACTGTAGAGGATCAGAAGGACCTTGGGGTCCAGGTCCATAGGACTCTAAAATCGGCCCCGCAGGTGGAGGAGGTGGTTAAGAAGGCGTATGGTGTGTTGGCCTTTATCAATCGAGGGATTGAGTTTAGGAGTCCGGGGATAATGATGCAGCTATATAAGGCCCTCGTCAGACCCCACTTGGAGTGCTGTGCTCAGTTCTGGTCGCCTCATTACAGGAAGGATGTGGAAAAGATTGAAAGGGTGCAGAGGAGATTTACAAGGATGTTGCCTGGATTGAGTGGCGTGCCTTATGAGGATCGGCTGAGGTTGCTCGGTCTTTTCTCCTTGGAGAGAGTAGGATGAGAGGAGACCTAATAGAGGTATATAAGATATTGAGAGGCATAGATTGGGTGGACTCTCAGAGGCTTTTTCCCAGGGTGGAAATGGCTGCTATGAGAGGACACAGGTTTAAGGTGCTGGGGGGTAGGTACAGGGGAAATGTTAGGGGGAGGTTTTTCACACAGAGGGTGGTGGGCAAGTGGAATCGGCTGCCGTCATTGGTGGTGGAGGCAAACTCAATAGGGTCTTTTAAGAGACTCCTGGATGAGTACATGGGACTTAATAGGATGTAGGGTTATAGGTAGGCCTAGAAGGTAGGGATATGTTCGGCACAACTTGTGGGCCCGAAGGGCCTGTTTTGTGCTGTAGTTTTTCTATGTTTCTATGTTCAGTCAATTGCGTTACTCTGAACCCATTTTTCCTGTTGGTAACTAGTTGCATTCACTGAGGCTGCACTGCGTTCTCTGATGGGCATTTTGTGTTTCACATTTGTATCATTGTTGGGCAGAAACAAAATAGCGTGCATGCTCATGAGGTTGATTGGCGTTAATAGAAAAACACCTTAATTTATTGTCCAAATTGGAGTCTGGCTCTCTGGTGTAATGATGTTGTTTGTCATGGGTTAATATGCGAGAACACATTGCACTCACAACAAGGCACAGAAGACAGTAAAGGGGAAAGTTGCACAGGATTTACCAAGAGAGAGTTTGCTCCCTCGATCAGAGAGCCACCCTCTGTTCCTGACAAGTTACATTTAATAAACAGATGGGCCTTCTGTTATGAGGAGTTAATTGAGAGTGTGGAGTATTAGTGTACACATGCCCTTGCAGTGCCAAGGCAGAGGGACAGCTGCACTCATTCTCTATGCCACTGGTATTGTTCAGACCTCAGCTGGTCGTCCCCTGGGCATTGCTGCTGCATCCGTGTCAAGACGCATCTTTCAAGTCACTTCAGCCTCTGCTCAAGGGAATTCTTCACTACATGTGCTCCCTACTAACCCCATGGCAGCCATTGACAACTAAACTGAGCTTGCTTGACATTGCAGGGTTCCCCAGCGCACTGGGTGCTGCTGACTGTGACTGTGCACTCTGATGCTCAGCAGTTTAAATAGAGCTGTTTATTCGGGCTGGGAAGAATTTTTCTCTGTCAACTGTGTTGGTGTTACAAACTATTGTCAGTGACATAAGGTGTCAAATCCCATGGATCAAGTCACAGTTCACACGTAGAACTGTCAGGGTGGTAGATTGAAGCATGAACTCTCCTTGTAAGGTCTCACTCATATGCGGTGAGGATTTTTAAAAATTCACTGTAAAGCTTGAATTCTTGCACAGACACTTAATATAAACAGACAGTTTCTGGGATTTAAGGGATTCAAAAATTCTCAATCCTGACCAAAGCCTGGGAAACTCGAGGCATTAAGAAAGGGGTCACATCCTCCCCATTGGCTGGGAGCCTCCACTTCCCCGGAGGAGGGGGCAGGAGGTTGCTCTGGGGGGTCACTGGTGGTGAATTTGCACTCAGAAGGATGGAAGGGATCCAAGTTAGGGAAGCAGCTTTACACAATCTCAGTGAGAAATGGTTTTTGAATGAGTGTCGATTGTGTTTCACGGGAGGAACCAGCGCGAACAGAACTTGAGCATTCAATCCCCCAGTGTCCAGACATCTGTGGATACAGCAAGGTCAGGTCAACAATTTCACAAAACTGAGGTCGCTGATCAACAGTCAGCAGAAATCCTCAGATACTCTTCAATAAAAATTTCAGGAGGACATGCCAGCAGCAGGCATACCAAACAATGAGGTGTCAACTTGGTGAGAGTAGAACTCAGGACTGTTTGCCTGCTAAACAGTAGATGTAATATCTGATAGGCAGAGCTAAGTGATCCCACAACCAATGGATCAGATCTGAAATCTGCAGTCCTGCCACATCCAGTCAAGAATGGGAATGGTGGGGGACAACTAAACATCTCACTGGAGGAGGAAGCTCCACAAATATCCCCACCCTCAATGATGGAGGAGCCCAGCACATCAGTGCAAAAGATAGTGCACAATCTTCAGCCAGAACTGCTGAATAAATGATCCATCTCAGCTGAACACTAGCTCTCCTTGAGAAGGTGGTGGTGAGTTGCCTTCTTAAACCGCTGCAGTCCTTGTGGTGTAGGTACACCCAGAGTGCAGTTAGGGAAGAGAATTCCAGCATTTTGAGCCAGCAACAGTGAAGGAACAGTGACATTTAGGGGGAGGCCACAGCCTAGTGGTGTTATTGCTGGACCAATAATCCAGAAACTTTGATGCAGCATTTAAAGGTCTGTTGACCTCAGGCAGAAATGTTTGGTCTCAGAGCAGGTGTGACCAAAGAATCCCAATATTTGTACCATGCTTGTAATGCTACTGAACTGATGATTTGCTCCAGAGAAACTAATTATAACCTGGAGACCACAGGAAATCTTTGTAAATAAACCTTTTGATTAATAAAATGGCCGGGATGATATACAGCGATAAACCAAGTATTGATAGACTGCTATTGTCCTCTATGAATTCTACAGTCTGTCAGAATACTTTTACACTAAAAAGAAATGCACAAATTAAAAAGTAGCAAGGTGAGAATGATCAAGGAAGAAGTTACATTACTGTCGCTAATTTGAGCTTTGTAATTCACTCTCATCATTTATGTTTCACGATTTAGAAATCACAAGATTTTTTCTTCTCTCAGGAACATCATTCGGGTGTTTGTAATCTGTAAGCACAGACCCGATGGGCTGAAGGGCCTCTTCTGCACTGCACAACTCTATGGTTCTATAAATATCTCTTCATAGCAGCCATGATGTGGAGTTGCTGGCCTTGGACTGGGGTTGGCACAGTTAGAAGTCTCACAATATCAGGTTAAAGTCCAACAGGTTTATTTGGAATAACGAGTTTACAGAGCGCTGCTCCTTCATCAGGTCAGTCACTGCTGTTGTGAGACTTCTTACTCTTTATAACAGGCCCTCAATATTTGTGTGACTCAGTGGCTCAGCCTTGTTCATTGTCTTTGGATTGCCACAAACACTGAAGTCACTTTAGAAATGCAGTTGCTGTTATAATGTAGGAACTGTGGCAACCAATTTCTGCACAGCAAGCTCTCACTAACTGAAAGGTGGGACTGGATTCTCTGGCCTCGCTCGCGGCTGGAATTCTCCGGTCCCACTGTAGTGAACTGAGTTTTGACTGAGCGCCAAATTCTCCAATCGCGCTGGCAGTGGTAGCAGTGCGAGACAAGAGATTTCTGGCCATGATAGTAACCAGATCACATTTTCAGTAACATTGGTTAAGCAGTAAATGTTCACCAAGCCCACATCAACATCTCTGCGGCTTTGTTAGATCCACCGCTCACTGGAATAAGACATTACACTGAGGACCAGTCCTTACAAGGATATCAATGATCCCATGGAATGGATTCACAGATCTACCATCTTTCCATAAACCCTCACAAAGAGGATTAACTGGCTGTTCATTGTAGTTTATTTGATGCTGCTGCCTCTGACAATATAATAAGATCACTGCTCTCCACAAAGTAGCTTATCACACAAAGGACGGTGGAGTGATTCCAGAAAATACAAAATCAGTGCCATTTTCCTTTGGAGATTGTACACACAGCGTTCTGTCTGGTAAAGGTGCGATGTATTCAAAAGCCATGGAGGAATTGGGAATTTAAATGACAATAGATGATTGTTCTGCACAGGGTAGCCCTTAATGTTATTCAGCTCTGTTTGATGTTTCTCTTTATCTGCTTTTCTCATTAATAATTAATTATTTTGCTTCTTTCAATGCGTTTTCTGTTCAGGTGTCAGTCACCATTCCAATGCAGAAACAGAAGGATCATTTGTCCCCCTCACCACAGAGGTAGAGAATATTAATTTTACCTTCCATCTGATAGGCTCAACTCTCCGAGTGTTAAAGCTGCAAGATTCACTTATTTTAATAATCTGCTTGTCAGTCTTGGGTCAAGTTCATATATTCAAAATTAATGAATGGAAGATTTATGTGAACATGGGCAGCGTGAGTAACTGGACCAAAAATAAGTTGCTATCAGACAAAAAAAAGGTTTGAAATAATCTTTGGAAAGGACGATTGACATGGGCAATTACTGCGAGACAAGGTAGTCATTTTTTATAAAATTCTGTAAAGAGTTTGATGAAAAAGGAATATTTTGAGCATGGTGCCGTCACTTATTCCTCACTTTGAAAGAGTTCAGAAGAATTTTTGAGGATTAGAAAATGCATCTCCATGTCTCAGTAAAATTGGGTGTGTGGAGAGGAATATATTTATAACAACCTGTGTGTACAAGGCATAGAGTTATAGATAGAGTCATAGAGATACACAGAGAAACAGGCCCCGCGAACCAACTCATTTCCTAAACTGAACTAGTCCCATTTGCTTGTATTAGGCCCAAATCCTTCTAAACCTTTGCTACTTATATACTTGTCTAAATGTGTTTTAAATGTTGTAATTGTACCCGTCTCTACCACCTCCTCTGGCAGCTCATTCCATACACACACCGCCCTCTCTGTGTGAAAAAGTTGCCCCTCAGGTCCCTTTTAAATCTTTCCCCTCTCAACTTAAATCTAGTTTTGAACTCCCCTATGCTGGGGAAAAGACTTTGTCTGTTCACCTTATCTATGCCCCTCATGATTTTATGAATGTCTACAAGGTCACTCCCTCATCCTTCTATGCTCCAGGGAAAAAAGTCCCAGCCCATCCAACCTCTCCTCATAATTGAAACCTTCCAGTCCCGGTAATACTCTTAATGTGGAGTTGCTGGCATTGGTCTGGGGTCGGCACATTAAGTAGTGTCACAACACCAGGTTAAAGTCCAACAGGTTTATTTGGTAGCACAAGCTTTTGGAGCGTTGTCTCTTCATCAGGGAGTGAAGAGTTCGGTTCACAAACAGGACATATACAGACAATATAGGTAATATCCTTGAAAATCATTTTTGCACCCTTTCCAGTTTAACAACATTCTTCCTATAGCAGGGTGAACAGAATTGTATGTAGTATTCAAAATGTGGCCTTACCAATGTCTTGTACAGTTGTAACATAGCGTCCCAACTCCTGTATTCAGTGCTCTGACTGATGAAGGCAACTGTGTCAAACACATTCTTCACCACCATGTCCTGCCCTTGATCATTTTATCAAAATGCAACACCTCACATTTATTTGAATTAAACTCCATCTGCTATTCCTCAGCCCACTGGCCCAATTGATCAAGATCCCATTGTAATCATAGATAACCTTATTCACTGTCCGCTACACCACCAATTTAAGTGTCATCCCCAAACATAGTAACCATGCCTCCTTTATTCTCATCCAAATCATTAATGTAAATGACAAACATCAGTGGACCCAGCACCAATCCCTGAGACACACCGCTGTTCACAGGTTTCCAGACTGAAAAACAACCCACTAGAACCACCCTCTGTCTCCTACTGGTGACCATGACTGTGGAGATGCCGGAGTTGGACTGGGGTGGACACAGTAAGAAGTCATAGAGTCATAGAGGTTTACAGCATGGAAACAGGCCCTTTGACACAACTTGTCCATGCCGCCCTTTTTTTAAAAACACCTGAACTAATCCCAATTGCCGCATTTGGCCCATGTCCCTCTATACCCATCGTACCCATGTAACCATCTAAATACTTTTTAAAACATAAAATTGTACCCGCCTCCACCACCACCTCTGGCTGCCCGTTCCAGACACTCACCACCCTCTGTGTGAAAAAATTGCCCCTCTGGACACTTTTGTATCTCTCCCCTCTCACCTTAAACCTATGCCCTCTAGTTTTAGGGAAAAGATATTGACTATCTACCTTGTCTATGCCTCTCATTATTTTATAGACCTCTATAAGGTCACCCCTCAGCCTCCTACGCTCCAGAGAAAAAAGTCCCAGTCTATTCAGCCTCTCCTTATAACTCAATCCATCAAGTCCCGGTAGCATCCTAGTAAATCTTTTCTGCACTCTTTCTAATTTAATAATATCCTTTCTATAATAGGGTGACCAGAATTGCACACAGTATTCCAAGTGTAGCCTTACCAATGTCTTGTATAACTTCAACAAGACGTCCCAACTCCTGTACTCAATGTTCTGACCGATGAAACCAAGCATGCCGAATGCCTTCTTCACCACTCTGTCCACCTGTGACTCCACTCTCAAGGAGCTATGAACATGTACCCCGAGATCTCTTTGTTCTGTAACTCTCCCCAACGCCCTACCATTAACTGAGTAAGTCCTGCCCTGATACAATCTACCAAAATGCATCATCTCGCATTTGTCTAAATTAAACTCCATCTGCCATTCGTCAGCCCACTGGCCCAATTGATCAAGATCCCGCTGCAATTGGAGATAACCTTCCTCACTGTCCACCATGCCACCAATCTTGGTGTCATCTGCAAACTTACTAACCATGCCTCCTATATTCCACAACTTGTGACCCCTTGTGTTTGTCATTTCTGACCTGGGAAAAAGCTTCCAACTATTCACCCTATCTATGCCTTTCATAATTTTATAAACTACTATTAGTTCGCCCCTCAACCTCCGTCTTTCCAGGGAGAACAACCCTCGTTTACTCAATCTCACCTCATAGCTAATACCCTCCATACCAGGCAACACCCTGGTAAACCTTTTCTGCACTCTCTCCAAAGCCTCCACGTCCTTCTGGTAGTGTGGCGACCAGAACTGGATGCAGTATTCCAAATGTGGCCTAACCAATGTTCTATATAACCGCAACATCATATGCCAACTTTTATACTCTATGCCCCATCCAATAAAGGCAAGCATGCCATATGCCTTCATCACCACCTTTTCCACCTGCTGCCACCTTTAAGGATCTGTGGACTTGCAAACCCAGATCCCTCTGTGTGTCTTTACTCCTGATTGTTCTGCCATTTATTGTATAGCTCCCCCCCTGCATTAGATCTACCAAAATGCATCACTTCGCATTTATCTGGATTAAATTTCATCTGCCATTTCTCTGCCCAATTTTCCAACCTATCTATATCCTGCTGTATTCTCTGACAATGTTCATCACTATTCGCAACTCCAGCAATCATCGTGTCATCCACAAACTTACTAATCAGACCAGCTACCTCTTCTTCCAAATCAGTTATATATATCACAAACAGCAGAGGTACCAGTACAGAGCCCTGCGGAACACCACTAGTCACAGACCTCCAATCAGAAAAAGACCCCTCCACTGCTACACTCTCTTCTATGGCCAAGCCAGTTCTGTACCCATCTAGCTAGTTCACCTTTGATCCCGTGAGATTTAACCTTTTGCACCAGCCTGTCATGAGGGACCTTGTCAAATGCTTTACTAAAATCCATGTAGATGACATTCACGGCCCTTCCCTCGTCAATCATTTTTGTCACCTCCTCAAAAAACTCAACCAAATTTGTGAGGCATGACCTCCCTTGTACAAAACCATGTTGTCTATCGCTAATGAGACTATTCAGTTCTAAATGTATATAGATCCTATCTCTAAGAATCTTCTCCAACAATTTCCCTACCACGAACGTCAAGCTCACAGGCCTATAATTACCCGGGTTATCCTTGCTACCCTTCTTAAATAACGGGACCACATTTGCTATCCTCCAGTCCTCTGGGACCTCACCTGTGTCCAATGAAGAAACAAAGATTTCTGTTAGAGGCCCAGCAATTTCATCTCTTGTCTCTCTCAGTAATATAGGACAGATGCCATCTGGCCCTGGGGATTTGTCAACCTTAATGCTTCCTAAAACACCTAACACTTCCTCCCTTGTAATTGTGATTTGTTCTAACGGGTGTACACATCCCTCTGAGACACTACCAATCAACGTGTCCCTCTCCTTTGTGAATACTGATGCAAAGTATTCATTTAGGGTCCCACCTACTTCCTTGGGTTCTAAGCATAATTCCCCTCCTTTGTTCTTGAGAGGTCCGACTCTTTCTCTGACAACCCTCTTGTTCCTATCGTATGTATAAAATGTCTTAGGATTCTCCTTAACCCTGTCTGCCAAGGACATTTCGTGACCACCTTTTGCCCTTCTAACTCCCTGTTTGAGTTCTTTTCTACTTTCTCTGTATTCTTCCAGTGCTTCATCTTTTCTGGCTGCCTCTTTTTTCTTTTTGATTAGACCCACAATTTCTCTGGTTATCCATGGCTCTCGAATCCTACCTTTCCTGTCCTTCCTCTTTACAGGCGCATGCCTGTCCTACACTGCTATCAACTGCTCCTTAAAAGACTCCCACATGCCAGATGTGGATTTACTCTCGAACAGCCTCTCCCAATAAACAGCCACCAAATCCTGCCTAATCCAGCTGTAGTTAGCCTTCCCCCAATTCAGCACCTTACCCATAGGACAACACTCATCCTTTTCCATGACTATCTAAAAGTTTACAGAATTGTGGTCACTGTTCACCACATGTTCCCCCACTGAAACTTTGATGAACTGACCGGGCTCATTCCCCAGTACTAGGTCCAGTATAGCCCCCTCTCTAGTTGGACTATCAACATATTGTGCCAAAGAACCTTCCTGGGCACATTTTACAAATTCCTCCCCGTCCGGACCCCCAGCCCTAAGGGATTTCCAGTCTATATGAGGGAAATTAAAGTCTCCCACTACAACAACCCTATTTTTTCTACACCTGTCCAGAATCTCCTTACATATCCATTCCTCAGCTTCCCATGGGCTGTTGGGAGGCCTGTAGTATACCCCCAGCATAGTGACTGCACCCTTCCTGTTTCTGAGCTCTACCCACAGTATCTTGTTACATGATCCTTCCAAACTGTCCACCCTCTGTACCGCTGTAATATGCTCCCTAACCAGCATTGCTACTCCCCCACCTCTTCTAGCCCCTTCTCTGTCTCGCCTAAAACACTTATACCCCAGAATATTCAGCTGTCAGTCCTGTTCTTCTTTTAACCAAGTCTCTGCCACTGCAACCACATCCAATTCCCGCGCAAGCATTAAGGCTCTAAGTTCATCAATGACAAATGACACAAATGACAAAGGAATCGAAGATTATGCTGATAAGGTGAGATGAGAAGCTGAGAGTGGACCATAAACACCTGCTTTGTAACAGCTGAGCTGAATAGTCCGTATTGTAAACTCTATGTCATTTGGTAGAGTTAACAAAGATGTTGGCTGATGCTATGGAACGTAGGAAGGGATTCATAAAGCTTTTTTTTTCATTTATTAGTCACAAGTAGGCTTACATTAACATTGCAATGAAATTACTGTGAAATTCCCCGAGCCAGAAAGTTCCAGTGTGGATGGCCTTCTCATGATGCTGAAGGATTCTATAATTAGCATTCGATCCAGTAGCTTTGGCACTATTTGTAGCTCACAAGACGCACAATTTGTGTGCTAACTTAACACAAGAGCTGCAAAACGTCATTTTGGTGCAATGGTAAGTTGTTGCATAAGGTTAAATCTCACGGGATCCAGGGTGAGGTGTGTAAATGGATACAAAATTGGCTTCTTAACAGAAGCCAGAGGGTGGTTGTCAAGAGTTGTTTTTCAAACTGGAGGCCTGTGACCAGCAGTGTGCCTCAGGGATCAGTGCTGGGCCCACTATTATTTGTCATTTATATCAATGATTTGGATGAGAATATAGGGGGCATGGTTAGTAAGTTTGCAGAAGACACCAAGATTGGTGGCATGGTGGACAGTGAAGAAAGTTATCTCCAATTGCTATTGGGCCAGTGGGCTGACGAATGGCAGATGGAGTTTAATTTAGACAAATGCGAGGTGATGCATTTTGGTAGATTGAACCAGGGCAGGACTTACTCAGTTAATGGTTGGGGAGAGTTACAGAACAAAGAGATCCAGGGGTACATGTTCATAGCTCCTTGAAAGTGGAGTCACAGGGGGACAGACTGGTGAAGAAGGCATTCGGCATGCTTGGTTTCATCGGTCAGAACATTGAATGCAGGAGTTGGAACGTCTTGTTGAAGTTGTACAAGACATTGGTAAGGCCACACTTGGAATACTGTGTGCAATTCTGGTCAACCTATTATAGAAAAGATACTATTAAACCAGAAAGAGTGCAGAAAAGATTTACTCGGATGCAACCGGGACTTGATGGATTGAGTTATAAGGAGAGACTGAATAGACTGGGACTTTTTTCTCTGGAGGTGTAAGAGGCTGAGGGGTGACCTTATAGAGGTCTATAAAATAATGAGGGGCATAGATCAGCTAGATAGTCAAGATCTTTTCCCAAAGGTAGGGGAGTCTAAAACTATAGGGCATAGGTTTATGGTGAAAGGGGAGAGATACAAAAGTGTCCAGAGCGGCAATTTTTTCACACAGAGGGTGGTGAGTGTCTGGAACAAGCTGCCAGATGTAGTAGTAGAGGCGGGTACAATTTTGTCTTTTAAAAAGAATTTAGGCAGTTACATGGGTATGATGGGTATCGAGGGATATGGCTCAAATGCGGGCAATGGGGACTGGCTTAGGGGTTTTAAAAAAAAAAGGGCGGCATGGACAAGTTTGGGTGAATGATCTGTTTCCATGCTGTAAACCTCTATGACTCTCAAGACATTGCACCTCTTGTACAATTTTAAACACTTTGCTGACTTTTTTCACAGATGTACCAGTGTTACAAAACCACAATCATAAAAAATTGCTGCAAAGATATAAGACTCTGATAATCTATGTAAAGCTTATAAATACCCTTCTGCCAAGAGGCACGAGAATGCTTTAATAATCTAATGATTGCTATTTATCTCTTTATGCTGAATGTCATAGTTTTAAAACAAATATGCAGCTGATCATGTTCAAATGGAAATGCTTGATATTAAAGGCTCTTTTATGCAATAAGTTCGGAGCCAAGGTGTGTTGTTTATTTGGCAGAGCAAATAAAACGAAATTAGAATGAAACTGTAAAAATGCAACTTGTTGACCTGTTGGGAAAGAGCGTGAGGGAAATACTGTATTACCTAAAATGCTGCGAGTGGCTCTGCATTCACGTGGAGGTGTGCTGTTCACAAAACTCCCAACTAGCGCCTCAGCCTTGTGGTTTCAATAGAAAGAGCTTCAAAGTTTTTCCAGTTTGTCTGAGAAGTTGAGAAACGAGAGGTGAGGTTAAACCCGAGAGTGTGAAAGGGGAAATGAGAAAGATTAGCATTGATAGAGCAACTCTCACACCCCAGCATGCCCCAAGCAGCTGAGAAAGCTTTTTATTTCAGTGCAGTCATTGTTATAACATAGGAGAACTGACAAAGGGAGAAAGGATAACATTCTTACTCCCATTCAAACAATGGGATCCTTCCTGTCCACCTGAGGGAGCAGACAGGGTCTTATAGAATCATATTATTTGACAGCACACAAGGAGGCCATTGCACAGCCCCACCCTCATCCACTGCCTGCATCACCTCATCAAAGAATCAAAGTTCCCCGCCAAGACCTGCCCCTGACAAAGCCACGTTGACTGTCTCGTATTAACATATTTTTCTCTTATTTATCTTATCCTGTATTGTGGCCTCCATCAGTTTTCCCACTACTGATGTCAAACTGATGGGTCTGTAGTCTCCTGGGTTATCCTTTGCCCCTTTCTTAAACAGCGGCGTCACATTTGCAATCCTCCAGTGCCCCGGGACGAATCCTGTGTTTGGAGAGGCCTGGAAAGTTTCTGTCAATGGCTCCGCAATTTGCTCCCTTACCTCGCTCAGCAATGCAGGATGCATCCAGCTGGGCCTGACAACTTGTCCACCTGGATTGCTGCCAGCCTCTTTAGCACCGCTTCATTATCTATCACTATTCTGCTCAGTTGCTCAACATCCACTTTTAGTTCTTTGGTTATTTTCTCATCCAAATGATGGCACTTCCAACGGGCAAACATTCCTTCGTCACTGTACGTTAATGTGAGACTGAAATTTGTGTTTAAGTCTCTAGGGGAAGATTCCACCATCAGACTCACCATGGACTACTCTCCGGAATCGGTTGCATTCTTGGACACACGCATCTCCATTAAGGACGGTCACCTCAGCACCTCACTGTACCGCAAGCCCACGGATAACCTCACGATGCTCCACTTCTCCAGCTTCCACCCTAAACACGTTAAAGAAGCCATCCCCTACGGACAAGCCCTCCGTATACACAGGATCTGCTCGGATGAGGAGGATTTCAACAGACACCTCCAGACGCTGAAAGGTGCCCTCATAAGAACAGGATATGGCGCTCGACTCATCGATCAATAGTTCCGACGCGCCACAGCGAAAAACCGCACCGACCTCCTCAGAAGACAAACACGGGACACGGTGGACAGAGTACCCTTCGTCGTCCAGTACTTCCCCAGAGCGGAGAAGCTACGGCATCTCCTCCGGGGCCTTCAACATGTTATTGATGAAGACGAACATCTCGCCAAGGCCATCCCCACACCCCCACTTCTTCCCTTTAAGCAACCGCACAACCTCAAACAGACCATTGTCTGCAGCAAACTACCCAGCCTTCAGGAGAACAGTGACCACGACACCACACAACCCTGTCACAGCAACCTCTGCAAGACGTGTCAGATCATCGACATAGATGCCATCATCTCACGTGAGAACACCATCTACCAGGTACACGGTACATACTCTTGCAACCCGGCCAACGTTGTCTACCTGATACGCTGCAGGAAAGGATGTCCCGAGGCATGGTACATTGGGGAAACCATGCAGACGCTACGACAACGGATGAAAGAACACCGCTCGACAATCACCCGGCAAGACTGTTCTCTTCTTGTGGGGGAGCACTTCAGCGGTCACGGGCATTCAACCTCTGATCTTCGGGTAAGCGTTCTCCAAGGTGGCCTTCACGACACATGACAGCGCAGAGTCGCTGAGCAGAAACTGATAGCCACGTTCCGCACACATGAGGATGGCCGAAACCGGGATGTTGGGTTTTTGTCACACGATCAGTAACCCCCACAACTTGCCTGGCTGTCCTGTCTGGAGACAATACACATCCCTTTAACCTGTGCTTAGTGCTCCTTCCACTCACATTGTCTGTATCTTTAAGACCTGGTTGGTTGTAGAGATTCGCATTCTAATCAGTATTCTGTAACTTGATTTTGTGCTTCTGTGCCCTGTTTGAACAAACAACAAAGAACAATACAGCACAGGAACAGGCCCTTTGGCCCTCCAAGCCTGCGCCGCTCATGTGCCCACTAGACCATTCTTTTGTATCCCTCTATTCCCAGTCTGTTCATGTGGTTATCTCGATAAGTCTTAAACGATCCCAGCGTGTCCGCCTCAATCACCTTGCTTGGCAGTGCATTCCAGGCCCCCACCACCCTCTGTGTAAAATACGTCCCCCTGACATCTGTGTTGAACCTTGCCCCCCTCACCTTGAACCCGTGACCCCTTGTGTTCGTCACCTCCGACCTGGGAAAAAGCTTCCCACTGTTCACCCTATCTATGCCCTTCATAATTTTATACACCTCTATTAGGTCACCCCTCATCCTCCGTCTTTCCAGGGAGAACATCCCCAGTTTACCCAATCTCTCCTCATAGCTAAGACCCTCCATACCAGGCAACATCCTCGTAAACCTTTTCTGTACTCTCTCCAGAGCCTCCACGTCCTTCTGGTAGTGTGGCGACCAGAACTGGACGCAGTATTCCAAATGTGGCCTAACCATCGTTCTATACAGCTGCAACATCATATGCCAACTTTTATATTCTATGCCCCGTCCTATAAAGGCAAGCATGCCATATGCCTTCTTGACCACCCTCTCCACCTGTGCTGCCACCTTTAAGGATCTGTGGACTTGTACACCCAGGTCCCTCTGTGTGTCTATACTCCTGATGGTTCTGCCATTTATTGTATAGCTCCCCCTTACATTAGATCTACCGAAATGCATCACTTCGCATTTATCTGGATTAAATTCCATCTGCCATTTCTCCGCCCAATGTTCCAGCCTATCTATATCCTGCTGTATTCTCTGACAATGTTCATCACTATCTGCAACTCCAGCAATCTTTGTGTCGTCTGCAAGCTTACTGATCACACCAGCTACATCTTCCTCCAAATCATTTATATATATCACAAACAGCATCGTCGTCCAGTACTTCCCCGGAGCGGAGAAGCCAGGACATCTTCTCTGGAGCCTTCAACCTGTCATTGATGAAGACGAACATCTCGCCAAGGCCATCCCCACACCCCCACTTCTTGCCTTCAAACAACCACGCAACCTCAAACAGATCATTGTACCGCAGCAAACTACCCAGCCTTCAGGAGAACAGTGACCACGACACCACACAACCCTGCCACAGCAACCTCTGCAAGACGTGCCAGATCATCAACACGGATGCCATCATCTCACATGAGAACACCATTCACCAGGTACACGGTACATACTCTTGCAACTCGGCCAACGTTGTCTACCTGATACGCTGCAGGAAAGGATGTCCCGAGGCATGGTACATTGGGGAGACCATGCAGACGCTGCGACAACGGATGAATGAACACCGCTCGACAATCACCAGGCAGGAGTGTTCTCTTCCTGTTGGGGATCACTTTAGTGGTCACGGGCATTCAACCTCTGATCTTTGGGTAAGCGTTCTCCAAGGCGGCCTTCACGACACACGACAATGCAGAATCGCTGAGCAGAAACTGATAGCCAAGTTCCGCACACATGAGGACGGCCTAAACCGGGATCTTGGGTTCATGTCACACTATCTGTAACCCTCATGGCTTGCCTGGGCTTGCAAAATCTCACTAACTGTCCTGGCTGGAGACAATACACATCTCGTTAACCTGTGCTTAACCTTCTCTCCACTCACATTGTCTGTACCTTTAAGACTTGATTACCTGCAAAGACTCTCATTCCAACCATTATCTTGTAAATTGAGTTTGTGTCTATATATGGCCTGTTTGTGAACCCAACTCCCACTCACCTGGTGAAGGGGCAGTGCTCCAAAAGCTTGTGGCCTGTGCACAAGCCAGAAGCCAGGACTTTAACCTGGTGTTGTGAGACTTCTTACTGTGCTTAGCCCAGTCCAACGCCGGCATCTCCACATCATGACCTCTCCTGTGACCAGAGAGGAATTGAAAATTTGGGTCAGAGCCTCTGCAATCTCCTCCCTTGCATCCCACAGCAGCCTGGAGCACAATTCATCTGGACCTGGGGGTTTCTCCACTTTTAAGGCTGCTAACACCTCCAATACCTTGTCCTTCCCTAAATAAACTTTTAGCAGGCGGTTACTTGGTGGCCATCTCATCTCTGAGTCAAACGGTTGTAGGTTACCCCAGAGCCTAAAACCCAGGCTGACGGCTTGACATAGCACCGAATGCTGAAATGTCACCAACCAGCTGGTTCAATATTGAATCGAGGTCACTGGTGAACATTGCTGATACTAGTTCAACGAAGGACAAGACCAACCAATAGCACTAAGAATCACACAATCACAGAATTGTTACAGCGCAGAAAGAGGCCATTTGGCCCATCATGTCTGCACCAGCCCTCCAAACAAGAACTATGGCTCAGTGCTATTCTCCTGTTTTTTCCCCGTACCCCTGCTTGTTTCTAATCAAATAATCACCTAACTCTCTCTTGAATGCTTCAGTTAAATCTGCCTCCACCACACTTCCAGGCAGTGCATTCCAGACCCAAACCACTCGCTGTGTGAAAAAGTTTATTCTCACATCATTTTTGTTTTTTTTGCAAGTCACCTTAAATCTGTGCCCTTTCGATCTTGATACTTTTATGAATGGGAACAGATTCTCCCTTGCTCGTGACTTGCTGATTTATCTCAGTGCTGTTTTTAAGCACTGGCTGTGCACACATTGGCTGCCAGGGTTCCCACATTACAACATTTCTACAGACACTTCGAGGGTTTAAAAATACATTGGGACATCTTGGTGACAAAAACAGCATCACATGAATGAAAGACTTCATTTTACAATCTTTCTTTCACAATAATTAAAATTATGACCACCTCTAACCATAATTAAACGAGTATATGTTTGTGTCACCTATTTAATTATTTCCCAAGGATGCATTTTCAAATAAATGATATAGTTTCTATTTTTTTTCTTTTTCTGGCTTTGTTTAATATCTGAACCTGCTCAATGCCATAGAGACCGCCCAGGCAGCTACAAGATACAGCTTTCATTCCACCGAGTGGGATGAAAAGAATAGACATGTAATCCCCCGGGGAGTGTGAAAGATCCCATATGCTGTTGGCTTTACACTATTCCTGGCATTTTACAAATGTTTCTCAGACATAAAAATGCAATTCTTGTTCTAATAAATGTCTGGGGCGGTCATGGACTAATAACATTCCTCTGGAATATACAGCCAGCAGGGTCCTTTAACAATTTCTCATGCAGGAGAGTGATCAATGCCACTTGTACTGAAACAGGCCGAAGCTGTTTGCCCTCACTGAGTGTCTCTTTCTCTCGCAAAAATATTCTGTCTGTATTTGCAAAATAACCATCCTGGGGAGAGTAATCAAGTGCAAACCAAGATCATGAAGGAATTGATGCACCTCAATGAGCACCCGGAAACAAGGCTTTAGAACTGAAGGCTTTAATACATTAACAATGAAACTACTAACACAAATTCACCCGTTCAGACTGAAGGGGTCCTGCCGGAGCAGGGGGTCTTATACCCTGCCACCGGAGGCGGGACCCCACTGGAGTGTGCCATGATAACACCCAGGACAGGTAAACACCCTATCCCAACAACATAGTACAACCCCCATAACAACAACACCCTAGCCCAACAGTAATACAATAACAACCCTAGTGGTGAACCAACGATGGTTCACCACATTCACCCCTCCTTTAGGAACCAAAGGTGGCGGGGTGGATGAAAACAGACAATGACAAAAAAAATAACAGGATTCACAAGTCCAGACGGTCTGGAGGACCACACCGACGCTGCGATCTTCTCAACACCGGTTGCGAAACCGGAGCAGGTGCTTGCGGTGGCTCTCTCAAAACAACATCTGGCTGTCCCCTCAAAGACTCCCGGGCCGGCCGGCCCTGATGAGGCGATGGTGTAGGGGATCCTGGAACGTTTGGTGGTGGTGGTGGTGGTGGTGATGGTGGCGCCGATCTCCGAGTCTCAGGCAAGCTGTACATGGGAGTAAAAGTGTTATGCACTGGTCCCGGTGCTGACCGCGCCACGTCTGGGGAAGTAATGAGGAGTAGTGGATCTGTGACTGGGGGAATAGGAGCGACAGGAGTTGCTACGTCCCCTGCGGGCGCCAGGTCTCTAATGGAGACAGTGTCCTCTCGCCCGTCAGGATATGCCACATAGGCATACTGAGGGTTGGCGTGGAGGAGTTGGACCGGTTCGACCAAGGGGTCGGACTTGCGAGCCCTCACATGGCACCGCAGAAGGACGGGTCCTGGGTACGTCAACCAGGCTGGCAATGAGGTCCCCGAGGACGACTTCCGAGGGAATGAGAACATCCTCTCGTGGGGAGTAGCATTGGTTGCCGTACACAGGAGGGAGCGGATAGAATGGAGCGCAGTTGGAAGGACCTCCTGCCACCGGGAGACTGGAAGGCCCTTGGATTTCAGTGCCAGTAGGACAGCCTTCCAGACTGTAGCATTCTCCCTTTCCACCTGTCCGTTACCCCTAGGGTTGTAGCTCGTGGTTCTACTAGAGGCAATCCCGAATGAGAGCAGGAATTGCCTCAAGTCGTTGCTCATGAACGACGAGCCCCTGTCGCTATGAATATAGCAGGGGTACCCGAACAGGGTAAAAAGCTCACTGAATGCCTTGATGACGGTGGCAGTCGACGTGTCCGCACAGGGGAAAACAAACGGAAACCGGGAAAATTCGTCTATTATGTTAAGAAAATAGACATTCCGATCCGTTGAGGGAAGGGGGCCCTTAAAATCTACACTCAGCCTCTCAAAAGGGCGAGTGGCCTTGACCAAATGTGCCCGGTCTGGTCGATAAAAGTGTGGTTTGCATTCTGCGCAAATCCGACAACTTCTAGTAACTGACCTGACCTCCTCCACCGAGTAGGGTAGGTTGCGGGCTTTTATGAAGTGGTAGAGTCTGGTGACTCCAGGATGACACAGATCATTGTGGAGAGCCTTCAAGCGGTCCTCCTGCATGATGGCGCATGTTCTGCGCGAGAGGGCATCCGAGGGCTCATTGAGCTTCCCTGGACGATACATAATATCGTAATTATAGGTGGAGAGCTCAATTCTCCACCGCAAGATCTTATCGTTCTTGATCTTGCCCCTCTGCGTGTTACTGAACATAAACGCCACGGATCGTTGATCCGTGATCAGGGTGAACCGCTTACCTGCCAGGTAATGGCGCCAGTGTCTGACTGCCTCCACAATGGCCTGAGCCTCCTTTTCCACCGCTGAGTGCCGAATCTCTGGGCCTTGAAGGGTGCGGGAAAAAAACGCGACGGGCCTGCCTGCCTGGTTTAGTGTGGCGGCTAGGGCGAAGTCCGATGCATCACTCTCCACCTGGAAAGGGATGGATTCATCCACCGCGTGCATCGTGGCTTTCGAGATGTCGCTTTTCAAAACCTTGAAGGCCAATTGGGCCTCCGGCGTAAGTGGGAAGGTCGTGGACTTAATGAGCGGACGAGCTTTGTCCGCGTAGTTGGGGACCCACTGTGCATAATACGAAAAGAACCCGAGGCATCTCCTCAGTGCTTTCGTGCTAGCGGGCAAGGGAAGTTCAGTGAGTGGGCGCATACGGTCTGGATCAGGGCCAATGACCCCGTTTTCCACCACGTATCCGAGGATGGCTAACCTATGCGTACGGAATACGCACTTCTCCCTGTTATAGGTCAGATTCAGGCGAGATGCAGTGCGTAGAAAGTGTTGGAGATTCGTGTCGTGGTCCTGCTGGTCATGGCCGCAGATGGTGACGTTATCCAGGTACGGGAAGGTAGCCCGCAACCCGTTCTGGTCCACCATTCGGTCCATAGCACGCTGGAAGACCGAGACCCCATTGGTGACACCAAATGGAACCCTGAGGAATTGGTATAGACGACCATCCGCCTCAAAAGCCGTATATTGTCGGTCCTCTGGGCGGATGGGGAGTTGATGGTAGGCGGACTTAAGGTCTATGGTAGAAAACACTCGGTACTGCGCAATCTGATTGACCATATCAGAAATGCGCGGGAGAGGATACGCATCCAGCTGCGTGTATCTATTAATGGTCTGACTATAGTCGATGACCATCCGAGGTTTGTTCCCGCTTTTGACTACCACGACCTGCGCTCTCCACGGACTAGCACTGGCCTGTATGATCCCTTCCTTGAGGAGCCGCTGAACCTCAGATCTAATAAAGATCCGGTCCTCAGCGCTGTAACGCCTACTTTTAGTAGCGATGGGCTTGCAGCCAGGTACCAGATTTTTAAAAAGGGATGGTGTCGTGATCTTCAGGGTGGATAGATTGCACGCGGGGCGCTTTGGGCAATTTGGAGGCTGCGGCTGGTTCCCTACTGCCAGTGAAGGGAGTGGCCCACCGTACTGTAGGATCACACTCCTCATGTGGGCCATAAAGTTTAGTCCGAGGAGAATTGGCGCGCAAAGGTGAGGTAGCACAAGGAGCCTGTATTGCTCGTAAACTGTGCCCTGTACCTCAAGAGTTACCATACATTGTCCTTGGATCGGTACAGACCGGGACTGTGATGCCATGGAAATTGTCTGTTTGGCAGGGAGAACCCGGAGTCCACACCTTTTAGCAGTTTCAGGGTGTATGAAACTTTCGGTGCTCCCACTGTCAAACAGACAATTTACAGTTCTGCCACTAACCTTTACCTCCATCATGGAATGTTCCAGTCTGTAATGCCTGGTCTGATCCAGAGAGATCGACGCCACCGTTGGCCCCTGGGTGTCACTGCATGCTGCCGATGTGGATGCTGAGGACCCCTGCTGGTCGCTGCTGCATGCTGCCGATTTGGATGCTGAGGACCCCTGCTGGTCGCTCCTAGTCGTCGTGGACCATGATGGCCGCCCCCATGAATCGCATGTGGCCGAGGGCTCCAAGCGCAGCGACTCCTGGTGGTCTTCCTCCTCCTCTGTCTGCCACGATGGCGCCGTCCTGAGATCGCACGTGGTCGGACCTCGTGGGTACTGCAGCGCCGAAAGAGATGGTCTCCGTTCTGGAGGGTTACAAGCTGCACTGCCGTTTTTAGGTTTGGACCTGCAGACTTTGCCGTAGTGGCCTTTTTTACCGCACTGGCTGCAGATTGCCGTTCTTGCCGGACACTGTTGCCGTGGATGCTTGGCCCCACCGCAAAAATAGCATCGCTGGCCACCTGGAGCTGCCGCCGTCGTCGAATCGATCTGGGAGCGCGGGTTCGCGGGGCGAGGAGGGAGCAGAGCTTGCTCCAACCACGTTGACTGCACGTGGTCCTCGGGGTACAGCGCCAAGCTCTTCGACGCCGCCTCCAACTTCACGGCCATCCCCATTGCCTGGGTCAAGTTGAGTTTCCCCTTTTCTAATAATTTAAGTCTGATGTACGAGGACCCTACCCCTGCTACGAACGCGTCTCGGGCGAGGTCTTGCATGTACTGCTCGGCGGAGACATCCTTACAGTCACAACCCCTGGCAAGCTGCAGGAGTTCATTGGCGTAGTCTTCTATGGTCTCGCCCGACTGCCGACGTCGTGTAGCGAGGAGATAACGAGCGTGAATCTCGTTGGGTGGCGTAATGTACCTATTCTTTAGGAGCTCGACGGCACCCTGGTAAGTGGAAGCTGCACGAATGGCTAGGTAAATCGTGTCGCTTACCCTTGCGTGGAGGACCTGGAGTCTATCACTGTCTGTAGTGATAGCTACCGAGGCTGCCAGGTAGTCCTCGAAGCACTTCCACCAATGTTCGAACGTGTTAGCTGCACCGACCGCACGTGGGTCCAGTGTCAGACGATCCGGTTTTAGGATCTGTTCCATATTCTCAGTTAATGTATTAAATTGATGCACCTCAATGAGCACCCGGAAACAAGGCTTTAGAACTGAAGGCTTTAATACATTAACAATGAAACTACTAACACAAATTCACCCGTTCAGACTGAAGGGGTCCTGCCGGAGCAGGGGGTCTTATACCCTGCCACCGGAGGCGGGACCCCACTGGAGTGTGCCATGATAACACCCAGGACAGGTAAACACCCTATCCCAACAACATAGTACAACCCCCATAACAACAACACCCTAGCCCAACAGTAATACAATAACAACCCCAGTGGTGAACCAACGATGGTTCACCACAGGAATAAAACAAGGAAATCTGCTCTGTGTGACTACACTGTGGGAGACAGAACAAAATTATCACAAATTGGAGTCACTGCATTGAGACCAACCAATGAAAAACCAATCATGTCCTCCTTTTTCACCTTCTTCAGAAACTATTAAAAAATCCTAAAACTATTTTCTTGTTCTGTCATTTGTACTAATGTGTGTGTGTGTGTGTGTTTGTATCTGTTTGCATGTGCATGTGTGTGTGTGCACGTATATGTGCATGTCCGTGTGTGTGCACATGTGTGTTTGTGTGTGTGTGTGCATCTGGATGTGTGTGTGTGTGTGTGTGTGTTTGCATGTTCAAGTTTGTGCATTTGTAAGAGTGCGTCTGTGTGTGTGTGTGTGTGAGTGTGTGAGTGTGTGTGTGAGTGTGTGTGAGTGTGTGTGTGAGTGTGTGTGTGAGTGTGTGTGTGTGAGTGTGTGTGTGAGTGTGTGTGAGTGTGTGTGTGTGTGAGTGTGAGTGTGTGTGTGAGTGTGTGTGTGAGTGTGTGTGTGTGTGTGTGTGTGTGTGATTGTGTGTGAGTGTGTGTGTGTGAGTGAGTGTGTGTGTGTGAGTGTGTGTGTGAGTGAGTGTGTGTGTGTGAGTGTGTGTGTGAGTGTGTGTGATTGTTTGCGAGTGTGTGTGTGTGTGATTGAGTGTGAGTGTGTGTGAGTGTGTGTGTGAGTGTATGTGAGTGTGTGTGTGAGTGTGTGTGTGAGTGTGTGTAAGAGGGAGAGAGTGTGTGTGAGTGTGTGTGTGAGTGTGTGTAAGAGGGAGAGAGTGTGTGTGAGTGTCTGAGGAAAGCATACAATTGAGTTTTTGGTGGTTGTGACTGACTGATTTAGGAAAGAGTTTCAATAAACTAATCTGTTCCTTCGATTAAAAACTAAACCTGTGGAACGAATCATTTCCAATCTGAAAGCGGAGACAGTGTGATCCTGGCGCCCTGCAGGACTGGCAAAGCGCTTCTTCTGGAGAGGGAGAACAGGGGAGACGTTTCCCACCTTCCCTCCCCCACCCACCCCACCCCCAACCCACCCCACCCCCACCCCCACCCCACCCCCAACCCACCCCCAACCCACCCCCACCCCACCCCCACCCCACCCCCACCCCACCCCCAACCCACCCCCACCCCACCCCCACACCCACTCCTCCCCCACCCCCACTCCTCCCCCACCCCCACCCCCACTCCTCCCCCACCCCCACTCCTCCCCCACCCCCACTCCTCCCCCACCCCCACTCCTCCCCCACCCCCACTCCTCCCCCACCCCCACTCCTCCCCCACCCCCACTCCTCCCCCACCCCCACTCCTCCCCCACCCCCACTCCTCCTCCACCCCCACTCCTCCCCCACCCCCACTCCTCCTCCACCCCACCCTCACCCCACCACACCCAGCTGTGTGTTTGTGGAACTCACAGCATTAAGTTTGGGTATAAATACTCAGCAGGCTATTGTCAACTGAGTGGCAACAACTGCACGAGCTGAATAGAACGCCATTATTGTCCATCCAGCAATTGCTCCGTCTTCGAGCATTTTCTGCTTTTACTTTGGCGCTGACCTGTTTAAACGATGGGATTAAAACATCCTGATTGTAAATTCAGACTCAATTCAGACTCTTGAATTTTATTCCACAAGCAAAGTGCGGGAGAGCAATGGTGGGAGTCAAACTATCGCTCCTCAAACTGTATCTATTATTAATAATGCCAGCGGATGGCCTGACACCACGATATATAAATAGCCCAAAAAGGAAATTGCTACGAATATCAATCCAATCTCAAATGTCACGATGGAATTGATAAGCCGGACATATTAAAAATTCCTATCGCCCTTACAAAGAAGAAACATATTTGAAAAACAAAACACAGAAGGCAATGTGTGGGAATCAGAATACATTTGCCGATTCAAATGACTTTAGTTCAATAAAGAGGTTATCTGTTCCTTGATAAATTGATTTCTAAGATTATGAAATGATAAATTGGAGATAAGCTATTATGTCAGTGACTTCGATTTGGATACCTCCATATTCCTAGGATTTATTTCTCTTCAGAAGCATGCATCCGTACCAGTTGAGTTTGAACATATGGTCAACTAGATTCATCTACCAGGTATGTTTATCTGCCTGCCTCCTTATTGGTCCATCTAACATCACCAGAGCAGGAATTCAATTTGGACCATGTCAACAGAAACAATCGCTTTCTGCAGGGAGTGCTGCCAGAAACGTCTTCAAAATGTCCACCAAACTATCTGGATGCAGAAGTCAAAGGGCATTAAAACTGTTTATTTTTGACCATCAATGTCTTTTTAATGTTACGTGCTGACAGGCCTTGATAGATTTGCGTTTCTCTACATTGCTACTCTTTTTACTCATGATCAAACTAATGAAGTTATTTGTCTTGCTGAATAATGCATTTGTGGCCTCTCTAATTCATCTATCGACAACAAACTGGCCAACATTGCAGATTTCAGGATATAGCACGCAACGATTGAGAATCTTGGTCATTCGCGAGGCCTTTGGCAATATCATATGTATGGCTGATAATGTCTGCAGGTTTTTATTAAGGAGTGATATCACTCTTGTTACAGGATTCCTGCCTAATTTTGGCCTCATGAAGTGCTGACTTTCAAATCAAGGTGTGTCCGGGTTATAACAGTTACGAAAAGTGTATAAATTCCCTTGAAGCCTCTTTGCATTCATGTTTCTATCCCTCTTCATTCTGTATAAGGTAGACTGGAAATATTAACTCTGATTCCCTCTCCACAGATGCTGCCAGACCTGCTGAGTCTTCCAGCATTTTCTGTTTTTATTTCAGATTTCCAGAATCTGCAGTATTTTGCTTTTATTTTGGTTCCTGCATCCAAATCATTTGTAAAGATTATAAATAGCTAGGGCATGAACACACTGACCCTTGCAGTATCCCACCGGTCCGAGCCTGCCAACTTAAGGATGAATACCCCTACTCTCTGTTAACTAATTCTCAAATGCGCAGGAGTGAACCAGATGGATTTTATGATAATCACCAATGGTTTTATGGTTACCATGAGACTTTAATTTCAGATGTTTTATTCAATTTAAATTTCACCATCTGCCGTGGTGGGATTCGAACCCAAATCCCACACACTGGATGCCAAATCCAGTGACAATACAACTGTGCCACAAAGATAAAAGCAAACACTGCGGATGCTGGAATTTGAAACAAAAACAGAAAATGCTGGAAAAGTTCAGCGGGTCTGACAGCATCTGTGGAGAGAAAATAGAGCCAACGTTTTGTGTCTAGCTGACCCTTCATCAGAGCGAAGGGCAAAGAAAATCAGAAAAGATTTATACTGTGAGGTCTGGCAGCATCTGTGGAGAGAGAATCAGAGTTAATATTTCCAGTCCACCTTCTACAGAATGAAGGGGGATAGAAACATGAAGAATGAGATGGTTGGAGAGGAGGGTGAGAATGGAAGGGGGTTGGTTGGGGATAAGGAGAGATTAACAAGGATGCCATGAAGACAAGAAAAGGGTGTGTTAACGGAGTCACTAAGAACTGAAGAAATGCGACAGACCCCGGGGACTGGGTCAGGCACGATCGAAAACCCTGTCAACCGCAGTGGGTGTAAAACCATGACTGAGAAAGAAGGAAGACATATCGGCAGCTCTATTTTGGAAAGTGGCATCATGCGGCAGAGGCACTGCCTCCCATTATGTATCACCTTGCAGTTCTGGTATTATCTTTGAGAATCTCATTTGTACCTTCTCCAGTGCCTGTATCTCCTTTAGATAGTGTGGAGCTCAGAGCTGTGTGCAAGTTAAGATGCTGAATGTGTGGACAGAGGAGACTTACCATCTGCCTTCATTAGACTTCCATTGAAGACAAGAGAGAAAGATTAAAACTGTCAGTCTACTGACTCAACAGACTCAGAAAGCTTCATTTTGATTCATAAGAACAAAGAAAAACAAAGAACAGTACAGCACAGGAACAGGCCCTTCGGCCCTCCAAGTCTGTGCCAATACGGATGCCTCTCTAATCTAATATTTTCTTGCCTCTACATGGTCCATATCTCTCTATTCCCTGCCTATTCATGTATCTACAGTAAGAGTTTTAACAACACCAGGTTAAAGTCCAACAGGTTTATTTGGTAGCAAATGCCATTAGCTTTCAGAGCGCTGCTCCTTCGTCAGATGGAGTGGAAATCTGCTCTCAAACAGGGCACAGAGACACAAAATCAAGTTACAGAATACTGTATAGTATTCAAAATCAAAATCAAGTTACAGAATACAGAATATTCATGTATCTATCCAGATGCCTCTTGAACGTTGTTATGGCATCTGCTTCCACCACCTCCCCCGGCAGCGCGTTCCAGGCATTCACCACCCTCTGTGTGAAACCTTGCCCCGTACATCTCTTTTAAACTTCCCCCCTCTCACTTTCAAGCTTTGCCCCCCGAGTAATTGACCCTTCGACCCTGGGAAAAAGACTCTGACTATCCACTCTATCCAAGCCTGACATAATCTTCTAAACCTCTATCAGGTCCCCCCTCATCCTCCGACGCTCCAATGAAAATAATCCAAGTTTGTTCAACCTTTCTTCATAGTCTGTATCCTCCAAACCAGGCAACGTCCTGGTAAATCTCTTCTGCACCCTTTCCAATGCATCAACATCCTTCCGGTAGTGTGGCGACCAGAATTGTACACAATACTCCAAATGCGGCCTAACCAAAGTCTTATTCAGCTGCAACATGATTTTCCAATTCCTATACTCAATGCCCCAACCGATGAAAGCCAGCATGCCATATATCTTCTTGACCACCTTGTCCATCTGAGTTGCCACCTTCAGGGAACTGTGGATCTGCACGCCTAGATCCCTCTATATGCTAATATTTCTAAGGGCTTTACCATTTACTGCATACTTTCCTTCTGCAATAGACCTTCCAAATCGCATCACCTCACATTTATCCAGGTTAAATTCCATCTGCCATTTTTTGGCCCAGGTCTCCAGCTGATTTATATTCTGCTGTATCCTCTGATAATCCTCCTCACTATCCGCTACTCCCTCAATTTTTGTATCATCTGCAAATTTACTAATCAGACCACCTACATTTTCTCCCAAATCATTTATATATATTACAAACAAGACAGGCCCCAGTACTGATCCTTGTGGAACACGGCTTGTCACAGACATCCAGTTAGAAAAGTATCCTTCCACTGCTACTCTCTGCTTTCTATGGCCAAGATGTGGAGATGCCGGCGTTGGACTGGGGTAAGCACAGTAAGAAGTCTCACAACACCAGGTTAAAGTCCAACAGGTTTATTTGGTAGCAAATACCATAAGCTTTCAGAGCTTGCTGCTCCTTCGTCAGATGGAGTGGTCTCCTCTGATAATGGAGACCACTCCATCTGACGAAGGAGCAGCAAGCTCCGAAAGCTTATGGTATTTGCTACCAAATAAACCTGTTGGACTTTAACACTGTTCTATGCCCAAGCCAGTTTTGTATCCATCTCACCAGCTCACCTCGGATCCCATATGACTTCACCTTCTGTATCAGCCTGCCGTGAGGAACCTGATCAAAGGCTTTACTAAAGTCCATGTACACAACACCCACTGCCCTGCCCTGGTCAATTTTTTTGTCACTTCTTCAAAGAACTCAATCAAGTTTGTGAGACACGACCTCCTGTTCATAAAACCATGCTGCCTGTCGCTAATCAGCCTATTCTCTCCCAGATGTGAGTATATCCTTTCCCTAAGAATCTTCTCCAATAATTTCCCCACCACAGGTGGCATGGTGGTACAGTGGTTAGTACTGCTGCTTCACAGCACCAGGGACCCGGGTTCAATTCCAGCCTTGGGTGACGAGTTGATTTGAAAGGGCGGCATGGACAAGTTGGGCTGAAGGGCCTATTTCCATGCTGTAAACCCCTATGACTCTATGATATAGATGTAAGGTTCACAGGCCTGTTATTTTTCTTGGATTGTGTCTTCTGCCCTTCTTAAACAGAGGAACAATGTTCGCTACGCTCCAATCCTCTGTACTTCTCCCATGGCTAAAGAGGATTTACTTCACGGACTAAAAATTACTTAGTGTTTCGTTCACTGTTTTAGAGAATCATAGAATCACCGTGTTCTGCATCCCCTCCTTTCCTCCTCCCCATGTACTCTAGAATATAGAAATAGTGGGAGTGGAACACATGAGACAAGCTCATGAGACCATCAGACAAGCTCCATCCAACCCAGGTCAGTGCTCTAACCATGAGAGGCAAAGTGGGGGAGGAGTTGGAGCGGCTGCAGAGGCTTGGTATCATTGAGTCCATTCAGTTCTCACATTGGGCAGCTCCAATAGTTCCTGTTCTGAAAGCTGATGGCACTGTGCACACATGCAGGTTTGCAAACTCACCGTTTATCAGGCCTCCAAGCTGGACGCTCACCCACTGCTGGGACTGGAGGACCTGTTTTCAAGACTTTCAGGTAACAGGACATTCTGAAAGCTTGGCAGCAGCCACGTCCACCTGCATCTCATGTCAGAGCAGGATACAAAACAGTGTCACACTCAACGCCCACAGAGGCATCCCATCAGGATACTCAGTCCAAAGATCTGCACATTAGGTGGAATAACCATGGGAACAGGGATAGGACAGGGGGGTATGGAGCTGAAAAGATCCTTTTTCAGAGATTTGGTGCAGTCTCTATGGGTCAAATGTCCTCCATCTGCACTGTAGGGTTTCTATAATTCTATGCACTGATGACAGTGTAGAAGTTCCACATGGCTGCCCATCCAAAGGTACAGCTTGCCTTCAGAACTTCTTCCAACAGTGCAGTGGTCCCTTAGTTCTTCCTGTTCAACAGTGCAGTATTACCTCAGTGCTGATCCTCCAACAGTGCAATTCTCCCTCAGACTTTCCTCTCTGACTACCTCAGCACTGGCCCTCCACTAGTGCAGCACTCCCTCAGTACTGCCCCTTCCCAGTGCAGGGTTCCCTCAGCACTGCCCCTCTGACAGCTCAGCACTCCCACATATAGATCTTCCAACAGTGCAGCACTCCCTCAGCCAAGACCATTTGACAATGAGTGTTCTATTACTGTCAGCCTCACTGCTGACAGTGCAACACTCCCTCAACACTGACCCTGCAACAATGAGTGTTTATTAATAATGCCCCTCTGACAGTGCAGCACTCCCTCAATATTGCCACTCAGTGCATTACTGTACTGTCCCGATGACAATGCAGTGCTTCCTCAATATGTCTATAAAATAATGAGGGCACAGATCAGCTGGATAGTCAATATCTTTTCCCAAAGGTAGGGGAGTCTAAAAGTAGAGGGCATTGGTTTAAGGTGAGAGAGGAGAGATATAAAAGTGTCCAGAGGGGCAATTTTTTCACACAGAGGGTGGCGTCTGGAACAAGCTTCCAGAGGTAGTAGTAGAGGCGGGTACAATTTTGTATTTTAAAAAGCATTTAGATAGTTACATGGATACGAAGGGTATAGAAGGATGTGGGACAAATGCGGGCAATTGGGATTAGCTTAGGGGTTTTAAAAAAGAAAGAGTGGCATGGACAAGTTGGGCTGAAGGGCCTGTTTCCATGTTGTAAACCTCTATGACTCTGTGACTCTATGACCCATTCGACTGCGCTGCACTAACACTCCAACAATGCAGACTTTCCTCTGCACCTAACTTCTGGCAGTGCGGCACTGCCTCAGTACTGACCCTCCAATAGTGCAGCATTCCCTCAGTACTGACCCTCTGACAGTGCAGCATTCCCTCAGTACTGACCCTCTGACAGTGCGGCACTCCCTCAGCATTGACCCTCTGACAGTGCGGCACTCCCTCAGTACTGACCCTCTGACAGTGCGGCACTCCCTCAGGACTAACCCTCTGACAGTGCTGCACTCCCTCAGTACTGACCCTCTGACAGTGCGGCACTCCCTCAGTACTGACCCTCTGACAATGCTGCACTCCCTCAGTACTGACCCTCTGACACTGCTGCACTCCCTCAGTACCACATTCAGTACTGATGCAGTGGCAGTGCTGCACTGGGGGGGTCTGTCCAGATTTTGTGGTTCAGTCTTGGATTGAAGCTTGGACCCATCACACTGTGACTCAGCTGTGGGAGTGCTGTGTCACAACCAATGCAATTATCCCTGCATCCGTCCAGGATTTTTCATCCATTCATTTTAAACAGATAGAAAATCTTCAGCTGAATTCCTGAAATGTGCTCCCAGCAAGAGAACCTTCCAAGGCAGAAGTTTGATCCAGTTTGTGTGAGAGCACTTTGACACAAATCTGACATCTGCAGCGTAGAAAATAAGATTCTTATAGCTGGGGGAGATTGCAGATTAGTTATTGCAAAAGAGAAATGAAGAGATGTTGAAAGTGAACATTCACCTTTTCTCTGTAACTTTCTGCATCCGAAATGACTGCTTATTTTCACCAGAAATGCAAATATTCAGGCCAAAAATCCCAATGCTCGCAATCTGTTTAAAAATATGAATGATTTTCTGCTCTGTTTTTTAGCAGATTTGCAGGTTTGTAATTAAATTAAGCACGCTTCGAACCTAACGCGATTTGTTTACACGCTACTTTGAACGCAGAAGTGTTGCCACTCATTTGATAAAAAGCGCGTTTGAACCCACCAGTCATTCTTGGCCGTTTTTAAATGGACAGATGCTTAATCGTTCTGTGTCCAATTTCCCTGTCCATTATTTCACTGTGGATGTTGAAATATTTGCTCATGCAGGAGACACAGAATGGAATATGCCGTCTGTGTCAGATAATAGCACCACGATTCATTTATGAATTTAATGTCAACCGTGGCGTTTACACATTTGCGTCAGTGGCGATACATCTTGGGTCACATGACATCCATTTCATTGGCCCCAATTTTAAGCTGCCCCCACCCCAACCCCTCCTTCATGGTGGAACATGGGCAAGGCTGGTGTTGAAATGAGGAGCCAGACTTAACCCCTCCAATCCCACTGCTTTCCCGATAGAATGCCCCAAAGATGTGATGCTTCGTGGGGTTAGCCATGGTAAGTGTACGCGAATGAAGCAGAGGGAAGAACCTGGGTGGGATGCTCTTTCAGAGAAATGATGCAGAGTCAATGGGCTGAATGGCCTCTTTCTGCACTGGATGGATTCTATGGTTCTATGGATAGGACCGAATATTAGTCTGTGATCTGTGCCGGTGAGCAGGATCCCCCTCAGGCCAGCAAGGTCCTCTGCAAGTGGGCGATTTGGGTCCCAGTTACATCACCTGGCCAACCCACAATCTGTGGTTTTACCCAGAGGTCTTAACAGGAGGAACAGTAACTGCTCTTCCCTCAGACCAGGCCCTTTGGGAGCAAAACCTTGGGTCAGGAGACTCCTGGCTGGGGAAGTTTTTAAATATATTTTAGGTTTTACTGTGGGGCACAGACAAGAAGGAATCATCCTCCAGGATTTACATGGAAGCTGGCAACCTTCCTTGCCTAATGTAAGGGCTCAGGGACACAAGACCCAACTCGCCACCCAGTCCCCCTTTACTTTGGAACTGAGGCCAATGAGTCGGGGTGATAAGTTGAAATGAATTCAATTTGGAAAGGTACAGTTAGCACAATATATATATTATAAATATTTATATAATATATATACTTTTTTTTAGTGAGTACCATGTATAAATGTTATCCATAATATCTGTCAACTGACCTCTGAGTTTTTGATTGCTGAGTGTTGTCGGAAGTTGTGAGGTTTGCCTGAACCTATAGCAGCTCTTTATACAGCAGAATGTGGCCTCAGACTCCAGGAGGAGGCTATGTAACTCCAGCCCGTTCCCCCAATCTTTGAGATGATGGCTGATCCATTCGCTACCTCCATAATCTACCCCCAGTACAGTGCGGATACAATGTAATAGATGCTAATTCAGGTGTTTAACATGACTAAAGGAGTTGAGTACATTGGGTGGGTGAGTGTGGAGGTGGGGTTGTGGGGGTGGGGTTGTGGGGGTGGGGTTGTGGGGGTGGGGTGGGAGGGGTGGGGAAGAGGTGGGGGAAGTGTCCGGAACTATTGGCCACAACCTTAATATTAGACCTGGGTTGCTGGGCTGTTCAGGGATGATGTCAGGAAGCAGTAATTGGCACAAACAGGAGTGCGAATCTGGAACTTTCTTTTCCCCTCTAAAAAAGTAAAGTTGTTGATGTCAATGCACTATTAGTCATGATGTGGAGATGCCGGCGTTGGACTGGGGTGGGCACAGTAAGAAGTCTCACAACACCAGGTTAAAGTCCAACAGGTTTATTTGGAATCACAAACTTTCGGAGCGCTGCTCCTTCATCAGGTGAGTGCCTCACCTGGTGAAGGAGCAGCGGTGCCTCACCTGGTGAAGGAGCAGCGCTCCAAAAACTTGTGATTCCAAATAAACCTGTTGGGTTTTAACCTGGTGTTGTGAGACTTCTTACAATGTACCATCAGCGTTACCTTGTTAAGTGAATTTCTCGTTAAACATGTGACATTGATTGCCCTATGAATAGAGACCGCTGGAATATATTGGGGGAAAGCTTCTTTTCGGCTAGTAGCACTGAGGAAGTGCCTCACAATAAATTGGCTCGAAGATAATTGTCCAGTCTGGACTGATTCTCCCACCATTTGTTGCAGAGTAATAGTTAAGGCTGGTCAGCATCAGTTGACTATTTCAAAACTAAGATTTGGTAGATTGTGGTAAGGCAAAGATATTAAGGGTTAAGGAAATAAGTCGGGTGGAAGGAGTTAAGATGCAGATCAACCATGATTTGACATAACGGTGGCAAAGAACTTGAAGGGCTGAACAACTGTTCCCATGCTCAAATATAAGTTATCTTCAGACATTTCTGAAGGATATAATATGCTACATAAATGCAAGTGCGTATTCATGGAATCAACAGATGATGTTCGTCTTATCATTTTTTTAAAATTGTGATTCAGAAATGAAATTCTAAAAGCAGACATGAAAGAACCTTGATAATCATTGCAATGCATTCTGCAGCTCACTGGAAAATGACAAATCCAGTTTTTGCAAGCCAAGTCATTTGTAGTGTTTAGATTTTGTCTTTTGTTGGCACCCTGAGACATTATGTGACAGTTTGGCTGAGATGCCAGTTCACTCATCCCTGGTGAAACACAATTATTTTCTTGAAGAACAATTGGAAAAATCTGAAGCTAAATATATTTTGAAGTGAGTACAACTCCCTGATATCTGGAATGGCTCAAAATGAAAAAAAAATAAAAGCCCCAATTCTTCTTCCTTCATCTTTTACATTTGCTGAAGATAAGCAATCATTTAGCTGTCCTTTATTCATGTTCAAAATTGGATGGAAGAAAGCATAATGAGGAGATATCGAAACATTGTGTTGACCTCTTCTGCTCCATCATCTGGGAGCACCAAGCGCACAGCCGGTTTTCCAATTCTTGACTCTTGCCCGCCCCTGATTTCCATTTTTCCATCATTGGTGGCCTGGGATTTAAATGATGAAAGTCCCTCCCAGAACCTCTCTCCCTCACTCCCTCATCTTTTAAACTGTTCCTCAGAGCCATTCAATAAAGTTTTGACAATCTGGTCGAAAAACTCCACACGTGTCGCACTATTATCTGTCTTTGGATGAATCTCCTGTGAAGTGCCTTGGGATGTTTGACTGTTGAATACGAGTTGTTGTCGTGGCCGCTGTTTTTGCCATGCTGATCTGTCAGAAATTGGATTGAGGAGAACGTGGGGTCTTCCTAGTCAGGTAATCTGTCTGGACTGTGCCACAGCTGAATCTAGGAGAGCATGCGGTCTGCGATATGAAAATAGATTAGCTTGATTCGCATTCCAATCATTATTCTGTAAATTGAGTTTGTGTCTCTGTATGCCCTGTTTGTGAGCACATCTCCCACTCCACCTGATGAAGGGGCAGCACTCCGAAAGCTAGTGGCATTTGCTACCAAATAAACCTGTTGGACTTTAACCTGGTGTTGTTAGACTTCTTACTGTGTGAAAATAGAGTCAGGTAAGATCCAGGGCCAGGGCATTGAGCAATGGATCCAGAATGAAAGTGACAGAGTAATGATTTGGGATGAGAAGAGTCCATGACTGACCCTCAAGAAGGGAGAAGGAGATTATTTTCGAACAAAATGTTTATATCATTGGGACCAGTAATCTGGAAGCCTAGACGAACAATCTAGAGAATGAGTTCAAATCTCACCGTGGCAACTGGAGCAATTAGATTCCATTTGTCAAACAGATTTGGAATGGAAAGCTGTCTCAGGATGAACATGGAATCACTGTAAGAATTAATGTTCTTCAGGGGAGGAAATCTGCTGTCCTTACCCAAACTCCGCCAATCCATCCCAAGGCAATGTGGTTGACTCTTAATTGTAAGCTGAAATGGTGTAGCAAGTCAGAGAGGGTGTATCACACCACCGTCACACGGGTCAGCGAGGGATGGGCAGTAAATACTGGACTTGCCAGCAACACTCACATCCTGTGAGTGAATGAAAAGTAAATGAACAGCATTGGGAGATATGTGAGATTGAGAATCATTGTACCAGTTGAAAACTGGCCATCTTTGTCTTCCCAAACTCATTGTTTTTGTGGAAAGAGAAACAAGTTCTGTGTGGTTGGTCGTTTTGTAGATAAACATGAGTTTTTATTGGTTACTTCCTGTTTTGCATTTTGCAGGATGTATTTTGATTGGCTTTGTGGATCTGAATGATCAATCAGAATGCAAAGCACACCAGCTGAAAGAATTCAAAAGATGCTGGACAGCAGATACGAGAATTACCATGGATTCTCATTCCATTGATTTCTTTGTGATTTCTTTGTCAATTGTTTCTGTTGTTGTATATCTGAGCATCAGATTATAAGATCAAGTGTCGGCCATTGGAGCCTGTTCCAATAATTCATTGGATCTTTGCTGAGCTGAATCTTACCGCATTTACCCGTCTCTCATCCATATCCTTCGATTCTATTAACAAACTATCTCAGTCCTGACGGTTTGTAATTGATGTGGAGATGCCGGCGTTGGACTGGGGTAAACACAGTAAGAGTTTTAACAACACCAGGTTAAAGTCCAACAGGTTTATTTGGTAGCAAATGCCATTAGCTTTCGGAGCGCTGCTCCTTCGTCAGATGGAGTGGATATCTGCTCTCGTGTGCCCTGTTTGAGAGTAGATTTCCACTCCATCTGACGAAGGAGCAGC
This sequence comes from Mustelus asterias, assembly GCF_964213995.1. Taxonomy (NCBI): domain Eukaryota; kingdom Metazoa; phylum Chordata; class Chondrichthyes; order Carcharhiniformes; family Triakidae; genus Mustelus; species Mustelus asterias. The sequence goes on from NC_135816.1 coordinate 2,496,096, forward strand.
GCTCGAAAGCTAATGCCATTTGCTACCAAATAAACCTGTTGGACTTTAACCTGGTGTTGTTAAAACTCTTACTGGGTTTGTAATTGAGACAGCGACACAGCCTTGTGCAGAAGAGAATGCCAGATTTGCAATACTTTTGTGTGGAAAAGTGCTTCCCAACTTCACTGCCCAATGGCCAAACTTCAATTTACAGGTTTTGCCGCCTTTGTCCTGGAACCCCTCACCAGAGGAAAATGCTTCTCTGCATCTACTCCATTGAATCCTTGCACCACTGTAACCACCTCAAGAACACCCTCTACACTTTCCCTATTCAAAGGAATACAATTCAAGTTTACAATCAAGTCTCATAATCTAACTTATTGAATGAATAGAAATAGGCAGAAAACGTACATTCTAACAAAAACAAGAATTTGCGCTGTTTAGAAAACATCACAACAAATATCTTTTTTTGTGGTGTCTGCTCTGATCATTCCTAGCCCCTGTGGGTCACAATTACAAAGCAGCCACTGTCTTAAATAGCTCCCTGAAACATTTAATGCAGATTTCGGGACTCTGTCCTTATTGCTAGAGGCATTTAGCAACAGATCAAAAAACCTCTCTGCAGACAGAATAAAATCACATTACTAGCCTCCAGAATTACTTTTCAGGCTTCCAGTATGAACATTGCAAACGAGGCTGTTAAAAATGTTGGGGTTTGACTGTTCAGCCTATGATTGTGGTTCTGTGAGTTTGGTGAAGAACATTATTGAAGTGTTAAGTGTGTTTTTTATCAGCAGTTATTTTTCCATTTGGTTGGCCACGATTTTTGTGACTATGATCAGAGGCCCCACTGTGATTAATAGTTACCATGGAAACTGTGACTCTCCAATCTGAAAATGAGTTGATAACAGAGTAGGAAACATCAGACGCAGGGTCATTAAGACTCTAATACAATATACACCATGTCAATCCTGACACTTCTGCGTGTGTCACGTATGATATGTGCATGTATTCCTCCAGAGAGAACAATCTGATATATTTTATCTCAGTCAGGACCCTCCACGGGGCTTACCACTGGGCTCCTTGCTAACGATAAAGCTGCGTTATAAACAGCTTATGGAGGTTGACGTCACGACCCTCTCCCTGGTTAACCTCAGAGCTATCGCAAATGTTAACCCAAGATAAAACTGATCGGTTAATCTGGTTAGTGTGTCCCAAGTATGACATATTTGGAATGATCCAGAGTGAACTTTTCACTGGCGCCAATCGCCAAAATGGTCTGATCTCCAATAAAAATTCATCCCCAGAAATTTCCATCCTTTTTTTCCAAGTAGCTGCTCTTGCTGTTTCTTCCTCCTGGGCTTATCCCACAATCTGTTATTGTAATTAATCCTTTCCCTGTATGGGACAATGCACAGCTCCATGGACATGTTGCAGCTTCCCTTTGGTTAGTTACCAGAGCTAGTTTAAGTTGGTTATGTGTGTTTTTGTGTGTTAGGAATAAGCTATAGCTTCAAGTTGAAGTTTCATTTAAATTTCTGTATTAGCACGTTAGGAAAGAAAACCTCAGTTGTGATTTCACTTTGGAGTGATGCCTGGACTTCTGTGGCTGTGTGTGTGTGTGTGTCTGTGTGTGTGTCTGTGTGTGTGGCTGTGTGTGTGTGGCTGTGTGTGTGTGGCTGTGTGTGTGTCTGTGTGTGTGTGTGTCTGTGTGTGTGTGTGGCTGTGTGTGTGTGTCTGTGTGTGTGTGTCTGTGTGTGTGTCTGTATGTGTGCGTGTCTGTGTGTGTGTGTGTGTGTCTGTGTGTGTGTGTGTGTCTGTGTGGCTGTGCGTGTGTGTGTGGCTGTGTGTGTGGCTGTGTGTGTGTGTGTGGCTGTGTGTGTGTCTGTGTCTGTGTGTGTGTGTGTGTCTGTGTGTGTGTCTGTGTGTGTCTGTGTCTGTGTGTGTGAGTGTGTGTGCGTGTGTGTGTGTGTGGCTGTGTGTGTGTGTGTGGCTGTGTGTGTGTGTGTGTGTGTGTCTGTGTTTTAGTGACCCTTGAAGGGGGGGAGCTGCGCTGTCAAAGTGGGGGGGGGGTCAGTGACTCAGGGAAGTTAAAGCAAAGTTGAAAAAACTGCGCTGTTGCATAGCAACAAGGGACCCCCCCCCAGACACAGAGCGAAATAGAAATCAGTTTCAGTTCAGCTGGAAACAGATGTCAGAAGGAGCCTAAAACAGGAGAGGGAACTGCAGAAAGCAGATTTCCCAAAGGGACAGGAGAAAGTTCCAGGAACCAGGGAGCGGGACATAAAGAAAGGCTCAGGAAGGCATTCGGGTCCAGTTGCCAGGGAGGCTGGTTCAAATCTCATTGTTCTTATTTTCTTGTTTAATAATTGATTATTCTCTTGTTAAAAATTCTTCAGCAGACTCCTGTGATTCTGTTCAGTAGCTACCCCCTCATGTTCCTAAACAAAATATAAAAATTAAGATCTATGAAGCTGATTTCCACTCTGGGATCTGACTCACCCACAGTAACAACAGCTGGGATTGTAACACTTGTCTATACCATTTTGGGTGGTTTTAAGAATGAAATTTGGTGACACCTAATCACAATTCCCAATTTAGCTGATTTTCCATTTTTTTCAATCGTTCTGCTATCCTGTCCTCTTGCCCTCTTCACTACAGAAGGGGCTGATTCATCTGCTTTGCATTTGCAATATTTTATCATTTGTTTCCAAATAGTGAACCCCCTCTAAAGGATCTGACAGGACGAGTAAAGGGTGGGCAAGAGTGGTGATGAACTATTGAACAAGAGTGAAAGCCTTAACATTACAGGGGTAAATGAACAGAAAAGTAAAGATATTTTACTTCAATTGTACTATACATTGGTGAGACCTCATCTTGAATACTGTGTGTAGTTTTAGTCTCCTTATTTAATGAAGGATGTAAAAGTGTTGGAAGTAGTTCAAAGAGGTTCACTCAGTTGATATCTGGAATGCAGATAAGTCGGATAGGCTGGGCTTTTTTCCACTGGAGTTTTGACAGGTGAGAGTTGACTTGATTGAAGTTGATAAGATCCTGAATGGTCTTGACAAGGTGGACATGGAAAGGATGTTTCTACCTGTGGACAGAGATTAGGAGCAATTTGTTCTCTCAGAGGGTTGTGTGACTTTGGAACTCTCTGCCTCAGAAGGCAGTGGGGGTGGGGTCATTGAATAATTGAAGGCAGAGGTGGATAGATCCTTGTTAGGCAAGGGTAAACAAAAGGGTAGATGGGAATGTTGGATTGGAAACCCAAACAGATTAGCCATGATCTTATTGAAGGGTGACGGATGCTTGAGGGGCCAAACGGCCTGCTTCTGCTGTTATTTTGTTTGTTTGTATGTCAAAAAATACAAATCTGAAACTGGCTCCTCCAAACAAATCTGTTGTGGCTGGGGCACCAATTGAACATTCCAAAACGGACATTGATAGACATTATGTTCTCTTTTTGGACGCTCTTAGCACCATTCCTAACTTTACCATCACCATTTATATTCCCTTTGTCTATTTGTCTCTGCCATTCCCATCAATTACAGCTCCCTGCCCCACACCAGCCTCCAGCCTCACCCTCACACCATAAATATTCTCTGATTTTCCTTGAGAAAAGATCATCCTGACTTGATATGTTGGCTCGATTCTCTCTCCACAGATACTGTCAGACCGGCTGAGATTTTCCAGCATTTACTATTTTTGTTTCAGATTCCAACATCCGCAGTATTTTGCTTTTATGTTATATTGATAGGTTTTTGTTGGACAATGATATTAAAGGTTATGGAACGAGGGCACTCATCAACAATAACAACAACTTTGCATTTATATCGCGCCTTTAATGACATAAAACGTCTCCATGTGTTTCACAGGAGCATTGTCAAACAGTATTTGCTGGATAAATGATGTTGCGCTCAGCCACGGTCTAACTCAACGTTGAACAGAATGCTGTTGGTGGGCCGAATGGTGGGCCGAATGGTGGGCTGAATCTGCTGCTTCAATCACGATTGTATTTGACAAATAGAAAGCTGAATGTCCTATTTCTAAGTAATACGCTGTTAATGTAAGCTTACTGGTGACTAATAAATAAACTTTAACTTTGACATCTTGTCCACTTTCCGTGTCTGTCTGCTCGTTACATAGAAACAGAGAAACTTGAAGCAGGAGTAGGCCATTCGACTCTTTGAGCCTGCTTTCCCATTCACTTTGATCACGGCTGATCATCAAATTCAATAGTTTTCGGCATTTTGCTATGTAACAGAATCGGAGTTGTATATTTGCTGTGTTGTCCTCCCCTGAAACTCCGGTCTTGTTACAAAGCTGCACCATTTAAAAGTCTCAAGGGCTGAGTTTCAAATTTGATCTGGAATGCTCACATCTTCCTTGAAAATATCCACAGATGAGCCCCTACACCACTGGAGGAATGGAAAAAATGTCATCCAGCTGTTTAACAATCAGTGTCACTCTCTGATATGGCAGAATTCACACCTATCACCTAACAGCTATTTGCTTATGTCATGAGGTTAATTTGCCATGGTATTTCAGCTCTGAGTGTACAGCCCCCAGCAGTCACCGAGAATCATGTTTGCTTTCAATGACAGCTGGAGTGGTAAGCACCCTTTTGCTTCTATCTTTCAAAGGATTCTATTCCTGATGAAATGGTTACAAAGACACGGGAGAGAAAACAATCCAACCACTGGCACATTACAACTTTATACTAATACAGAATGTGTAGAAAATAAATCTTATTTATTACTACATGATAAGAACTCATCAGTGAACCCAACTGGTCCATACTGGTGTCTCTGATTTACACAAGCCTCTCTGAGCCGCTGTTAACATTCAGTCACAGGACTTGGAAGTAATGATAAACCCAACACTTACATCCCACCAATGACCTCCATTGGAAGGTGTTTTCTTTCTCTTTGGTTCATTCATAAAATAAAGTGTGAAACACCAAACAGCACAAATTCTTCATTTGATTGGCGGAGGATAGATTGGAAACCAGAACTAGGGCACAGGGGCAGGTAGTGACCAGGGTCTCTGTTCACCAAGGGGCAACAGCAGCTGTTTGAGCTGAAATGTCGAGATCGTGCTTACATTCACCAGTATCAAGACCACAGTCCAAGGGAGGTGATGGAACTCCAGCGATTGTCCAATCATGAACCCACCTTTCCTGAGGAGAAACAGTATTGGGATGTCACTGTCTCTGGATATACCATCCAACACCATATCAATATACGAGCTGGCATATTTTGGCTAAGAATATCACCACCTGCCACTATGTTTCTAAATAACTTGAGCTTTGGACAAGAATGAACAGGCTCACCAAGCTTGCTGGTGGCATCTTGTTAGGATATTTTAAAAGTTTATTTATTAGTGTCACAAGTAGGCTTACATTAACACTGCAATGAAATCACTGTGAAAATTCCCTAGTCGCCACACTCTGGCGCCTGTTCAGATACACTGAGGGAGAATTTAGCATGGCCAATGCACCTAACCAACATGTCTTTCAGACTGTGGGAGGAAACTGGAGCACCGGGAGGAAACCCACGCAGACACAGGGAGAATGTGCAAACTGCACACAGACAGTGACCCAAGCCAGGAATTGAACCCGGGCCCCTGGCGCTGTGAGACAGCAGTGCTAACCACTGTGTCACCATGATGCCAGGTGGCACTGTTAAGTAGTGGTGAATCGCCTACTTAAATACAACTGAGTCATTTATTCGGCCAATTCAAAGCATAATTAAGAGTTGACCACATTATGGTGGCTCTGGATTCACGCTCACTCAGACTGGATGAGTAAGGATGGCAGGTTTCCTTCCCTATGGGGTATGAATGAGTCAGATGGGTTTTTACAACAATCTGGTACTTATATGGCCACCATTATTTTTGCCAGCTTTATAAAAATCTAGATTTATTTAATGAGTTGAATTTAAAATCACCAGCTGCTATAGTGAGTGGTGAGATTTGAACTTCCATCGGTGAAAATCTAGCACAGTAACATCACCACAATGTTACTGAAGCCTAAAACACTCTGCTGTTCCTTTTGCGTCAAAAGGTTTATCTAACTTTCTTTTCAATGTATCGATGCTATTCACTTCAGCTACTCCAGATGTTAGCGAGTTCCCTTTCCGAACCAGTCCCAAACTCATTGTTTCATTAGTGTCGATCTTATATTTATGGGTCAAGTCACAAACCTGCTCATCTTTTGCAAAAGCGATAACTCTTGAGCAGTCTCTGTCGTATAGTCGCCTCTCTTTGTTCCTCGCACGCACCTTAAATTAACCATTCAGACCCGTGCTTTCCCGCTCTTTCAGACTCACCAATCAGAGTCGGATTTCACTCTGCATCTGATTTGATTTGATGTATTATTGTCACATGTATTAGCATACAGTTAAAAGTATTGTTTCTTGCATCACGAACCAGCCAACTGAACTAAACTGACTAACCAATGAGTGAACCTCCACTGGACTGCCTCAAAAGCAATTACATCCCTCCTCAAGTAAGGGGACCAAAACTGTTCACAATATTCCAGGTGCATTCCCACGTTGATCTTGTGTAGTTGCAGCAAACACTTCCCAACTTTTATACTCTATTCCTTCCGCAATAATTGGCCAAATTCCATTTACTTTCCTTATTACCTGCTGTGTACTTGCACACTAATTTTCTGTGATTCATGCATGAGGACACCCAGGTCCCTCTGCACTGAAACACTCTGAAGTTTCTCTCCATTTAGATAATAAGTTTATTTTCTATTTTTATGACCAAAATGGATAACCTCACACTTATCCACGTTAAACTCCATCTGCCAGATTTTGGCCTACTCTCCTAATCTATTCACATCCATTTGTAAATTGCAAATTTCTTTGTCACAATTTACTATTCCACCTATTTTTGTGTCATCTGCAAATTTGGCTATCGTACCTTTTATCCCTGTGTCCAGGTCATTAATATAGATTGTAAGTAGTTAGGCTTGAGGACTGAACCCTGTGGCACTCCACTAGTTACATCTTGCCAACCAGAAAAAGACCCACTTATCTCAACTCTCTGCTTTCTGTCAGTTAGCCAATCCTCTATCCAAGCTAATTGATTCCCCCTAATCCCATGGGATCTTATCTTGTATATTAGCTTTCCGTGCGGCACTTTATCAAATACCTTCCTGAAGTCCAGATATACTACATCTACAGCATCCCCATTATCCACTTTGCTTATTACATCTTCAAAGTACACTAACAAATTAGTCAAACATGATTTATCCATCAGAAAGCCATGCTGGCGCTGATGGATTGAGTTTTGACTTGAAGTGAAGTCAGCAGCTGAGTGGGTGAAGTGAGCAGGACAGCAACAGCGAGGTGTGAAGAGTGATGCCTGGAATCAAGCCTTAGCCATGAGGAGATGATGAGTGAGACAGGAGGCTGCTTTGACAACCCCAGTTTAGTGACGTAAGTGAGACTGTGAGAATGGGAGTGAGGGGTGGGGGGAGAGTGTGAGGGGGTTAGCCAGGGTTGCAGACTGGCAGGGAGAGGGTGCAAGGGCGAGGTTACATTTTGGATGGAGGGAGAGTTTGTCATGGGGTTGGGGGTCCATGAGGAGAGAGAGTTTGTGACAGGGGAATGGGCAGGAGAAGAGTGGAGTGAGTGCTGTTTGAAATTGAGAATCACAGCTTCATATTTAAAAGCTGAATCCAATTTCCGCCGAACTTAAATTGAAAATGCTGACATGGGATTGGCTGTGCAGGTGCCTGCTCTTTCAAACTCTTCATTAAAATCAACATCAGCTTCTTTAACAAGAACCAGTGGTCCTCCATCCAGACCAACACAGAGGTGGGAGGAGGCAAGAGTCGAGGGAGAAGCAAGAGGGCCACAAAAAGGGTAAATCCAGCTGGGGTGAGCTCACGAGAAGAACCCCACTTTCTGACTTGACCTTGAGCCTGTAAAGGCCACGCCAACCCTTGAGCCAACCCCTGGACCAATCCCCTGAGCCAATCCCCTGAGCCAATCCCCTGAGTCAATCCCCAGGGCCCAATCCCCTGAGCCAATCCCCTGAGCCAATCGCCTGGGCCCAATCCTGGGTCTGACAGAGCAGCACCCGGCCCCAACAGGGAAAAGCTAGAGTTTGTCAAGGCAACGCGGGATCCCCCACTGCGACCATGCCCTCCCTGCCCCCGCGAGGCTCCGGGCCCATCATATCACAAAAACAAATTGACCAACCAAAATCCCTGGGCGTGGAGCGCCAGGGGAGGATAAGGAGGACCCTGGAAATGTGGTGGTTTGCCTGGCCCTGGCCAAGCACCATAAGGGGTGCGGTGCCACACCTTTCGGGGAAAGGTATTTACATCTTGTACCATTGGGTATGCTTCCTCTCCTGGAGAAAGAGCGTGGCATCTCTTCTCTGAAAATTATCTTTCTGCCACCCTCAGGAGGTGTTTGAGAGGAGGGATACCCTGCCAATGGCATCCCAGCTGGGTCGTGGCATGAATGTGACCCCTGATAGTTTACCCCTGCCTGCGTTGTGCTGTGACCCTGAGGTGCCCACTAACACTTCCAATGGCTGCAGTGGTCCCTTAGGGTCCATTGGGTTTCAGGGTGGTGATGGTGAGGGGGAGGCCCTTCCTTACCCCCTCCCTTACCCCCTCCCTTACGTTACCACCAGTGTTACGAAAGGAATTGTTCCCTGAGATGCCAGGTGACCTGTGCTGAACAATAAATTGAATAAGGAGCAGAGATGCCATTACCTCAAAGTGCGCTCCCATCACAACTTGTCTTTGTGCGTGGAACTTTAGAAAGCATACAAAAATAGCTACAGTGACATTGATCCCAGGTACTACAAAAACAGGGAGTTCAAAGGGACATTGTTAGAATGTCCACAAAATTCCTCAGTTTAATTGGCACGCAGCTGACCAGCTATCTGACTACAAAATATTTAAACAGTGTAGAGAGATGTTGGACGGGATTTTCCAGCCATGCTCACCTCAAAACCGGAGAATCCCACCCGAGGCCAATGGACCTTTGCATGGTCTGCCCGCTACAATCCCATGGCGGGCGTGACAGGAGAATTCTGGCCATGATTTCTTGACTCAGGTATTTCTGAACCAGACAAACAAGTCATTAAAAATCAATCACCTAGCAATTTGGAATGAGGGTCTACACAGGCTGGACCCATCAGAAGAACAGAAGGATCGCAAAAAGATATGGATTACATTGGAAGACCAGTTCAGAATGAGGTTAAATTTCTGCGTAGATTGGCGAGAGTTAATGTAATTTTGAGAAACTTACAGAATCCATCGACCACTTAGACAGCAGATGCAGAGAAAAGGGTATGTGCTGTGATTTTTCAAACAGAGAGCTAGCAGGCAGAATTGTTGAGTTGGTAAATGAATCCACTCCCATGGAAACATTCCATAAAGATCTGGTAGACAAACACAAAGGGGCGATTCGCTCAAAAAATTCTAAGTGTTGAACTTGTGTGAAAACTGGAGTAAATTGCACTGTTTTTTTCAGTGGGAGTTTCAAAATGAATCTCCCACACTCCGTGCCCTGCAGAGTGACCCAGTGAGATTCACTCCAGAAATCAGTGGGCAGGGCCTATTCCCGCTGGAGAGGCTGACAGCATCGCGCTGAGCGGGCCACTGCGCATGTGCCGATCTGTCAGTGCCGAGATCACGCATGCGCAGTGGCCCCACACTGCCGGCCTTCTGATTGCAGGCCATGTTAATGCAGGTGCAAAGTTCTTTTCAAGTATGGTCATTGATCAGTGCATCTTTCAGAGAGGTCCCAAGAGCGTACTACATTCTGTACCTCATTCTGATTATACTATTTTCAATGACTTTCTTTCAGATTCTCTGTTAGCTCGGATCTCCTTTAAACTCCAAGAAATAGCATTACATGCAGAGTGCCAGGCTGCAGTGTCTTGCTGATGATGTACTGCACTAATAATCTGCACTAATTTCCACAAGTGGCATATAACGAAGGATTGGTGTTTCAGGGTGGAATTTTCCAGCCGCACTCGACCCAAACAGAAATTCCCCCACCTGAGGTCAATGGACCTTTGCATGTTCCACCTCTCACACATTACGATTCCCGTGGCGAGTAGGATGGGAAAATTCCCCCCAAAAAGTATAAAATGCAGCATCAAACTCCAGTTGATCAATTGCTACTTATTCCAATGTTGGTATTTGTCCTGATCCAAGTAAAATAGACAATATTGAAGCCATACAAATACTTCAAGATAAAGACAATCCTCAAAGATGCCTCGGTCCCTTTAATTTCTTGGCTCCAAACTTCACTCAAAAATTTTCATTGCTCAGGGAATATTTGAGAAACAATGGCTGGAATTCTCCAGCTGTCCATTCGGGAAGGAAACCTGCTGTCCTTGCCCGGTGTGGCCTACATGTGACTCCAGACCCACAGCAAAGTGGTTGACTCAGAAATGGCGCAGCTCAGTTCAATAATGAGTAGGGATGGAGAATAAATGCCAGCGATGCCCACATCCACGAATGAATGAAAAACCCATTAACGTTTTCCCTTAGGCTGATGTCAGGGGTGGCACGGTGGCACAATGGTTAGCAATGCTGCCTCACAACGCCAGGGACCAGCGTTCAATTCCCGGCTTGGGTCACTGTCAGTGCAGAGTCTGTACGTTCTCCCTGTGTCTGCGTGGGTTTCCTCCAGATGCTCCGGTTTCCTCCCACAGTCCGAAAGACATGCTGGTTAGGGTGCATTGATCATGCTAAATTCTCCCTCAGTGTGCCCGAACAGGCGCCGGAGTGTGGCAACTAGGGGATTTTCATAGAAACTCCATTGCAGTGTTAACGTAAGTCTGCTTGTGACACTGATAAATAAACTTAAACTGGTTTTATTTTGTGGGGAGGTTTACTAAATATTTTATCTAATTCTAATTATTCTCTATATCTCAGGTTTTAATTTAATGAAATGATAGGAATTATCCATTACGATTAATCCACTTTATTCAATTTAAGCTTTAGAACCCTCGATCATATTAAATACCAATCCTATTGATATAATAGATTATATTATAAAATATATAAACATAATAAGTGGAAGTTTGTAGTTAATAAGTTGGATTACTTTTTGCTTTTATGTGAACTAATTTGATTGAACTTACTTGGTTGATTATTTGGTTGATAAATGTTTACCTAAAAACTCTCCTCATCATGTGACTCACTTTGCCATGACATTGGTACGTAGTTTCTGTTTTCTTGTGGCATTTGTTGATTTGTCATTGAGGGAGAGAGACAGAGAGAGAGATAGTGAGGGTGAGGGAGGGAGAATGAGAGAGGGAGATAGCAGGAGTGGAGGGGAGAGAGAGAGAGAGAGAGAGTGAGGGAGAGAGGGAAGGGGAGAGAGAGAGGGGGTGAGAGAGGGAGAGAGAGAGGGAGGGAGGAAGATAGCAGGAGTGGGGGCAAAAGAGAGAGGGAGGGTGGAAGAGAGAGGGGGAGAGAGAGGGATGGGGAGGGAGGGAGAAAGCAGGAGTGAATAAAGAGTGAGAGAGAAAGATAGAGGGGGAGGGTTAGAGAGGGGGAAGGAGCGAGATAGAACAAGAAAGGGGGAGGGAGTGAGAGGGAGGGAGAGAAAGAGGAGAGAGGGAGGGAGCAGGGAGAGAGGGAGGTGGGGGGAAGAGGGAAAGAGATTGAGGAAAAGTGAGGATGAGGGAGAATGGGAGGGAGAGTGGCAGATAGATAGTAAGGAGGGAGGGAGAGAGAGAGCCAGAAAGAGGATGAAGGAGAGAGGGGAGACCACTGGTTAGCCCATGGACTTGGTCTTTCTTGCTCCTGACCTTTGGCATGGAAGTTGGATTTAATTGAAAGTTCTTTCTTTGAGGTGTGGTTTGTGCAATGTCCTAACACATTGTGGTGCATTGTTAAATCTACTCACACTCATTTCTTACCATCCCAATGCAGTTATTAACCAATTGGAGTTGCAGCATGAAGACAATTCAGCTCATTACTGAGGCTAACTCTTCATCTAGAACCTTCCATGCCCTGTTAAGTGGTTTATTATTCACTGCCTGCACTAAAAGGAATGAGATGAGTAATAATCATTGAACTAAAAATACAAAAATAACTAAAACAAAACATATTCAACATCCTTCTAATGGCCAGCAGCCAGAAATCCAGGAAGACACAAACAATAAATCACACAATCTCAGCATCACAGAATAATTTTTTTCCATGCAAGTTCATCATTACCAAAGCAGAATCCCACGTATGATTAGAAATAGCCCGATGCAGTCAGTGATGAGAAATCCTTGGGGTTTGAATATTATTTGAGTGTAGTTTTTAGTTCCTTGAGGTGAGGGGTGCTCATGTTAGAAAGTAGAGGATTTTTCCATCTTTGGTCACTTGTTATTCACATCCAATACTCCCAGATCCGGTCCATCCCAGGATGTTACCCAGTAATGTTCCCCCTTAATCAGACACAAGGACATGGATCCACCCAGACCCACACCACCAGAGTGATTGTCCAAATCCCAGACATTTTAACTTTCCCCACAACAACCAGTTTTGGTACTCAATGAAACTTCCAGCTCAGACTTTATAAACCCGAGGAACTGAATTGAATTTGCCTCATATTCTTTTCATCGAAGTTATTTCCCTTTAATTAAAAATACAGCTTTGCTAACTAACACCAAGTTCCATTTATCCAATGGCACTGTGGTCAGACATCCTGCCCAACTGCAATTTAAAATCCTCACCCTTCGACTCAAATCCCTTCACAGTCTCACTTCTTTTGAGTTCTTTAGTCTCACTCGGGTATAAAATCCACTGAATTTCCTCCTGCAATTCTTGCCTCTCGCATGTCCCCATTTTCCTTTATTTCATCATTGGTCCTTGCACCTCTCGTTGCCAAGGTCTTAAGTTTGAAATTCCTTTCCTGTCTTTGCTTGTCTTGCATGGAACGCTTCTGTACGGGCTTGCTACTTACCGAGTTTGTTCTCTGACCATGTGACTGCATACTTCACTCTGTGGGTGGTGCCACTCTCCAGTCTCACATTGACCCTTGCTCTGCTGAGCACCCTACATTATAATGCATGCAGCCACATACCAGCACAACACAACAAAGTCCTGGCAATCACAGTCTGTCACGTGTGAAGGAATGGTCATGGTACTCAGTTTCTGGTACTGAAGTCCTGTAATAAAATGTCTTCTCTTTCCAGCATTTCAATTCAGCATCTTTTTCACTGACGTGTCCTATTGCTTCTTGCACTTTTCCATTTGCATGACAATTTCAGCAATCTTGTTCTGGCACATAATCTCAGTTTCCTTTTCTATCTGAATTGCTGGTTCTGCTGTCAATTTCAATGTTTTTTCCTCTTCAGTTAATTTCTCATTGTCAAGATTCCTTTCTTCAGGCTCTTATTCTCCCGATTCAATTCTTCACTGGACTTGTTCTTATTTTTGAGTTGTTTTTTAATTCAGCTCAGCTTATTCTCCATTGGCTCATTAAATTCTTCTTCAACTTTATTTTGTATTTTTTCCAAGTTTACTGTCAGTCATTTCACCTTGTTGTTTTCATGTCTTCTCCAGAGCTTTAATTCTTTTTGCTGATCCCTTTTTATGTTCCATAGTTCCTAGTTTCTTTTGAAGTCTTTAATTTTGGTGATTCTTCCGAGGTGAATCCATCATGTTCTTCTTCAACATTTACATTTGACAAATGAAACTTTCATTTCGACTTGTCTTAATTTCAGTCAAACCCTTTTGGCTTCACTGTTGGTTGGGTCTGTGTTCGATGAGGTGTTGACTTGATTCCATTCTGCAATTCGCTCGTTGCCCTTCATTTGCGCATTTAGTTCTTTCAATACCCACGTTCTGGAACCTTCCAGTGCCCTCCTTCTGGAGTCTTCCAGTGCCCTCCTTCTGGAGTCTTTTAGTTCCTCCTCTAAGGTCTGGCATTGATCTTCGCTGACATCTTATTGGGTCCTCTGAGGTCTTCATTGCCTACGGACCTTTCTGAGAGTTGCCCTTTATCTGGGTCACCTTCACTTTTAATGTCCATTGCCCTCAGTTTCTTTGTGTGTTTGTCACTTTAAATGCATTGCCACATTAAACATATTACTGCTATAAATGCTTAGCTGCTTTAAGACTGTAATATTTTATTTTAACCGTCAGCAGCTCCTGGTTCTCTCTCTGTGCTTTTCCTGCACTTTTGAAGTTTGGGCACAAACCTGAAAAGGGGAATTTCACAGTAACTTCATTGCAGCATTAATGTAAGCCTGACTTGTGACTAATAAATAAACCTTACTTTTAAGTCCTCCTTTGAACCTTTTGTAAAAGTTCAAACTCTGTGATCTCTGCAGTTTTTTTTATATTTGGCTGCCCACAGAGTCCTTTTTTTATCTTCTTTTGATGTACCCATTCCTTTTGTTTATTTCACTCCAAGTCCAGCAGCCTCGAGGTCCAAGGAACCATTTGTAAAACTCTTTAATTTATCTTCTCAACAGGTTGAGGGTTTGTGGTGAACCATCGTTGGTTCCCACCAGGTAGTGCTGAGCCAGGGTCTGGCCAGTACTATGAGTCTGTATATATGTTACTGTTGGGGTTAGGGTTGGGCTTTTCTACATGTTACTGTTGGGGTTAGGGTTGGGCTGTTCTACATGTTACTGTTGGGGTTAGGGTTGGGCTGTTCTACATGTTACTGTTGGGGTTAGGGTTGGGCTGTTCTACATGTTACTGTTGGGGTTAGGGTTGGGCTGTTCTACCTGTATTATAGTTATTATGGTACATCCCAGTCGGGTTCCGCCTCCTGGGAGAGGTATAAAGGTCACTGCTCTGTCTGGGACCCCTCAGTCTGGGATCGTGTATTATATATGGTAGCTCTATTGTAGTAGTCAATAAAAGCCTTTATTTCCTTGAGCATCTCTAGCCTCGTGAGTTATATCGTGCATCAGAGTTCCTTTTGAAAACTTTGGAACCTCACTGCCTGCTGTCTCTCAGATATCCATTCCATCTGACGAAGGAGCGGCACTCTGAAGGCTAATGGCATTTGCGACCAAATAAACCTGTTGAACTTTAACCTGGTGTTGTTAAAACTCTTACTGTGCTCTCTCTCAGTGCAGGGGCCACTATGTGGAGCCCCTTGCCCTCCCCTGTAGGCTCTGCTTGGACCAGGAGACCGGCAATCTCAGCCTCTTCACTTTCCCGCGCTCTGGGACCGAGCTTCAACTCCTTTTTGTTCATATTGCTGCATGGTGTTGTGGTTTTATATTGCTGTAAATATCTGTAAAGGACTTGGAACTAATTAGCTAGGAGCTAATTATTGAGTGTAAGTGTTCCATTTGCATTTCATGACTGTGCTATAGACTGACGCAATGTGTTACAAAACCATTCAACCCGGTCTTACTACTGTACAAGGTTGAATAGCAAGTTAAAGGTCAAGGGTGGGATTTTCGTACCCCTGATTCCCTCCACCACCCCCCCCCCCACCACCCCCAGCCCCCAGCCTCCACCCCCCCCCCGCCTCCCGCACCGCGGGGTGTTTTTCAGTGGTGGAGGTGGCTTACCATTGGTCGCCGGCAGGATCTTCTGTTCCTGTTGGTGATTTGTGTGGTTCATCGGTCCCATCATCAGGGAACCCACAGCAGGGGGCGGGGGTTTGTCTTCGGAGGGGTTAGATGTTCCTGCCAGAGGGAAAGGCCAGAAAATCCCAACCAAAGATTTATTTTGGCTGGAATTCTCTGGCTGTTCTGCCCCACCACCGCTGCAAGTCAGGTTAGAGAATTTGGCGCTCAGCCAAATCTCCATTCACAGCAGCAGGACTCCAAGCTTAAAGTGTGATAATACCAACATCTGGGAACCACAATACAGCAAGAACGCATAACAGTGAGGCCTCCCTTTACCACAAGTAAGATATTAGCAGAATGAGGCCTTTAAGTGGACACGAGTTGGTGACTGAAAGGCCTCAATAGGCCCAGAGTTTGGCAGGCCACCTGACATCTCCCTTACCCCAATAACCTTACAGACAGGTTGGGGACAGGTGGGGAAAGGCCACATATTGTATCCCACCCCACCCACTTTCAAAGCTGTCATGGGGAAAGGCAAAACCCAGTCTGCAAAATATATATATATATATATATAATATCTATCAAGTGCTTTCTTTCTATTGAGTTGAGATCAGGAAACTGAAAATTTGGAATAGAATATAGTTTCAATCATAGAGAGAGATCGAATGAGAAAGATTAGGGGAGCAGAACCATTCATTCCAGTCCAGAAAGACAGAAGATAAAAAATTGAATAGTGAAGATAAATTGGATTCAGATTACCACTTCAAAGCAAAGCATTAAAGTCAGACTGCAGGCCATGACCAGAAATGAGTGGAAAAATAAACAGAGATCAATAATAGTAGATAAATGTTCAATGCTTCAAATAATCTGCTAAACTCAGTGGAAGCAAAAGTATTCAGATTAATCAAAATATACTCGGTTGCTCCGAGGGAGAGTTCGGAGGGATAAACTGGAGGAATGAGCTTTAATTTGGCCAAGAAGACTTTCCTGGCCCAGGACAAATTTGTACGTTCTTCACTGTCCCATGTGGTGGTTTTATCCATGACTCAATCAAAGGAACTTGTTGAAGATTTTATTACAAAATGGGGGATCTGAGAGCAAATACAACATGTGGCTTTGCCACATGAAAGCATAGTCTGGAAGATAAATGCTCAGGGCAATAGTACTCACTTCAAACCATGCTTCACTTAGCAAGGTTTCACTGGTGTACAATCATGTTGAACTTGTCCTATAGATTCACATTTTGCTTACTTAAATTTATCTGAAGATTTATCTCCATTGAAGTATCAACAATTGGTCTTTTAGTCCTCCTTAGCTCCTTATTCTTCTGTCTACTGTCCCACACTGGGTCACTGGGTCATACTGGGTCACTTCAACACTGCAAAATGGAATTCCTGTAACTTTTATTTCAAAGTGAAATTTCTCAGTGACAAAGCTAAGATTATAAACTTTCAATACCACATAAATTTCAAGCATCAATCTCTCTTAAGTCTTGTCTAATATTGAAGATTTAGTGTGTAAAATAAAATCTACATCAATAAAAGGAAGATTAGGTTTCTCGGTGAAATCTCTTATTTTCCGATTTCTGACTATGCTGAAGGGATTGCTGTCCAAAACAGTTTTGAAACATAGAAACAGGAGGAGGCCATTCGGCCCTTCGAGCCTGCTCTGCCATTCAGTTTGATCATGGCTGATCATTAAATTCAATATCCTGATTCCCCCCTTCCCCCCAATATCCCTTGATCCCTTTAACCCGAAGAGCTATATCTAATTTCTTCTTGAAAATCATACGTTTTGGCCTCAACTACTTTCTGTGGGAGTGAATTCCACACATTCACCATCCTCTGGGTGAAGAAATTTCTCCTCACCTCAGTTCTAAAAGGTTTACCCCTTATCCTCAAACTTTGACCCCTAATTCTTGACTACTCCATAATTGGGAACATTCTTTCTGAATCTACCCTGCCTATCGTGTCCATTGATTTTTCCTCACACAGCTTTAGTCAACCATAACAGCATTAAAATTCCTTATTCATAAGCATGAATATTTTATTCTAATGTTTAGCCAGTTAGATTTTAAATTGAGTTGCTGTGCCCATGAGATAGAGATACATCCTGAGCTGGAACAATATCGCCATTCCTTCGCTGTTACTGGGTTAAAATCCTGGAACTCCCTCCCTAACTGCACTATGAGTGGACCAGGAGCAAAGAGAGTTCTGGCAGATCAACACCAACATCTCAAGGACAATTCGGGATGAGCAAAAACATTTCTCACTGAACCAAACCTTTCACTGAGTTGCTAATGGGAGAGAAAGCTGCCTTGAACCAGTTGTTAATTCTCTCACACCATTGCTGGAAAGTGATCCTGTGGTAGATGTACAATGTCCCCATTCTGTCACCAAAAATATTGGTGCTTACTTAAGTGCAGCTGGTATTCAGGTAGCTTAATGAGTACCCCCCTCCTCCCCTTCCCCACCAACCCCCTCCACCTCATCCCCCCCCCCAACCCCTTCCTTATCCCAACCATCCCCATCTTCCTCCATCGCTTCCCGCCCAACCCCACCACTCAAGACCACCCCTCCCTCCCACATTATCCTTCACCTTTTTCTGATCCTTCACCTTCAGGCATGGGTCTTGCTGGGATGCCTGGTTTTCTTGAGTAGACGCAGCCTGGATGTTGGACAGGGCCCCACTCTGGGAAATGGTGACTCCTCCCAGCAGATTGCTGAGCGCCTGGTCAGTGCTAATGGTGAGCTGCAGGTGGTGGAGGCTGATGTGGGTCTTGCTTTTGTTCCACGGCCACACTGCCCACCAGCTCCTGGATCTCGGAGATCAGGTACCAAATGGACAGGAAGGAAATTCCACAAATTTGACACAGAGACAGTGAAGGAATAGCAAGTGGGGATGGTGTGTGGTTTGGAGAAAAAACTGCAGATGGTGGTGTTCACATAGAGTCATGGAGTCATAGAGGTTTACAGCATGGAAACAGGCCCTTCGGCCCAACTTGTCCATGCTGCCATTTTTTTTTAAAAACCCCTAAGCTAATCCCAATTGCCTCTCATACAGACTTAAGACCCCTCTTCAAAATCAGTTACCAAACAACACATTCCTGTACATGTTAATAATCTTTCAGCACTTCTGGAGAGAGAGAGAGAGAAGAGACAGAGAGAGAGTCACCTCTTGCTTCTTTCAGAACTTGGCAGAAACTGACTGTTATAAAGCACTGTCTCTCCTGCAAGCTTAGCTCCGCCCATTAACAATGACTCTGTCAAACAACCGAATCAAAACTGTAGTCTGAAACCATAGGGAAAAACCCAAGTAAACAGCAATGCATTAATTCAGATTAGACAAACACACCATTAGTTAAAATCAGTCATGATCCTGCATTCTCAACATTTGAGTTGCCTGTTGCCCAGACAAATTGGCACCACATGGGCGGCACGGTAGCACAGTGGTTAGCACTGTTGCTTCACAGATCCAGGGACCTGGGTTCAATTCCAGGCTTGGGTCACTGTCTGTGTGGAGTTTGCACATTCTCCTCGTGTCTGCGTGGGTTTCCTCCGGGTGCTCCCGTTTCCTCCCACAGTCCAAAGATGTGCGGGTTAGGTTGATCGGCCATGCTAAAAATTCCCCATAGTGTCCTGAGATGCATAGGTTAGAGGGATTAATGGGTAAATATGTAGGGATATGGGAGTAGGGCCTGGGTGGGATTGTGGTCGGTGCAGACTCAATGGGCCAAATGGCTTCTTTCTGTACTGTAGGGTTTCTATGATTTCTATGATTCTATGACATAAAACAGAGCCCAATTTTAAACATACGCCTCAGAAGAAACATGATAAAAATACATTTCTTAAAGGCAACTATCATTCCAACATTGAGAAGCTGAAATGGCTTTGGAGCATTTTTTGAGTGCTTTTAATGATATTAAAGCGAGATTTTTCCACGTGCTTTAGGATCATTCCAAATTACACCATTTGAAGTGAAATCAGCAGTGACAACAAACTTTTATGAATGCTGAATTAATATCAGACATTTTCAGGAACGGGAGACCTCACCGAGAGTCTTGTGTACAACTTTGGTCTCCTTATCTAAGGTAGGATGTAAACTTGCCAAGGAGGGAGTGCAATAAAGGTTCACCCATCTAATCCCTGGGACCCTGGGACAGTTTATGTAGAGATTGAGAAAACAGTGCCTGTGTTCTCTACAGTTTCAAGGAATGAGAGGTGATCTAATTGAAACTTACTAAATACCTACAGGCTGTGACAGGCGAGATGGGGATAGACTGTTTCTCCCTGGCTGGTAAGTCTGGAACAGGGGACACAGTCTCAGATTTATTTTTTATTCTTTCATGAATCATGGGCATCGTTGGCTGGCCAGTATTTATTGCCTATCTCAAGTTGAGATTCAACCGCATTGCTGTGTCTCTGGAGTCACGTGTAGGCCAGACCAGGTAAGGACGGCAGATTTCCTTCCCTAAAGGACATGAACGAACCAGATGGGTTTTTACAACCATCAACAATGGATGGTCATCAGCAAATTCTTAATTCTAAATTTTTTTTATTTTGAATTCTGCCGGGATGGGATTTGAACCCAAGTTCCCAGAACATTAGCTGAGTTTCTGGATTAATAGTCTAGCAATAATAACACTAAGCCATCACTTCCCCTACAGGGGTAGACCGTTTAAGACTGAGATGAAGAGGATTTTTTTCAGTCAGAGGGTGGTAAATCTGTGGAATTCTCCACCCCAGAGAGCTGTGGAAGCTCAGTCACTTAGTATGTTCAAAAGAGAAATCGATAGATTTCTGGTTACCAATGACACCAAGGATTATAGGGATAATGAAAAAAAATGGCATGGAGGGAGAACATCAGTCATGATTTATTTGAATGGTGCATCAGGCTCAATGGGCTGAATGGCCAACTCCTGTTCCTATTTCCCATGTTCCTATGTTCTAACTGAATCAAGCAAAGCCGCATTCTTACTGCCCAATGTTTCCTTGTTCCTGGATGAAAGTGTCTAAACTGGAGCCTGGGAGAGGAATGGCTCTGCGGTGGGCTGATTTGTCTGATGCAGAAGCAAAGGCCGAGGCTCCTGCTCACACACTGCACTTCCTCAGCATCTTCTTTCTCATAAATCTGTGATAGCATTCCAGTTTCTCCCAGTGGCATAGTGGTTAGCACTGCTGCCTCACAGCGCTCGGGACCTGGGTTCGATTTCCGGCTTGGGTCACTGTCTGTGCGGAGTCTGCGCGTTCTCCCCGTGTCTGTGTGGGTTTCCTCCGGGTGCTCCGGTTTCTTCCCACAGTCTGAAAGACATACTGTTTAGGTGCATTGGCTGTGCTAAATTCTCCCTCAGTGTACCCGAACAGGCATCGGAGTGTGGCGACTAGGGAATTTACACAGTGACTTCATTGCAGTGTTAATGTAAGCCTACTTGTGACATTAATAAAATAAACTTTAAACTCATATTCCCTGGATCCTGTTCTGTGATTGGCCCCTGATATTGTGAATGAAGACATGGTGTCAGGAACCAGATTAAATGTAGAACTTCAAAGGTAATCATTTTTTGATTACTATCTGAGCCACAGGCAAATTGGCAGAGAACAAATAAGACTAGGGAGATAAACATGAGGCTCAAAGACTGGTGTGGGAGCAGTGGGATCAGGTCCATAGAGCACTGGCACTAATACTGGGGAAAGTGGGATCTGTCCCATTGGGACAACCCATGCCTGAATCATGCTGGTGTTCCAGTGAGCTGTGTAACTCAGGCGTAGAGTGAGTTTGAAACTAAATCATGGGGGCAAGAGCAGGGCTGGGATTAGGGGGAGCTGGAACAAGAATGGGGCCAAGGGAACCTCAGTGTGAGAGTGGAACCCAAGGGTGTTGGAATGAGAGCGGGGCCCAGAGTGAGAATGGGACTCCAGGGAGATGGAGCAAGAGTTGGGTGGGATTTGTAGCAAGAGTGAGGGTTGGGAGACAGCAGGACCCAAAGCAACAGCGGGAACTGGGGGAATCAGAGCCAGAGTGAGACTTGGGGAACTGAAGCAAGAGGTGATGCATTTTGGTAGATTGAACCAGGGCAGGACTTACTCAGTTAATGGTAGGGCATTGGGGAGAGTTACAGAACAAAGAGATCTAGGGGTACATGTTCATAGCTCCTTGAAAGTGGAGTCACAGGTGGACAGAATGGTGAAGAAGGCATTTGGAGTGCTTGGTTTCATCAGTCAGAACATTGAATACAGGAGTTGGGACGTCTTGTTGAAGTTGTACAAGACATTGGTAAGGCCACACTTGGAATACTGTGTGCAGTTCTGGTCACCCTATTACAGAAAGGATATTATTAAACTAGAAAGAGTGCAAAAAAGATTTACTAGGATGCTACCGGGACTTGATGGTTTGAGTTATAAGGAGAGGCTGGATAGACTGGGACTTTTTTCTCTGGAGCGCAGGAGGCTGAGGGGTGATCTTATGGAGGTCTATAAAATAATGAGGGGCACAGATAAGGTAGATAGTCAATATCTTTTCCCAAAGGTAGGAGAGTCTAAAACTAAATGGCATAGGTTTAATTTTTTCACAGAGGGTGGTGAGTATCTGGAACAAGTTGCCAGAGATAGTAGTAGGGGCGGGTACAATTTTGTCTTTTAAAAAGCATTTAGACAGTTACATTGGTAAGATGGGTAGAGAAGGATATGGGCCAAATGCAGGCAATTGGGATTAGCTTCAGGGTTTTAAAAAAAGGGCGGCATGGACAAGTTGGGCCAAAGGGCGTTTCCATGCTGTAAACCTCTATGACTCTATTAGGCTTCTGGGTAGAGGTGGGGGAGGGGGGTGTTGGGGGGTGTTGGGGGGAGAGGGCGGTGATGGTGAGGGCAGTGACAGCAGGGCACAGACAAGGAGTAACTTGGAGGCCTGGGGTGGTGTGAATGGGGCCTGGGAGCATGGTGCAGAATGGGATCTATCCGAGTCTGTTGTGTGAGTCAATGTGTGAAAGTGAGTGAGTGTTTGTGCAGGGACTGTGAGTGTCTGAGGGAAAAGTGTGTGTGAGAGGATTGGTGACAGTGTGTGTGTGAGTGTGAGTGTGGGTCTGTGTGTGTGTGTCGAGCTCTGCCATCCCCCTTTGCAGGTTGGACAAACTTGCTTTAAGAGAATGACGTGTGTGTGTTGGTGCAAACTTGCACAATAGAAAAGCCCTGATAATGTCCCTGAACATTCTACTGTTGTTCAGCAGCCCAGAGCCATTGGGAACCAGTGTCCCCTCGCTTCAGGTGGGAGCAGTGTCCCAAGATGGGTTCTCTGCCTTTGGTTTCCTTATAGACTGCTCGGGGTTACCAAACAAGTGAAATCCTGTGGTGTCGGTTGTTGATTCAGAAATATACCCGGCTGCTGACTAAGTCTAGATGTTTCTTGTCATAATTCTACATAGTGGCAATATTGCAAAGACAAGCAGTGGAACTATTGAAGAACGGAATAAAGGTGTCTGTTTTTTTCTTACCTGTTTCTCTCTCAGGGCTGCTGAAGAATCGAGGTTCTGTTTTATTACAAAGATCCCAGGCAGTTCAGCAGTTTACATCCACTTTACACCGTATTACATCCATGGATATGCAAATGAGTAAACCCAGGAAGCCCCTACTCAACTCCCTCCTCAGGCAGTCAATTCTTACTTTACAAAAGGAGGGCAGAAGATGGATGGCCCATCTCTGAGCACCTCGAAAATCTGAAACCTGTTCCAAATGGGTTAAAATCTTTTCATACACTCGCAGAGAAAAATATGACTTAAAAGCATTCAGTATTCATCTCCTACTTTTGCAAACAGATCAAGCCTGAGAAAAACAATCTCTGCAAAGAATTGGAATTGAGTTTGAAATCTCTGAGCCTGCATTGTGACGTGAAGGTGGTTGGTTTGTTATTTTTGAATGAACAAGATGGTACAGATAATCAATACGCACATGGACCACACTTCATGATCAGGGCATTTATGAGGTGTCCACATATCGGGTAGTCAAAGTGCAAGCCCACATTTTGGGGAGGAGGTGAGACTGACCAGCTACCACATTGCTATCCCCAGTGATCCTAATGTCGCACTCGTGTTTGAGGCGTTAATAAAAACGACGTATTTATTACAATAAATCATTGCTGTAGTCACACCACACATACTGGCGCAGAGTGCATGTAATCTATGATGTCAACCGAGCGGCTGTGAATCACATTATTATTTACAAAGTGAAGTTCAGTACACTGACTGCCTCCTTAAATAATTAAATGGCAATCATTTTTATTTTCCCTGGGGTGGCTCACTAATGAAGCTACTTGGCTAACTGGTTGCTGATAACTCTGTTTTACACTCAGACCCAGCTGACTGACTGATGCCTCGGCATTGAGTGTTTAATTATTGGAGTTGCACATTCATTGCAATCAATCATTCCATCATCACGACATGAAGAAGGGAAGACAGAGTCTCACGACAGAGTCTCACTGTCATCATCAGCTTTCTGCGAGTGGCAGCATGTTTCCTGGCTTTAACACAATGCTGGTGAACCAGAGTCAGGTTGCAATAGAGAATAATGTATTAAACTAAGAATCTACAATTACTGCAGCAGCATCCTGAGGGATTAAACCGTGACTAAAATCATAACTACTAATGGTTTCCAAACAGCAGTCATTAAGTAGACTTTTTTTAAATAATTGTGACAAAGATTAGCATAAAACAACAGTGCTATGATCACCACTGCAACATAAGGTTGTCTGATACATTAGCTGTACGAAGCTAATTGAGAATCCAGATATTACAATTTTGATTCGTAAGTAAAAAATGTGTGAAATAAACAAGTATTGGTCAATGGCCTCAAGGCACAAATATGCAGAGTGTTCATGTGCATTTTGACCTTTGTGTGCATTGATTGGAAAATGGTCAAGTGGGAAATAGTGTGTGCAACTTGTGTGTGCTTGTCTCAATTAATTGCTGTTTTCTCGATATACACACATATGGTGAATGAAAATCATGGACTTTGACAGCACTGGAGCGCAGACAACATTAGTTTAGAGAGTGGAGCTGTAATCATTCCGAGTCAACAGAAGAAAGGAATCTGAGCCGATAATGGGCACCTCCAATAGGGTGAGCAATATCCAGCCACATTCTGGATAGACAGCTGGGGCAGGACACTGCCTCTCGTTATACATGTAATTAATTAATTATGCTCAGCAATTATCCTGGTGGAGTCAAAATGTCACTTGCAATAATTGAACATCTCTCTGCACCAAGAGATATGTCTGACAAATTCATGCCAGAATTCCAACTTTGTGCAAAAGGAAGACGGCAATGTTTCACGTTGAGTGGTGGTAGATGCTTTCAGTCTGCTCCCTCCTGGAGTTCTGCACTGCTTCAGTTCCGACATCTTGCTCAATTTTCATTCACTCCTGACTGGTGATGCAGCTATTAGTGACTGAATCCCAAAATTCACTCCTTTAATCTCTTCACTCACTCTCTCTTTCCCTCACAAATACAAACCTTTTCCAAATGATTGGTCATCTTTTAGTAAATTATTTTATGGGATGTGGGTGTAAATGGCTGGGCTTGCATTTGTTGCCCATTCCAAGTTGCCCTTGAACTGAATGGCTCGCTGCCTCATCAGGCTTTGGAGAAGATTCGGATTTTTACAGTTCAGTATTTCATGGTCACCCGCTGGGTTTTTACAACAATTGATGATAGTTTCAGGGTTTTTCCAGCTGCTGCACCGGGATTTGAACCCATGTCCCCAGAGGAATTGTCTGGGCCTCTGGAAGCTTCTGTTTCCTGCCTTAACCCATTGCTTTTTTTCAGACTGCTGGTTTAGCATGTAGAAACTGATGGCTACTTGCAATGTTAAATCTTACTCCCAAAGCAGCTGTTTACAGACAAGGTCACTATGGACCCCACAGGTTATGTGAGTCCAAACTAATTCACCGGAAAGATGACAAATGCACATTTTGTTGCTAAATTTTCAAGTTTCCATATATTACTGCATTGATTCATCAATTGTCGTGTAAAATGCATGCCTGTTGAGTATTATGTTCTTTACTAGGAAGCAAATGTTCTCAAACTTGTTAACAGTATCTTGGAATCCTCTTTCTCCTCCTCCATTTGGGAGACAAAAAAATTTGAATTTTCAATAGCCTCGGGGCCTGCGAGATTTGGTAAATTGTATGCTTGTATCTTTTTTGACTTGTCCAACAGCGCAGTAGACCTGCCACTCCTTTTTAAACTTGACCCCATTGTCCACAATGTTTTCATTGAACATGAGCGGGTCGATGCTGTGAAGTCCTTGGCCGGAGTTTTTCTACCTCGTCCTCCCCAGAATTGGGGTGGGCGAGGCTCGCAGAACAGTATTCTCCATTGGCACTTGTGTCGTGCTGCCAACTCCTGACACCATGTACAAGTGTTGGGCTCCAATAACTTGGTGATCAAGGACTTGGAATAACAATAGTTGATAAAGTAACTCTGAGCAGCTCCACATGCTGCCTCTCTGCCTGCACTCTGGGAAGAAATCCTGCCTGCCATCATGTGATCCTTTAAGTAGCCGTGTCACCATGTTATCACATGACCACCCAGTCTATAGCCAGCATTCCCAACCTTTGAGAAGGTGGTGGTGAACTATCATCTTAATAATTGTGTGGCTTTCGTCACATTGACGGGAACTTAAGGGCCAATCACATTGAGACAAGTTTGGAATCACACCTCAGCCAATACAGGTAAAGGACACAAATGAACTAAATGGATCATTGAAACAAATCCAGTGGCTCGATGGTCATCATTCCCCTTCCTGTCCCTGTATCTTTTATATTTTCCTCCTCGGATATTTCCTTCAGAAATGATGTCTAGACCTACGCCTTAATGACCGTGTGATCAACATTCAATATTTCAGCATCTGTGGATGTGTGAAAAGTGGCTTCTAATCTTCTCCCTTTGTTCTTCTAATGATTACCTTGAGTTCATGCCCCCTTGTTATTGATTTTCTGACCAATAGAAACAACCTTTCATCATTTATAACATTCCTTCCGGATGCTCCCGTTAGTCTTGTCCGTTCCAGGAAAGAACTCCACTTTTTCTTCATTACTGAAATGTCTCCTTCCTGCTATCATTCTCGTACCTTTCCCCTTTTGATGTCTGGAATATTCCAGCTACGACCTCGCACAATACCACTCCCATGTCCTGGTCCTTGCCTGATTTCCCCCCTCTAAGAAATGTTAACGACTGAAAATTAATTAAAAATACTTCTTCCTTTCTTCCAATGCTATCAGCATTGATCCGCCTTTTCCCATTGATTGATCCCAATATTGACCGTGTTTGTAAATAGCATTACTGCAGAGGTAATTGGCAGGTGTTTGAAATGTGCAAAGTAAAACTGAACAAGATAAAAAATAGATTATTAAAATCCACTTCACTTTCTTTCCATTCTGTGCGGTGTACAGATCTCTGAAATGTGCTGGAAAACTGAGGAGCTAAAGTAGAGAGCCCTCTTAATTCACAGTAAACAGTCCCTTTGTAATGTACTGCGGTTAGCAACATTTCTCTGAGAACGACGGGTGCTTCTGATAAACCTGAGAGGTCATTTTCCAGTTTCTGCCCCAATGGCACCTGTACGAGTTCTTCAATTGGAGTGGAGAGTAAGTGGGAGGGGAACTGAAACAAAAGACAGTGACACTGAAATGAAAAAGAAAATGTCTTATTGTTTAAAAAAAAGAGAAACTTCTGTCTGACATGATAAACATGCAAAAACAGGAGGATGGAGAATTAGGGTAAAGTGTGACACATTGTGCAGAACAATACATCTGCTCACAGTGCTTATTCTTCACATGCACCATACATAATGCATCAGCTGGTTTGGTTTGTTGCATTGCTACATGCCATTTGTATGGAATTCTGTATTTGAATAAACACAATATAAGAACCCTGGCTCACTGGCATCAAGTCTGACATTGCATCAGGACAGACTGCAAGCATTCAAATAATTCTACCTCTGATAGGCCCCACATCTCCGAGCCTTGCCTTTCAGTGAGCGTGAACAGGTCAGAGCACAATCCTTCAGTTATTAGTTTTTTAATTGATATTTCATCTTACTCATCAGCCAAAGAATAGCAGAGTTGCTAAACCAGCAGCCTCAGCTGTCAAGTTCATTCGCTTCTGAAATCTCTGGGCAATCACCTTGGGGATTAAGTTTGAACTGCATATTTACTGTGGGGTTAATTGTTCTCTATATTTACTGAACCTTTGCACCTGGTCTATAAATCTATCGACAGCAACATCCCGAATACTATGAGAGTGTGATACCTGCATTCAGTTGCATTAAGGACGATCAGATAACCTTATGTCACCAATTTTCGCGGTGCCAGAGAAAGGGAGAAGAATAGAAAGGGTCACGAGGAGAATACACATCACAGAACAAAGCCAATTTCAACAACATCATCTCCTGCTCTGGCACTGTGCAATGGTGTCTGCAATGTTTCTTTTAACCTCACATATTTCCTCAATTCAAACGGCCTTGAAGCTATCGGTTCAACCATTGCTTTTGCCACAGTATTGCATCCCCTCAACACCCACTTCACAACCTTCCCCCCGCAACACTCTGCCCTACTCCCCATCCCCAACACCCAACCCCACCCTACTCCCCACCCAACACCCTACAACCCACCCCCAAACACCTTACCATAGAACCATAGAACATTACAGCACAGAAACAGGCCTTTTGGCCCTTCTTGGCTGTGCTGAACCATTTTTCTGCCTAGTCCCACTGACCTGCACCTGGACCATATCCCTCCACACCCCTCTCATCCATGTACCTGTCCAAGGTTTTCTTAAATGTTAAAAGTGAGCCCACATTCACCACCTCATCTGGCAGGTCATTCCACACTCCCACCACTCTCTGTGTGAAGAAGCCCCTCCTAATATTCCCTCTAAACTTTTCCCCCCTCACCCTTAACCCATGTCCGAGAAACATAGAAACATAGAAAACTACAGCACAAAACAGGCCCTTCGGCCCCACAAGTTCTGCCGAACATATCACTACCTTTTAGGCCTACCTATAACCCTCCATCCTATTAAGTCCCATGTACTCATCCAGGAGTCTCTTAAAAGACCCTATTGAGTTTGCCTCCACCACCACTGACGGCAGCCGATTCCACTCGCCCACCACCCTCTGTGTGAAAAACTTCCTCTAGTTATTTTCTCCCCTAGCCTCAGTGGAAAAAGCCTGCTTGCATTCACTCTATCTATACCCATCATAATTTTATACACCTCTATCAAATCTCCCCTCATTCTTCTACGCTCTAGGGAATAAAGTTCCAACCTATTCAACCTTTCTTTGTAACTCAGTTTCTCAAGTCCCGGCAACATCCTTATATACCTTCCCTGCACTCTTTCAACCTTATTAATATCCTTCCTGTAATTAGATGACCAAAACTGCACACAATATTCTAAATTCGGCCTCACCAATGTCTTATACAACCTCACCATAACATTCCAACTCCTATAGTCAGTACTTTGATTTATAAAGGCCAATGTACCAAAAGCACTCTTTACGACCCTATCTACCTGTGACGCCACTTTTAGGGAATTATGTATCTGTATTCCCAGATCCCTCTGTTCTACTGCACTCTTCAGTGTCCTACCATTTACCTTGTATGTTCTACCTTGGTTTGTCCTTCCAAAGTGCAATAAACTTGTCTGCATTAAACTCCATCTGCCATTTTTCAGCCCATTTTTCTAGCTGGTTCAAATCCTTCTGCAAGCTTTGAAAGCCTTCCTCACTGTCCACTACACCTCCAATCTTTGTATCATCAGCAAACTTGCTGATCCAATTTATCACATTATCATCCAGATCATTAATATAGATGACAAACAACAATGGACCCAGCACTGATCCCTGTGGCACACCACTAGTCACAGGACTCCACTCAGAGAAGCAATCCTCCACTACCACTCTCTGGCTTCTTCCATTGAACCAATGTCTAATCCAATTTACTACCTCTCCATGTATATCTAGCGACTGAACCTTCCTGACTAAGCTCCCATGCGGGACCTTGTCAAAGGCCTTACTGAAGTCCATGTAGACAACATCCACTGCCTTCCCTTCATCCACTTTCCTGGTAACCTCCTCAAAAACAGATTGGTTAAACATGACCTACCACGCACAAAGCCATGTTGACTCTCCCTAATAAGTCACTGTCTATCCAAATATTTGTAGATCCTATCTCTTAATACTCCTTCCAATAATTTACCTCCGACTGATGTCAAACTTACCGGCCTATAATTTCCCGCATTACTTTTTGAGCCTTTTTTAAACAACGGAACAACATGAGCTATCCTCCAATCATCTGGCACCTCACCCGTGGATACCGACATTTTAAATATATCTGCCAGGGCCCCTGCAATTTCAACACTCGTCTCCTTCAAGGTCTGAGGGAATATCCTGTCCAGTCCTGGGGATTTATCTACTCTGATTTGCCTCAAGACAAGCACCTCCTCCCCTTTAATCTGTATAGGTTCCATGACCTCCCTACTTGTTTACCTTATTTCCATAGACTCCATGCCAGTTTCCTTAGTAAATATGGATGCAAAAAACCCATTTAATAGCTCCCCCATTTCTTTTGGTTCCATACATAGCCGACCACTCTGATCTTCAAGAGGACCAATTTTATCCCTTACTATCCTTTTGCTCTTAATATACCTGTACCCTTGTCCTACTCCCCACCCCAACACACTACAACCCACCCCGACACCCTCACCCTCACCCTCACCCCAACACCCTCACCCCAACACCCTCACCCCAACACCCCACCCTCACCCTACTCCCCACCCCAACACACCATAACCCACCCCGACACCCTCACCCCCACACCCTCACCCAACACCCTCACCCAACACCCTCACCCCAACACCCTCACCCCAACACCCTCACCCCAACACCCTCACCCCAACACCCCATCCCAACACCCCACAACCCACCCACACCTCCAAAACCCTACCCTCACCCCACTCCCCACCCCAACACCCTAACCCTTTCCTACACCCACCACTACCTCCCCACACCCAACACCCTACCCCTGCCCTCTGCCCCACCCAACACCCTACCCAACACCCGTGCCCAAAAACAAAAACCTGGGAATCCTCTGGCAAGTAACTCACCTTCTGATCTCCCAAAGCCTGTCCACCATCTACAAGGCACAAGTCAGGAGTGTGACGGAATACTCCCCACTTGCCTGGATGGGTGCAGCTCCAATAACACTCAAGAAGCTTGACACCAACCAGGACAAAGCTTGATAGGTATCCCTTCCACAAATATTCAATCCCTTCGCCACTGACGGAATGTCCGAAAATCAACAATGGTTTCATGGTCATCAATAGATTCTTAACTCCAGAAATGTTTTATTGAATTCAAATTCTCCAACCTGCCGTGGCAGGATTCAAACCCGGGTCCCCAGAACATTAGCTGAGTTTCTGGATTAATACCAAAAGAGAAAATGCTGGAAAATCTCAGCAAGTCTCGCAGCATCTGTAAGGAGATAAAAGAGCTGACGTTTTGAGTCCAGATGACCCTTTGTCAAAGCTAAAAGGCAGAGAAAGTAGGAGATATTTATACTGCAGGGGGAGGGAATGAAAGAATAGTTATAGCCACAAAAATCAGGGGAAAGGCTGAGAAGTGCTAATGGCAGTCCATAGAGAGAATAGAAGGTGTGAATGGTCAAACAACATTTTTTGGTTTCAGATTTCAGCATCCACATTAATCTGCTTTTATCCAGTTTTTCTCTGGATTAATAGATAATACTACTAGGCCACCACCTTCCCCAATGCCTTCTTAACTACACTATTAACTTGCCCTGCCACCTTCAGAGATCTGTGGACAAGCACCCCAAGATCCTTCTGTTCTTCTGAGCTTCATAGTGTCCCGCCATCCAATGAGTCCTTCTTTGTCTTGTTACTTCTTCCAAAGTGTATCACTTTGCACTTTTTATAGTTAAATTCCAACTGCCACTGATCTGCCAATCTAACCGACCTGCAACCTAAGACCTTCTTCCTCACTATTAACTACCCTCCCAATCTTTGTGTCAAAATTACTTATCATCTCCTCACATTCTAATCTATATTGTTTTGATCTATCATGAAAAATAATGGACCTCGCGCCTATGCCTGTGGTTTTTCATTGGATACCGGCCGCTGCGCCATCCCCTGACGGACCTTCCATATATTGACATAAAAAGCTCTCCTGAAAGATTTCAAGAAATCCGGGCCCTCTAAACCTTTTAAACTATGACTATCTCAATTATCACCAATCGCAGTGTGGGTGGCTTGGTGGCACAGTGGTTAGCACTGTGGGCTCACAGTGCCAGGGACCTGGGTTTGATTTTGGCCTTGGGTGACTATCTGTGTGGAGCTTACACGTTCTCCCAGTGTCTGTGTGGATTCCCTCGGGGTGCTCTGGTTTCTACCCACACTTCAAAGATGTGCTGGCTAAAGTTTATTTATTAGTCATAAGTAAGGCTCACATTAACACTACAATGAAGTTACTGTGAAATTCCCCTAATCGCCACGCTCCGGCACCCATTTGGACACACCGAGGGAGAATTTGGCATGGCCAATCCACCTAACCAGCACATCTTTCGGGCTGTGGGAGGAAACCGAAGCACCTGGAGGAAACCCAAGCAGACACGGGGAGAACATGCAACTCCACACAGACAGTGACCAAGCCGGGAATCAAACCCAGGTCCCCGGTGCTGTGAGGCAGCAGTGCTTGCCACCATGCTGTCCTTAGGGTTCGGTGGATTGGCCATGGTAAATTGCCCCTTAGTGTCCAAAGATGTGTAGGTTATGGGGATTAACCATGGTAAATGAACGGGGTGTGCATTCATTGCACTGAGGTGACTGGACCTCATTGTCAACTTCTCCACCAGATCTTGAATGGTGTTGACAGGAGAAACACACAATGGCCTTCAATAGACACAAACAGGCACTCAGCCCTATCAGTGCTGCAATACTTTGATGTTCAAGCACCCACATTTCTATCAGCAATCGCCTCCCAGCATGGACTTGGTACAGTTTGTATCCAGAATGGCCCTTGCTTCAAGGGCCCTCACTGACACTGAGACTGGTTATGCTCAGATCAAAAAGGAACTCCTCAATCTATTCAATCCCTGATTAGCTCATCAATGAAGGTGCCAAAGGCATGTTTCTTTGCTATGATTTTCAGGATGGCCATATGAGGTTATAAGGTTGTATTCATTCTGCTCTTTGGCTTTTGAATTAAACACTGCCTTTCAGGGATTATATTTTTTGGCGGAAGATAAATATTTTCAAACTTTTGAATTATTTCATGTTCCTCTGTTTCATCCAACATTTAGAAAACAAACTACTCAAATTTCTGGATGGGATCAGTGTTCATTAAGATTAATAAGGTGTAAATTTGTACCTTTTTTGACTTGTAAGATAATGTGGCGTGACAATAAATATAACCCTGCTTCTCAAATTCTTGTGGAGATGCCGGCGTTGGACTGGGGTAAACACAGTAAGAAGTTTAACAACACCAGGTTAAACCTGTTGGACTTTAACCTGGTGTTGTTAAACTTCTTACTGTCTCAAATTCTTCCCAACTCTCTGCAGTGTTTTCATCAAAGACAAGTGGGTCAAAGTGGCAAAGTCCTTGTGCCATCCTGCCAACTCCCGACACCATGTTGGGTCCCTAAATCACTGACAAGAAGGACTTCTTAACCCTAACCTTATATTAAGCTAATCTTTCTCTGCACCCTAGCTGTGCCTGTAATACTATATTCTGCACTCTCTCCTTTTCTTCTCCCCTATGTACTCTATGTACAATATGCTTTGTCTGTATAACACGCAAGAAACAATACTTTTCACTGTATCCCAATACATGTGACAATAATAAATCAAAATCAAATCAAAATATTGTAACGAAGAGTTTATTCACTTGCTGAGGAGCTACTTCATGTTTGCACTCTGCCTGCACTCCCGGGGAGAACTGCCACCCTCCCGACACGTGACCCTTTGTGTGGTCACGTCATCATGTGACTGCGCGATATACCTCCCTCTCTGGTAAATAGCAATAACCTGCGAATACACGGAGCATTTTTCAGGAACAATGTGATAAGCATATTTGTGTGGAGAAAGAAGCAAAAAGCAACAGTTTGAGGAAACACCAAAAAACATAACTGAAACATCGTTAACAGAAGACTTTTGCAAGATTGTTGATCAAGTGAGAGAAGTGAGAAGAATAGGTGAGTTTTGAGTAATCATAAACCTGTCTACAATAATTCTTTCGGCATTATTATACTATCAGTGACATTCCTGGGGACAGATGTGCATTTTTACTGTAAAATCACAGATGACAGCATAAAGGCAGGTTAATCGGCCCAGTCAGCCTGTGCTGATTCTCTATAAGGAGAATTTAGCTTGACTCACTCCCTGGCGACTTTCACCACACCTCTGCAATTGCTTTTTTTGCACTTTTGGTATTTATCCAATTCCTTTTTGAAAGCCAGGATTGAGCCCACCTCCAGCACTCTCTCCATCCGTGCATTCCAGATCCTAACCACTCTCCGCAGATAGGAATGTTTGTCCTCATGTTTTCATCACTTCAAATCATGACCCTTTACCAAACAGTTTCTCTCTTGAGACTCCTTTTCATTTTGAATCTCTTGATCAAATCTCCGCTCAGCAGCTGTTGGGGTGTTGTGTTTTTGTCACACCAACAGTGTCAGAGACCTCGTAAAGTGCTGCAGTTGCAAACAATGTCCTGGCTTTCCTTTCTTACTCCGACAAGAACGATGGAATTGTGATGTTGCACCCTGTGTC
This sequence comes from Mustelus asterias, assembly GCF_964213995.1. Classification (NCBI taxonomy): domain Eukaryota; kingdom Metazoa; phylum Chordata; class Chondrichthyes; order Carcharhiniformes; family Triakidae; genus Mustelus; species Mustelus asterias. The sequence continues at coordinate 2,530,432 of NC_135816.1, forward strand.
TATCTTAGTGAAGCAGTGGTGACTTGAAAAATTACTTTGGATGTGGCTCACTGTCTGATAACCATGACTGTACGGGATGAGGTCTGAAAGTTGCCGATAGCAATGCAGGTGAGCACAGCTGCTGCCTTCACTCCACCAGTAACATGTAATTTGCGATAGCACGGCTTTCCAAATTCTATGTTATCTCTTTCCACAGGCTCCACAGCATTTACCCATTAAATCAAAATCTTTGAGAAACTGTGTGCCAGACTGATCTACAAAACAAATGTGACATTTGTGAATTTGAAGGAATTACTTTTTCTTGCGACAAACTACCATGCTGGTATGCCAAGACCCATCAGCCTTCGTGAAGTCACCAATAAAGAGAATATAAACACGCCAGTAAAGAAAGATGGAGTGGCAAAATGTGAGGGAGAATTGGACATGGGTTTGAGTGAGTGGACAACAGAGAGATGTTCATTATTGAGCCTGGACACATATTCCAGAAAGTATTTCTGAATGCACAATTTTATTCCTTCCTCTATTGCCAAAATGTGAATTTTTAGAATTAGTTTATGGGATGTGGATGTTGCTGACATGGCATTCTTCACTGCCCTCCGTAATTGTCCTTCAGAAGGTGGCGCTGAGCTGCCTTTTAAAGTAGTGCACTGGGGAGTCAGTGGCACACTGATATTGTCAGTGGACAAGTAAGCGAGTGACCCAGGGTAATGCTCTGGGGACCCGGCTTCGAATCCCACCAAGGCAGATGGTGAAATTTGAATTCAATAAAAATCTGGAATTGGAAGTGAATGTGAAAAATAAAAATCCATTTATTATTGCCCGTTACAGAGGGAAAGCTGGAGTCCCTCCCTGGACCGGAATACATGTGACTGCTGTAGTTTGTGGTTGATTCTTAAATGCCCTCTGAAATGGCCTAGCAATTAGGGACGGGTAATAAATGCTGGCCCAGTCAATGATGCCCACATCCAATGAATGAAACAAGTCCATGTGGTGTAGGTACACCCACTGTGCTGTTTGAGAGGCAGTTCCAGGATTCTGACCGAGTGAGAATGAAGGAACGGCGATATGTTGCCAGGATGGTGAGTGATGTGAAGGAGAACTTGCAAGTGGTGGTGTTCCCATGAACTTACTGCCCTTGTCCTTCTAGGTGACACACATTACAGGTTTGGAAGCTGCACTGCATCGTGTAGAATCAATGGTACACACAGCCGTCACTGTGTTTGCTGAGTTCAATTAGGCTGTAGAATTAATTGTGAAATACTTACTGGGAACTATCTGGAGAAATCATTACTTGGTTCATGATCCAAGATCGGTGATTCTGTCAATTACAACAGTGGCAACACTTGAATAGCAGTTGACAAGTGGTTGTAAAGTAGATGATCTTGAGGTTCTGAAAGGTGTGATAAAATGTAAGTTCTTTCTTTCTTGTTTTGAATTTTTTTCACACCCATGGTGTTCAGTTATTATACCAGTTCAATCACAATATTTGTTGAAGAGATTATTAATAATACCACGAGCAGAATTCCATGAAGTGGATCCCGACTGGTCCAGCACCTAGTTTGCTTTGCCAAGACTGGCAACATGTCCAAAAGATTCACCGCCATGACAATTTCCTGTGGTACTGGAGCAGCTGTAACATTTTCTTGTAATGGTGGGTGGCTAAAAGCATCCACATTCGCTGTGTGTGTTCCAGGTCGATGCTTGAATATATATTCGTAGGCGGACAGAATTCTTGCCAGTGCGATTGGCAGAATAATCTTGTCATCTTTATAAGTACTGGCGGAATTTTTTGACATCAAAATCTAATGATAATCCTTCCTTCTCAATTTGTGAGTAGCCTTTCTCGGTCCTTGAGAAGGTCGCGGAGGGGGTACAGGACATTCTGGAGGAGGAGGGTGAACAGCCAGTGGTCATGGTACACATCGGTACAAACGACATAGGTAAAAAAAGGGATGAGGTCCTAAGAGCAGAATACAGGGAGCGAGGAAGAAAGTTAAGAAATTGGACCTCCAAAGTAGTGATCTCAGGATTATTACCAGTGCCACTTGTTAGTCAGAGTAGAAATGACCGGATATATCGGATAAATACGTGACTAAAGAGATGGTGTCAGGGGTAGGATTTCAGATTTCTGGGGCATTGGGACTGGTTCTGGGGGAGGTGGGACCTGTACAAATTGGATGGGTTACACCTGGGCAGGACTGGGACTGATGTCCTAGGAGGACTGTTTGCTAGAGCGGTTGGGGAGGGTCTAAATAATATGTCAGGGGGATGGGAACCTATGTAAGGAGACAGAGAAGGAGGGAGCAAGGGCAAAAACAAAAGGTAGAAAAGGGAATAAGAAAAGTAACAGGCAGAGAAACCACGGACAAAGTTCAAACAGGGCTACAGAGAAAAATATTGGGAGCAAGACAAACAATGTTAAAAAGACAAGCTTAAAGGCTCTGTACCTTAATGCACAGAGCATTTGCAATAAAGTGAATGAACTAATCGCGCAGATAGATATAACTGGATATGGGATAATTGAGATTACGGAGACATTGCTGCAGGGTGACCAGGGGTGGGAATTGAATGTCCCAGGATATTCAGTATTTCGGAAGGGCAGGCATAAAGGAAAAGGTGGTGGAATGGCACTGCTGGCTAAAGAGGAAATTAACACAATAGTGAGAAAGGATATTCGCTCTGACAATGTGGAGTCTGTATGGGTCGAGCTGAGAAGTACCAAGAGGCAAAAAACATTAGTGGGTGTCATGTATAGACCCCCAAACTGCAGTGGTGATGTTGGGAATGGCATTAAACATGAAATTAGAGATGCATGTGATAAGGGAATATCGGTGATCATGGGTGATTTTAATCTGCACATAGATTGGGCAAATCAAATTAGCCATAATGCCGTAGAGGAGGAATTCCTGGAGTGTTTATGGGATGGTTTTCTCGATCAATATGTGAAGGAACCAACTAGAGAGCAGGCCATTTTAGACTGGGGACTGTGTAATGAGAAGGGAATCATTGCCAATCTAGCTGTACGAGACCCCTTGGGGATGAGCGACCATAACATGGTAGAATTCTTTATCAAGATGGAGAGTGAAGTAGTTGATTCGGAGACTAGGGTGCTGAATCTTAATAAAGGAAACTATGAGGATATGAGGCGTGAGGTGGCCTTGATAGATTGGGGAGAGTTACTTAAAGGGATGACAGTGGATAGACAATGGCAAACATTCAAGGAACGCATGGGGGAACTGCAGCAACTGTTTATTCCTGTCTGGCACAAAAACAAAATGGGTCAGAGGGCCAATCCATGGCTTACAAAGGAAATTAGAGAGAATATCCAATCTAAGGAAGAAGCATACAGATTGGCCAAGAAAAATAATAGGTCTGAGGATTGGGAGCAGTTTAGAATTCAGCAAAGAAGGACCAAGGGATTGATTAAGGGACAAATACAGTACGAAAGTAAGCTTGCAAGGAACATAAAGACTGACACAAGGGCCCGATTTTACTATCAAGTTGCGCCCATTTTCGGGTGCGTAAACTTGGTAAAGTCGGGCATGAGGCGAGTAGCACGATCTGCACCCGCGTCCACGCCGGTTCCTCCTTTACCAAGGTCCAGAAATGGCCGCGATCGGGACCGTGCCCAAAACGGGTGTGACGGCCATTTAAATGCATTTGCATTCATTTAAATTGACTTAATTGGCTGCACGCCCAACCTTACCGGCACTTCCCCCTTTACCACCGCGTTCGCCCATCCAGAATCAGCGCGAAAGAGACATGCTCCATAGAAGTCAGTTTTGGACGCTCCAGTTAGTGAGGAGGTAAGTGTCGAGCATCCGATGGCTCTCTGCTTGAGATCGGTGAGGGGGAGAGGGGTCCGCTGCCACTCTGTCTCTGAACAGTGAGATGAAGGGAGGGTCCACTCCCACTCTGTTGGTGATCAGTGAGGGGATGGGTGGTCCACTGCCACTCTGCCTGAGATCGGTGGGGGGGAAGTGGAGAGAGGCCCACAATTGGTCTGGGTGGCGGAGGGGGTGGGGGTATAAGAGGGTCAGTAATGTTGTGGGGGTGGGGCAATGTCTGTGGGGGCCATGCGGTGGCATTATCCGGCCCGGGAGGGATGTGGCAGGGGAGCAGCATTCTATCATTTTTTGTTGTGGGTATGCACAGTTGGAGGCTCCGATCGGAGTTGCAGGGTTTCGGGCGCGTTTAGCCCCACTCTTGGGGCTTTTGCAGCGCGATTCGGCAGTGCTGATATATTGCTGATATGGAAGGCAGAGGGAAGACTGGAGGGAAGCTGGACCCTGACGAGGCTGCAATGAAAAGCTCACTGATAAGGGGGTGAAAGGGAACTCACATCATTCACTGGGAGGGGATGGGTGAAGACTCCAGATGTGGCGGGTAGATGTTCAAATGGGACATGGGCCCCTCACAGGTGGTGGGCTCGGCAGGAGGGTGGGGAGGGGGGTGGGTGGGCCAGGGAGTGGGGGGGGAATGTTGTTGGTGGTGGTGCTGAATCCCGGAGCAGACTTCCACTTGAGGCTTTTCCCTCTGGGTTGCTGACATCCTGCACAGTCTGATGAAGCAGCTGGGCTGGAGAGAGTGATAGGAGTGCGCTGGTCTGGTGTCAAAATATGGCAACTGGACCTTCAAACTCGTTAGCTGATGGTGAGTGGCTGAATCAGTTGCTTGCCTGCTCGGAGATTCACAGGGGAACATGTTTGTGTGTAATTAATGAGGTTCCAGAGGCAGAATCTGGCCTGGGATCCTGCCATCCTATTCAGTGGGACAGGTGCCGTTGAAGCCACCTGCTACTGCGCTTTGGCTCGGGGTATGTTTTCCAGTGGCAGAGGCAGCTTCCCATTGGCTGTTGGTGTGATCTTCCGGTCCAGCCGCTGTGTCTGGTGTTTTGTCTGGCTCTCCCGTTCCACCGTGGGAGAACCTGCTGTAGGGGCGGCTATCTTCAGCTGGGTTGGAAGATCCCATCCTTTGTCTCAAAATCAGAGAATTCCACCCACAATCTCTTCAAAAAGCAAATAAAACACAAATTAATATTTTCAGAAAAAGCGAGTGAAAACGGGATGGATTGTGGCATCGGGGTAACAATGTAAGATGTCAAAATGTCTCTCTTTCAATATCACATCAGTGAATTGTACTGGCTTTTCTCAAATTCTGTACCAATACCTAAAGTGACTGTGCCAGTCTAACATCCATTCCCTGCCTTTTAATGCTAGGGTTTGACCTTTTAGTCCAATTAGAAGGAGTTGGAACATGTACTGACACACAGTAACTTGACAGGACACAGACTTCCGTCATTTCCAGGGGAAAACTCCACAAAAGCACTCACTCGCTGTAAGGATCCCCGCTTCATTCTCCTTTCTGCTTTGCATTTCAAACCAGGAAATATTTGTTGGGGTTTTTGGTGATTTATTCTTTCCTGTCCCTCTGGGGAACTACATTGGTTGAGTTTTGTAATGATATTTTAGCTTTGTGTTTGGAGATCATCCAATATCATCATTAATTCCTGTATCAATGCTGCAATATTGTGATTGGTTAAAACCAGAGTTTTAAAACAATGCTTCATTTTTACGGGATGTGGGCATTGCTGGCTAGACCAGCGTTTAGTGCTCATCCCTTGTTACCCTTCAGAAGGTGGCGATGAGCTGCCTTCTTGAACTGCTGCAGTCCACGAGGTGTAGGTACACCTGCAGTGCTGTTAGGGAAGGAATTCCAGGATTTTGACCCAGCGACAGTGAAGGAGCAACCAAGTCAGGATAGTGAGTGACTTGGAGGGGAACCTCCAGGTGGTGGTGTTCCCATGTGTCTGCGTCTCTTGTCCTTTTAGATAGTAGTGGTTGTGGGTTTGGAAGTTGCTGTCAAAGGAAGCTTTGTTAAGTAGATACAGTGCACCTTGTAAATGTACACATAGACTTCTTTTGACTTACTATTGTGTATTCCTGTGCTTTCTGCCCTCCCAGAATTTTCTGCATCCTGGTATTCCTCTCTAATATTTCCCCTTGGTTCCCGCACTCCTGCTGAGTTAGTTTAAAGCTCTCCCAACAGCACTAAGAAAACATCCCACAAGGAACTCGGTCCAGCTCTGTTCAGGTGCAACCTGTCCGACTTGAACATTATCACTCCCAGAGCCTGTTATGGGAATCTAAAGCCCTCCCTCCTGCACTATCTTTCCAGCCACACCTGCCTCATCTTCAGTTTCTGTACTCATTTACACATGGCACTGGGAGTAATCTGGAGATTACATTTGCTAATTTTCTGCCTAGCTCCCTAAATTCTGTCTGTAGGACCCCATTCCACTTCATACCCAATTCATTGGTACAAATGTGGACCACAATGTCTGGCTATTCACACTGCAAGAAAGGATGTCCCGAGGCATGGTACATTGGGGAAACTATGCAGACGCTGCGACAACGGATGAATGAACACCGCTCGGCAATCACCAGGCAAGACTGTTCTCTTCCTGTTGGGGAGCACTTCAGCGGTCACGGGCATTCGGCCTCTGATATTCGGGTAAGCGTTCTCCAAGGCAGCTTTCGCGACACACGACAGCACAGAGTCGCTGAGCAGAAACTGATAGCCAAGTTCCACACACACGAGGACGGCCTCAACCGGGATATTGGGTTCATGTCACACTATTTGTAACTCCCACAGTTGCGTGGACCTGCAGAGTTTCACTGGCTGTCTTGTCTGGAGACAATACACATCTTTTTAGCCTGTCTTGATGCTCTCTCCATTCACATTGTTTTGTTTCTTAAAGACTTGATTAGTTGTAAGTATTCGCATTCCAACCATTATTCATGTAAATTGAGTCTGTGTCTTTATAAGCTCTGTTTGTGAACAGAATTCCCACTCACCTGAAGAAGGGGCTTAGAGCTCCGAAAGCTTGTGTGGCTTTTGCTACCAAATAAACCTGTTGGACTTTAACCTGGTGTTGTTAAACTTCTTACTGTGTTTACCCCAGTCCAACGCCGGCATCTCCACATCATATTCACACTCCCCCAGAAGTTTGTCTTGTAGCCACTCTGTGACATCCTTGGAACTGACAGCAAGGAGGCAGCATGCCCACCTAGAGTCACATCCAGGGCCACAGAAACCCTTGTCTGGTCCCCTAACTATTGAATCCCCAATCACTATCGCACTTCCCTTCTTCTCCCTCCCCTCCTGTACAGGCGAGTCACTCATGGTGCCACGAACCTGGGGGGCTCTGACTTCACTCCTCTGAGGAACAAGCATCCTCACCAGCTTTCAAAGCAGACAATCTATTTCTGAGCAGGACCCCAGGGGCCTCCTGAACTATCTGTCGAGTTCTCTTAGACTTCCTTGTGGTCACCAATTCCCTCTCTGCCTCCAGGCACTTAAATTGCAGCGTGACCACATCTCTGGACATGTTACTAACGTAACTCTCAGCCTCGTGGATGTGTCACAGTGACCCCAGGCACCACTTGGAGCTCAAGTTTTTTGCAGCTGGCAGCACTTCCTGCACATCCGGTCGTCTAGGACAATGGTAGCATCCATGACTTCACACATATTACAGGACATGCATTCCACTTGACTCAGCTGCCCCACCTCTTAATCTCTTTTAGGTTAACTTTATTCTACTTTGGATTACTGGTTTTCCTTTACTACATTGGCTCTCAGTTTCCCTTATTGCAGACACTATCCACACACCACCTCTGACCAATCAACTCCTAGTTTCCTGTGATATCAGGCTGTTTTCTTTCTCCGCTGCTGCCTCATGACAGCTGAAATACTCACCAGATAACTAAATAACCAGATAACTAAATAACCAGATAACTAAATAACCAGATAACTAAATAACCAGATAACCAGATAACTAAATAACCAGATAACCAGATAACTAGATAACCAGATAACTAAATAACCAGATAACTAAATAACCAGATAACCAGATAACTAAATAACCAGATAACTAGATAACCAGATAACCAGATAACTAAATAACCAGATAACTAGATAACCAGATAACCAGATAACTAAATAACCAGATAACTAAATAACCAGATAACCAGATAACTAAATAACCAGATAACCAGATAACTAGATAACCAGATAACTAAATAACCAGATAACTAAATAACCAGATAACCAGATAACTAAATAACCAGATAACCAGATAACTAGATAACCAGATAACTAAATAACCAGATAACTAGATAACCAGATAACTAAATAACCAGATAACTAAATAACCAGATAACTAGATAACCAGATAACTAAATAACCAGAAAGCCAGATAACCAGATAGCCAGATAACCAGATACCTAGATAACCAGATAACTAAATAACCAGATAGCCAGATAACCAGATAACCAGATAACTAAATAACCAGATAGCCAGATAACCAGATAACCAGATAACTAGATAACCAGATAGCCAGATAACCAGATAACCAGATAGCCAGATAACCAGATAACTAGATAACCAGATAACTAAATAACCAGATAGCCAGATAACCAGATAACTAAATAACCAGATAGCCAGATAACCAGATAACTAGATAACCAGATAACTAAATAACCAGATAGCCAGATAACCAGATAACTAGATAACCAGATAACTAAATAACCAGATAGCCAGATAACCAGATAACTAAATAACCAGATAGCCAGATAATCAGATAGCCAGATAACCAGATAACTAAATAACCAGATAGCCAGATAACCAGATAGCCAGATAACCAGATAACTAAATAACCAGATAGCCAGATAGCCAGATAACCAGATAGCCAGATAACTAAATAACCAGATAGCCAGATAACCAGATAACTAAATAACCAGATAGCCAGATAACCAGATAGCCAGATAACTAGATAACCAGATAACTAAATAACCAGATAGCCAGATAACCAGATAACTAAATAACCAGATAGCCAGACAACCAGATAACTAGATAACCAGATAACTAGATAACCAGATAACTTGCCTCTTCTTCTGTAACAGGGTAAGACCACTTCCTGAAGACTGAGAAAGTTAAGAGCAAAAGAGTCTCTCTTTCCCTCTGACTGAATTCCCATTTTGATTCAAATTTCCAAATATATTCACTCGGTCTGTGTCTCCCCCAGGATGAAGTCTCCTTCACTGATCATACACCGCTTACTGATAAGAGATCGATCTGCTGCACATTGATGTCACATTTCAGTCTGTTAAATTCCAATCCTTCATCACTCGCATCAATAACTGCTTCCTGTACAACTGGAATATGTCTGATTCAGACACACCTCATCAAGAAATCATCGCTGCGTACTCTGGTTAACCATTTTCAATCGGGTTAGTCGGTCAGCTACATCTCAGTCCAAACTGGGAAAAGTTGTGGATATTTTGACAATGTCTCTTTGACCTTCCTTCTTCTCTACTTCCTTGGCTGAGTGTCGCTGGAGCCGTGTTTGTTCACTTCTCTGAAAGATGGGTTGTGGCGTGAACGCAACACGAGGTAATGGCGTCTTTGCTTTTTATTCAAGTTATTGTCCAGCAACTCTGAGTTACCAACCTGGTTACCCGCTCTTCCAGACTGAGCTAACCTGGTCCTCTCAACACACCGTTCGCTCACTGAGCTAACCTGATTGTGCTGCAATCTCAGCAGGACGGACCCATCTGCTTAACAGCTCTTTCCGTGAGCACCAATTCAGTGCCGTGACTCCAAAGCTTCAGCGTCACCGTGATGTGAATTCAACACTCTGCCACTTTCAAACTCACTGCAGTCTCACAGTAATGTCAAGGATCTTCTCCTGTCATGCAGCATGATCTAAATTTGTTCATCATGCTGTATCTGTACTTAATCTTTCTGCCACATGTCCCACCATCACTGACCAACATGATGTGTTATTGTAATGAGATAATGCCTCATCCCCAGTAAGGGATTGGGTAAATACATTGAGGGTTCATTTCTTCAGAATAGGCACATGGGAAGAGCTTTTCATTGTTATAAAGTGTGGAGACATTACAAGCTGTGTTTGCTTTGATGCTTAAAACAAAAGTGAAACTAAGGCCGGATCGCAGGACACATTTCCCATCGAGTGATATCCCCTAAAGTTATCTTACACTGTTCACTGAAGCAGGGAATAAGGAGATAAGATTAGCTGTATAAAACCTTGGTTAAGCTGCATTTGGAGTATTGTGTGCAGTCCTGGTCACCACACTACCATAAGCACATGGAAGCTTTGGACAGAGTGTAAAGAAGGTTCACCAGGGTGTTGCCTGGTCTCGAGGGTGTTGGCTGTGAGGAGAGGTTGAATAAACTTAGGATTGTTTTCACTGGAAAAACAGAGGCTGAGGGGGAGACCTGATAGAGGTCTACAAAATTATGAGAGGCACAGACAGGGTGGATAGTCAGAGGCTCTTTCCCAGGGTGGAAGTGTCAATTACAAGGGGGCACAGGTTCAAGGTGAGAGGGGGAAAGTTTAAGGGAGATGTGTGAGGGAAGATTTTCACGCAGAGAGTGGTGGGTGCCTGGAACGCGCTGCCAGTGGAGGTGGTGGAAGCAGGAACATTAGCAAGGTTTAAGAGGCATTTGGATGGGTCCATGAATAGGGAGGGAATAGAGGGATATGGACCGAGTAAAGGCAGAAGGTTTGTTTTAGTTAGGACATCATGATCAGCACGGGCTTGGAGGGCCGAAGGGCCTGTTCCTGTGCTGTACTTTTCCTTGTTATGTGTTCTTTGATTGAACGTAGCGATTGTAAACTATGAGATGTTCTGACAGATGGAATACAGATGGACAATTTGCACCCATTAAGAAGTAAATGATGAGGAGTCAATTTATAATTTTCACGAAGACAATGGGATGAGCTCCAATGTCTTTAGAAAAAGGGCACAGTAAGAAGTCTCACAACACCAGGTTAAAATCCAACAAGTTTATTTGGAATCACGAGCTTTCGGAGCACTTCTCCTTCATCACATTACCATCAAGCTGCGCCCATTTTCGGGTGCGAAAACTTGATAAGTCGGGCGTGAGGTGAGTAGCACGATCCGCGCCCACCTCCGCGCCCGTTCCCCCTTTACCAATGGCTGAAAATGGCCGCTGTCGGGACCGCGCCCGAAACGAGCGTGACGTCAATTTAAATGTATTTGTGTGTATTTAAATTGACTTAATGGGCTGCACGCCCAACTTGACCAGCGTTTCGCCCTTTACCACTGTGTTCGCCCGTCCAGATTCAGCACGAAACAGACATGGTCCGCAAAGGTCCGATTCGGGCGCTCCAGCTTCTGAAGAGGTAAGTTCAGAGCTTCCGGCGGCTTTCTGACTCCAATTGGTGGTAGGGGGAGGATGGCTCTCTGGTGAGGGGGAACAGGGGGGGAAGGGGCACGGGGGTTCCACTTCCATTCTGTGTGTAATCGGGGGGATTAAGGGGGTCAGTAATGTTGTGGGGTTGGGGCAATGTCTATTGGGGCCAGGGGGGAGGCATTATCCGGCCTGGGAGCGATGCAGCAAGGGTGCTTTTTCTATTTTTTTTTCTGCGCATGCGCAGTTGGAGGCTCCGTTCGGAGCTGCAGGATTCCGGGTGTGTTAAGCCCCGCCCACAAGCTTATGCAGCGCGATTCAGAATCACTGCTAATTTTTCATGCAGAGTGTGTACGGGAGCGCCTGAGAACGGGTCTAAAAGTCAGATCTGAAACACACCCAGTTTCAAGTCTACCCAGCATTTAGAATCAAAATGGTAAAACAGGGCCCGTAGATTCATCGAGGTTTACAACAGGCCCTTCGGCCCAACTTGTCCATGTCGCCCCTTTTTTGCACTCCCAAGTTAGTCCCAATTGCCCGCATTTGGCCTATATCCCTCTGTACCCATCTTACCCATGGAACTGTCCAAACGCTTTTAAAAGTCAAAATTGTACCCGCCTCTATTACTACCTCTGGCAGCTTGTTCCAGACACTCACCACCCTCTGTGTGAAAAAATTGCCCCCCGGACCCTTTTGTATCTCTCCCCTCTCACCTTAAACCTATGCCCTCTCGTTATAGACTTCCCTCCCTTTGGGAAAATATATTGATATCGAGCTGATCTATGCCCCTCATTATTTTATAGACCTCTATAAGATCACTCCTCAGCCATCTACGCTCCAGAGAAAAAAGTCCCAGTCTATCCAGCCTCTCCTTTTAAATCAACCCATCAAGGCCCGGTAGCATCCTAGTAAATCTTTTTTGCACTCTTTCTGGTTTAATAATATCCTTTCTATAATAGGGTGACCAGAACTGTACACAGTATTCCAAGTGTGGCCTTACCAATGTCTTGTACAACTTCAACAAGACATTCCAACTCCTGTATTCAATGTTCTGACCGATGAAACCAAGCATGCTGAATGCCTTCTTCACCACTCTGTCCACCTGTGACTCTACTTTCAAGGAGCTATGAACATGTACCCCTCAATCTCTTTGTTCTGTAACTCTCCCCAACGCCCTATCATTGACTGAATATGTCCTGCCCTGGTTCAACCTACCATAATGCATCAACTTGCATTTATCTAAATTAAACTCCATCTGCCATTCGTCAGCCCACTGGCCCAATTGATCAAGATCACATTGCAATCCGAGATAACCTACTTCACTGTCCACTATGCCACAAAACTTGGTGTCATCTGCAAACTTACTAACCATGCCTCCTATATTCTCATCCAAATCATTAATATAAATGACAAATAACAGTGGACCCAGCACTGATCCCTGAGGCACACCGCTGGTCACAGGCCTCCAGTTTGAAAAACAACCCTCTGCAACCACCCTCTGTCTTCTGTCATCAAGGCAATTTTGTGTCCAATTGGCTACCTCACCCTGGATCCCACTAATGGGGAGCTGGCGGCCCCAACCCCACTGGAGGGAGTAGAGGCTATAGAGTCTCGCCCCCTGAGGAGATCTGCTGCCGGTCTCTCCAGCGGGAAAGGGCCCTGCGCCCTGATTTTCAGAGGGAATCCCGTTCGGCCTCTCTGTGTTGCACAGAATGTCGGGGGTTCAGTCTGAAAATCACACTAAAAGAAAAATCGGTGAGAGTTACTCCTATTTTCACGCAAATTGGGGACTTAGAATTCTTTTGATATAGAACATAGAACAGTACAGCACAGAACAGGCCCTTCGGCCCACGATGTTGTGCCGACCTTCATCTGAAACCAAGATCAAGCTATCCCACTCCCTACCATCCTGGTGTGCTCCATGTGCCTATCCAATAACCGCTTAAATGTTCCTAAAGTGTCTGACTCCACTATCACTGCAGGCAGTCCATTCCACACCCCAACCACTCTCTGCGTGAAGAACCTACCTCTGATATCCTTCCTATATCTCCCACCATGAACCCTATAGTTATGCCCCCTTGTAATAGCTCCATCCACCCGAGGAAATAGTCTTTGAACGTTCACTCGATCAACCCCCTTCATCATTTTATAAACCTCTATTAAGTCTCCCCTCAATCTCCTCCGCTCCAGAGAGAACAGCCCCAGTTCCCTCAACCTTTCCTCATAAGACCGACACTCCAAACCAGGCAGCATCCTGGTAAATCTCCTCTGCACTCTTTCCAGCGCTTCCACATCCTTCTTATAGTGAGGTGACCAGAACTGCACGCAATATTCCAAATGCGGTCTCACCAAGGTCCTGTACAGTTGCAGCATAACCCCACGGCTCTTAAACTCCAACCCCCTGTTAATAAAAGCTAACACACTATAGGCCTTCTTCACAGCTCTATCCGGGAGAATCCCGGCCAGTGTCTTTCCCCAAAGCACAGCTCCTTTCTGGGACTGCAGCCGTGTACACACTTAATTCAACTGAGTAGCTTGTTAATCTTCTCCAGGGGATAGTGAGGCCTGGTGTGTGACCGGAGTCACATAGAAAAGCAGACTGAGTAACGAGAACAGCTTTCTTTCACTAAGAGCCAACATAAAATGCAAGTGCTGCCATGTGTAATAACAGCTGGACTTCAGTTGCTGCCATCCTTGCCTCTGGGTCACCAGAATTGGGCACTTGATTCAAGCAAACACTTTTGTGCAGTATTGTTAGACGTTTCAATATCAGAAATGTTGACCGGCAGTTTCTGCTCCCGTTTGCATTGGGTGGATTTAGCAACGAGAGCGGAAAACATTGTGAGAATGTCAGCAGAAAGTGATTATCCCATTTCCCCATCCGTGATGGGCCACATTCCCCACCGTTCAACTCATTCAAATATATTTGCATATCATTATGGTGCATACACACCGGAATCACCCTCCCCACATCAAACACTGTGACCAGGTCAGTATAATGTCAGAATGGCGCAATGGACAACTGGTCAGAGAAGGTTTGCACCTGGTGAATACCAAGCGGGGGGGCTCAGAGAGGCAGCACTTGGGGAGGTGGTGGTGCCAGGGAAATGCCAGTTTGATGAGAGCTGCACCAGGGTGAGAAACATTTCCTGGAGTGCTTGCTGCACGCTGGGGCAGCCTCTCAAAATGGTGCCTGGATCATCGAAGCGCGGAGTTGTTGACAGAGTGATGAAGACTCAGAGGCTGCCTGCCAGCAATATGTTGTGGAACCCCTGCCTGTCTTACCCACACTATACGGTGTAAAAATCCAGCATTATGGTTGGCCGGCTTGATGGCGATTTTCCCGCCTGACATCAAACGTTGCCAACATTGGAGAAAATGTCACCATTATTTCCCAGATAACTGTCCAATCCGAGCCCGTCAGCCTGCTCACATGATCCCACTCCCACTGACCCCGCCATTCATTTTTTTTCAGATTGTTGCCAATTCCAGGCTTTGGTCACAGTGCAGTCTCCAGACGGATGTCCAATTATCAAATTCTTGCCACGTCAGTCAGATCCAAGACTCTCGGCTCACTCTGAGCTCGGAGATGGCATCTAGATTTCCAGAAAGTTGCAGCACCAGATGTCAGTGAGAGGAGAGGAAAAGCTGACATTTTTTGTACAGCTTCAGTGAAGAGTGGTTTATCTGGAAGATTCCCGGGATGAAAACTCCATTACAGAGGAGTGAAGCCCTGTTGTCGTCTTTTTACATTTACCATCATTCAGTTTGCAGGCAAATTGGAAATGACAACAGCAGGAGTCCACAGCAGATGCTGCACTCTGATTATACCACTTTGTAGTGTGGCTGAGGATAACAATCATGACAACATCTATTTTGGCTGTTGGACTGTGATGGTGGAATCTCTGTGAAAGGGGCCGCATCCTGGTTAACTCATGATTGAGGTTTCTTGCTGCTGAGAATCATGAAGGAACTTGGGAACAGAAGAATACAGGATATAGAATTAGATAAAATATTTCCTTTTATTTTCTCTGCCCCACGCATGGACGTGGAATGTTCTCTTGCCAGAATGATCATTAGAGATTTCAAATAGACATTGGGAGATTTAGGGCCTGATTTTACCATTACCCGATTCCAAGCAGATCGTGGCTTTACCGACACCCGATTCGGGCGCGGGTCCGGCCCGCGCCTGAATCGGGCGGCCCGACGATTTAAATGAATTTGCATGCATTTAAATCGACTTAATGAACCGCACGCCCAACTCTACCGCCAAATCCCACTTTACCGTCTTCTGGCCCGATCCCCGTCCGCGCTGTTACCGACCTGCAAAATAAAAGTCTGAAGTCGCCGCTGCAGCCTCCGAAGAGCGGAGTCAGAGCCTGCAACGGCTCTCTGACCCAGGTCATCCTCTGGTTGGGGGGGGGGGGGGCGGGCGGTGGAAGGAGGAGGGGGGGTGCTGGGAACCCAGATCATCCTCTGGCCGGGGGGGGCGGAGCGGGGGGGGGGTTCGCTGCCAGTCCGCGGCCGATCGGTGGGGAGGGAGGGGGCAGGGGTGTCCGCCGCCACTCTGCGGGCGATCCCTCCTTCCCACCGGAGGAACGAATCCCTCCTGCCGGAGTGGACATGCGGCCATGCCATCCCACAAAACCTTCAGGATGAAGTGATTCCTCACTAAGAAGTTGAAGCAGAACCAGCCGATTCCACAGTGGATCCACATGAAAACCGGCTTCAAGATCAGTACAAGTCCAAGAGGAGACACTGGAGAAGGACCAAGCTGGGCCTGTAAAGGGATACACCATCACTGGTACACTACCAGCCACAGCCATCTCTCCCACTCTCTTGACCCTGCAGGGAAGAGTAATCTGGGAAAATATGGATGGGGGGATATATATTTTGAAATATTTTCCCAAATTTTTGACTGTCAGGTTTTTAGTTCCTGCGATTATAGTTTTGACATTATCTTCCAAAGGGAATTCCTCTAATTCTGTGCAATGTTCAGATGAAAACAAGATTTAGTAATCTCCTTGAATCTTATTTCCAACCAAGTTCCACCACGGGGACAATTCTTCCAAGTTCACCACAGGACTCTGAACATTTGAGCAAAATGATTCATTTTGGTCGGACAAATTTGAATGCGGATTACAGGGTCAAAGGTCGGGTTCTGAGAAATGTGGAGGAACAGAGAGATCTAGGGGTTCATATCCACAGATCTCTGAAGGTTGCCACTCAAGTGGATAGAGCCGTGAAGAAGGCCTATAGTGTGTTAGCGTTTATTAGCAGGGGGTTTGAGTTTAAGAGCCGTGGGGTTATGCTGCAACTGTACAGGACCTTGGTGAGACCACATTTGGAATATTGTGTGCAGTTCTGGTCACCTCACTATAAGAAGGATGTGGAAGCACTGGAAAGAGTGCAAAGGAGATTTACCAGGATGCTGCCTGGTTTGGAGGGTAGGTCTTATGAGGAAAGGCTGAGGGAGCTAGGGCTTTTCTCTTTAGAGCGGAGGAGGTTGAGAGGCGACTTAATAGAGGCTTATAAGATGATGAGGGGGATAGATAGAGTGGACGTTCAGAGACTATTTCCTC
Organism: Mustelus asterias; assembly: GCF_964213995.1. Taxonomy (NCBI): domain Eukaryota; kingdom Metazoa; phylum Chordata; class Chondrichthyes; order Carcharhiniformes; family Triakidae; genus Mustelus; species Mustelus asterias. Next base: position 2,547,255 of record NC_135816.1, read on the forward strand.
GGGGGGATGCAGCTGTTACTAGGGGGCATAACTATAAGGTTCATGGTGGGAGATATAGGAAGGATGTCCGAGGTAGGTTCTTTACTCAGAGAGTGGTTGAGGTGTGGAATGGACTGCCTGCAGTGATAGTGGAGTCAGACACTTTAGGAACTTTCAAGCGATTATTGGATAGGCACATGGAGCACACCAGAATGATAGGGAGTGGGATAGCTTGGTCTTGGTTTCGGAAAAGGTTCGGCACAACATCGTGGGCTGAAGGGCCTGTACTGTGCTGTACTGTTCTATGTTCTATGTATCAACAATCCAGTTACAGATCACAAATGTATTATACAGGTCACTACTTGCTCACTAGGACACTGTAATTTAATTACCTTTCCCATAGATAATTAGGTAGCACAAAGACGATGCTACATTATTTGCAGTTTGCAAGATTCTCCCAAGTCCATCCTCCGCCCCCCCCACCCAACCAGAGATCCATCTGAGCCCCCCCCACGCTCCCCCCCCCCCCCCCCCCCCCCCCCCAGCGGAAGGCCAGGAAGGTGCTGCAGGCTCTCGAAGGACTGCAGGTCGGAAGGCTGGTGGCGGGAGACCAGCCATCGAGGTAGGTTGGGGGCGTACTCCACCGAGGGGGGCCTGCCTCCCAGGAGGTTCCGACCCCGGCGGGGGGGGTGGTTCTGCCGAGGGGGGCCTGCCCCCCAGGGGGTCCGATCCTGTGGGGGTGGGGTCTTCCGAGGGGGGCCTGCCTCCCAGGGGAGTCCGATCCGGGGGGGCTGCCGAGGAGGGCCTGCCTCCCAGGCATGTCCGATCCCGGGGGGCGGTCTGCTGGGGTGGTCAGCGGGGGGTGCGTGAAGGATGGTCGGAGAGGATGGGCTTCAGAGATTCCCCTGCAGAATAGAAATCCGCTTCGGACTTTTATTCTGCAGGTCGCTAAAAATGCGGATCTGGATTGGGCCGCACGATGGTCAAGTGGGATTTGGCGGTAGAGTTGAGCGCGCGGTTCATTAAGTCGATTTAAATGCATGCAAATGCATTTAAATCCTTGGGCCGCCAGATTCGGGTGCATGCCAGACCCACGCCCGAATCGGGTGTCGGTAAAGCCGTGATCTGCTCGGATTCGGGTGCAGATTGTGGTAGAGGCCCGACGCCCGACTTTACCGCGATTTCGCACCCAAAAACGGACGCGAATTTATGGTAAAATCGGGCCCTTAATTAGCACTGCTCCATTCTCATGTTGGGAAAGACATTTCAAATTACTTAAAATAGGATCAGGATGGTGGAAGTGATTACCTGTTGGTCCAAAAGATCGAGTCAATTCAAGGTGATGCTGTTTTGAACCACATTTTTGAATGGTGAAGCTAGATTGAGGGGCGGCATGGTAGCACAGTGGTTAGCACTGCTGCCTCACAGCGCCAGGGACCCAGGTTCGATTCCCGACTTGGGTCATTGTCTGTGTGGAGTTTACACTTTCTCTCCGTGTCTGCGTAGGTTTCCTCCGGGTGCTCTGGTTTCCTCCCACAGGCTAAAGATGTGCGGGTTCGGATGATTGGCCATTCTAAAATTGGCCCAAGTGTCAGTGGGATTAGCAGGGTAAATGTGTGGGGTTACAGAAATAGGGCTTGGGAGGGATTGTTGTCGGTGCAGTCTCGATGGGCCGAATGGCCTCTTTCTGTGCTGCAGGGATTCGATGAAATGAAGCGGTTCTCAGATCAATGGTAAAACAAACTGATTCCTATGACAGAGACTAGCGAGTGACGTAGTGAGGATGGGAGGACATCGCCGTCTGCACTGTCTTTCACCTTCCTTGCGATTGTTCAAAACACAATTTTCCAGGAGGCATTAATTAACAAAATAACTTTCATTGATAGAGTGGGGGGATTTAATGTTCCCTCTGGAAACAGGCTGGCAGCGGGGGTGACTGCTGTGCACTGGGCCGTGAAGGATTGGGTGGCGTCTTCCCAACTCCACCCCAATTAAATCTGGGCTGGGAAGGATTGACAGTGGAATTCCACCCTGGAGGGGAAGCTCCTCATCCCACACCGTGGCTGAGCACCACTGGCAGGTGGGAACTTCGCGATTCAGCAGCTGAAGGCACAGCTGCCACCAGAGGTATCTATGCAAAGTAATTATGTGCAAGAGGTCAGAATTGGAGGAATGCAGGGATCTTAGGAGGGATTTAGTGTGATTGCCTGTTTCAGAGACTAAATGAGTGGCACGGTGGCCCAATGGTTAGCGCTGTTGCCTCACAGCACCAGGGATCCGGGTTCAATTCCAGCCTTGAGTCACTGTTTGTAATGAGTCTGCATATTCTCCCTGTGTATTTCCTCCGGAGCGGGGGATATACAATGCAATCCCAATTGCATAGATACCTCTGGTGGCAGCTGTGCCTTCAGCTGCTGAATCCCGAAGCTCCCACCTGCCACTGGTGCTCAGGCACGGTGTGGGATGGGGACCTTCCCCTCCAGGGTGGAATTCCACTGTCAATCCTTCCCAGCCCAGATTTAATTCGGGTGGAGTTGGGAAGACGCCACCCAATCCTTCACGGCCCAGTGCATAGCAGTCACCCCCGCTGCCATGGATTGTCCCTTAGTGTCCAAAGATGTGTGGTTTAGGTGGATTAGCCATAGTAAATGTGTGGGGTTACAGATATAGAGCAGGGAGAGGTCCTGGGTAAGACACTCTGTCAGACCCGATGGGCTGAATGGCCTCTTTCTGCACTGGAGGCAATATTCAATGAGACATTCATATTGCTGAAATGAGGCAGCTGGCAAACCGTGTTAGCCAGAGGTCGAGATTCAATGCAGAAGCTGGAAAAGAGTCTGTCACGTTGGAAGATGTGGAAAATATTCTATTCCAAGACAATTATTGAGCTTGTTTTGGAGGCTGTGCAATGGGTTCCTTTCTGAAAAGCTCCTTCCACTTTGCACATGCCAAGGTAGATGAGCAGCTTTTTGGGCAGGCAGATGAATCAGACAGCAGATTAATGAGACAGCACCAAACAGTGAGCAAGGCCAGTTAGCTGGATTCATCCGGCAGAATGTATCAATCCAGAGCCCAGACCCAGCAACTGGTACTTCATGCAGTGATGAAAGGGCGCGAACTGATGTTCCAGGTCTGCGGTTATTCCACTCAATGTTCAGCTCTCATTGTGACAAAGAAAGTTACCATACATGCCAATGTTCATGTTACAGCCTCCCTCCAAGGAGCCGCACTCAGTTGGTACTTACCCCTCTCTATAAGGCAGGTCAGCAACAAAGCAGTTTCCCTCTTCAGATGCTGCCAGGTCTGCTGAGTATTTCCAGCACAGTCATTTATTTTAGACTTCCAGCATATTTTAGTGATTAATTCACTGTCACTTCTCTTCCAGGATGATCTTTTCTTTTTAAGGGGATCTCTGTTTGTCTCTTTCACCTTCAATGTTTTCCATTTCCCTGCTGGTGTCTGATAACAGGTTGATTCCACACCCATATCTCCATCCTCAGTGACTGTCTCCCGCTTCGACATATTCCATGTAGATTCAACTAAAATTCCATCTTTCAATTCCATCCAGGATCACAAGATTCGCTTTTAGGGTTTCAGGATAACAAGCTCCAATAACACATGGATGCTAAAGCACCTTCAAATGTTTTATCCCTCCTTCTGATCAGACCTTGTGCTGTTTACCGTTCTCAGAAGAACATAAGAACGTAAGAAATAGGAGCAGGATTAGGCCATCTAGCCCCTCGGGCCTGCCCCGCCATTCAATAAGATCATGGCTGATCTGAAGCGAATCAGTTCCACTTACCCGCCTGCTCCCCATATCCCTTAATTCCCTTATCGATCAGAAATCCATCTACCCGTGATCTAAACATATTCAACGAGGAAGCCTCCACCACTTCAATGGGCAGAGAATTCCAGAGATTCACTACCCTCTGAGAGAAGAAGTTCCCCCTCAACTCTGTTCTGAACCGGCCCCCCCTTATTTTGAGGCTGTGCCCTCTAGTTCTGGTTTCCCTTCTAAGTGGAAAGAATCTCTCCACCTCTACCCTATCCAGCCCCTTCATTATCTTATATGTCTCTATAAGATCACCCCTCATCCTTCTAAACTCCAACGAGTACAGACCCAATCTGTTCAATCTCTCCTCATAAGCTACAGCCCTCATCTCCGGTATCAACCTGGTGAACCTTCATTGCACTCCCTCCAAGGCCAATATAACCTTTCGCAAATAAGGGGACCAAAACTGCACACAGTACTCCAGTTGCGGCCTCACCAGTGCCTTGTACAGTTGCAGCAAGACCTCCCTGCTTTTATATTCTATCCCCCTCGCGATAAAGGCCAACATTCCATTCGCCTTCTTGATCACCTGCTGCACCTGCAGACTGAGTTTTTGCAATTCGTGCACAAGGACCCCCAGGTCCCTCTGCACAGTCGCATGATGTAATTTTTCTCCATTTAAATAATATTCCAATTTATTATTATTTCTTCCAAAGTGGATAACCTCACATTTGCCAACGTTATATTCCATCTGGCAGATCCTCGCCCACTCGCTCAGTCTATTCAAATCTCTCTGCAGACTTTCCGCATCCTCCACGCAATTCGCTTTCCCACTCATCTTCGTGTCATCAGCAAACTTTGATACCCTACACTCAGTCCCCTCCTCCAGATCATCTATGTAAATGGTAAACAATTGAGGCCCCAGCACCGATCCCTGCGGCACGCCACTGGTCACCAACTGCCAACCAGAAAAGCACCCATTTATTCCAACTCTCTGCTTCCTGTTAGATAGCCAATCCCCAATCCACGCCAACACCCTACCCCCAACTCTGTGTACCTCAATCTTCTGCAGCAACCTTTTGTGAGGCACCTTATCGAATGCCTTCTGGAAATCTAAAGTCACCACATTCACTGGTTCCCCTCTGTCAACCGCATTAATCACATCTTCATAAAAATCCAGTATATTCGTCAAACACGACTTTCCCTTCATGAATCCATGCTGCGTCTGCTTGATTGAACCATTCTTACTTATCCAGGTGCTCTGCTATTTCCTCTTTAATGATGGACTCCAGCATCTTCCCAACTATGGTTGTTAAGCTAAACGGCCTGTAGTTACCCGCCTTTTGTCTACTTCCTTTTTTAAACTGCGGCGTAACAGTAGCTGTTTTCCAGTCAGCCGGCACTACCCCAGAGTCCAGCGAATTTTGATAAATAACTACGAACGCATCTGCTATTACCTCAGCCATTTCTTTCAGTACCCTGGGATGCAATCCATCCGGGCCCGGGGACTTGTCTACCTTCAGTCCCATTAGTCTATCAAGCACTACCTCTTTAGTAACAGTAATTGTATTAAGGACCTCACCTCCCACTAACTCTCGATCTCAAATATTTGGTAAACTATTTGTGTCTTCCACCGTGAAGACCGACACAAATAACTTATTAAAAGTCGCAGCCATTTAGAAACATAGAAAAACTACAGCACAAACAGGCCCTTCGGCCCACAAGTTGTGCCGAACACATCCCTACCTTCTAGACCTACCTATAACCCTCCATCCTATTAAGCTCCATGTACTCATCCAGGAGTCTCTTAAAAGACCCTATTGAGTTTGCCTCCACCACCACTGATGGCAGCCGATTCCACTTGCCCACCACCCTCTGTGTGAAAAACTTACCCCTAACATCTCCCCTGTACCTACCCCCCAGCACCTTAAACCTGTGTCCTCTCGTAGCAGACATTTCCACCCTGGGAAAAAGCCTCTGAGCGTCCACCTGAACTATGCCTCTCAATATCTTATACACCTCTATTAGGTCTCCTCTCATCCTTCGTCTCTCCAAGGAGAAAAGACCGAGCTCCCTCAGCCTATCCTCATAAGGCATGCCACTCAATCCAGGCAATATCCTTGTAAATCTCCTCTCCACCCTATCAATCTTTTCCACATCCTTCCTATAGTGAGGCGACCAGAACTGAGCACAGGACTCTAAGTGGGGTCTGACGAGGGTCTTATATAGCTGCATCATTATCCCCGGACTCCTAAACTCAATCCCTCGATTGATAAAGGCCAGCACACCATACGCCTTCTTAACCACCTCCTCCACCTGCGGGGATGATTTTAGAGTCCTACGGACCCGGACCCCAAGGTCCTTCTGATCCTTTACAGTACTAAGAGTCTTTCCCTTATATTGTACTCCTTCATCCCATTTGACCCACCAAAATGGACCACGACACATTTATCTGGGTTGAAGTCCATCTGCCACTTCTCCGCCCAGTCTTGCATCCTATCTATGTCCCTCTGTAACTTCTGACATCCCTCCAGACTATCCACAACCCCACCAACCTTCGTGTCGTCGGCAAACTTACCAACCCATCCCTCCGCTTCCTCATCCAGGTCGTTTATGAAAATGACAAACAGCAAGGGTCCCAGAACAGATCCCTGGGGCACACCACTGGTGACCGACCTCCATTTAGAAAAAGACCCATCTGTACCCACTCTCTGCCTCCTTTGGGCAAGCCAGTTCTGGATCCACCAGGCAGCAGCCCCTTGGATCCCATGCCCTCTCACTTTTTCTAGAAGCCTTGCATGGGGGACCTTATCGAACACCTTGCTAAAATCCATATAAACCACATCTACCGCCTTCCATTCGTCAATGTGTTTAGTCACATTTTCTAAGAACTCCACCAGGCTCGTAAGGCACGATCTGCCCTTGACAAAGCCATGCTGAGCCATTTCCTTGTTTTCCACTATTAAATCCCCCCTCTCGTCCTCCAAGGGTCCAACATTCACTCTCGCCAGTCTGTTCCTTTTTATATATTTGTAAAAACTTTTACTATCATTTTTTATATTTTGAGCTAGTTTAGTTTCATAATCTATCTTTCCTTTCTTAATCGCTTTCTTAGTCGTTCTTTGTTGTTTTTTAATGCTTTCCCAATCCACTAATTCTCCACTATTTTTGGCCACTCTGTACGCATCTGTTTTTATTTTAATACTCTCCTTTATTTCCTTCGTTATCCACGTCTGGTTATCCCTTTTCTTACAGTCCTTCTTTATCACCGGAATATATTTTTGCTGAGTACTTAAAAAAATCTCCTTAAAAATTCTCCACTGTTCCTCAGCTGTCCTACCTACCAGTCTGTTCGCCCAGTCTACATTAGCCAATTCCGCCCTCATCCTATCGTACTCCCCTCTGTTCAAGCAGAGGACACTGGTTTGGGACCCTACTTTCTCACCCTCCATCTGTATCAGAAATTCAACCATATTCTGATCACTCAACCCAAGAGGATCCCTCACAAGAAGATCCTTAATTCTACCTGTCTCATTACACAGTACCAGATCTAAGATAACTCACTCTCTTAGGTTCTGTAAAATACTGTTCAATGAAACTATCCCGACAGCATTCTAAGAACTCTTCCTCAATCCCTCCACGTTCAATTTGAGTCGACCAATCGATATGCAGATTAAAATCCCCCATGATTATTGCCGTTCTGTTTTTGCACGCATCCATTATTTGCTTGTTTATAGGCCTCCCCACCTCTAAGTTATTATTTGGGGGCCTATAGACCATGCCTACCAGTGTCTTTTTCCCCCTACTATTCCTTATCTCCACCCACAACGATTCCACGTTTTGCTCCTTTTAGCCTATGTCATCTCTCACTACCGTCCTGATATTATCCTTTATTAACAGAGCTGCCCCACCTCCTTTTTCTACCTGTCTATCCTTCCTAAATGTCTGAGACCCCTGGATATTCAGTTCCCAGTCCCGGTCACCCTGCAACCACGTTTCTGTGATGGCCACTAGATCATACTCATTTGTATGGATTTGTGCTATCAACTCATTCACTTTGTTTCGAATGCTTCGTGCATTCAGGCAATGTTCACAACGCTGTCCCTTCTCTGATGCTGAACAATCAGTCCTTAGCAAAGGATTCAGCTTCATTCCATTCACACCATTTTCCTTTCCGTAGTTACTGCCAGAGCTGCTGATTTGACTCCAGCATTTCCTGTTTCGATTTCACCAGAATGTTAGTCTGCCAAAAGGATTAAATTGTAAGGATAGTCTTTGCAGATTTGCTTCGATTCCTTCAAATATAATTGAATTGAGGTGCCTGAGACAAGTCAAGGGATTGACAGGGTAAATAGAGAGACTAACTCCTCTGGTCAGGAAGTTTAGATCAAGGACTTAATCTTAAATAAACGCAAGATACTGCAGATGCTGGAATCTGAAACAAAAACAGAAAATTCTGGAAAATCTCAGCAGATCTGACAGCATTTGTGGAGCCAGAATAAAACCAACAGTTTGAGTCTGGATGACCCTTCATCAGAGCTGGCAAGAAAGGATGGCTCTATTCTCTCTCCATGGACGCTGTCAGAACTGCTGAGATTTTTCAGCATTTTCTGTTTTTGTTGACTTAATCTTAAAACTAGAGCCATATAATTCAGGGATGATTTTAAAAGAGATTCTTCGCACAAAGTTTTAGATTTGCATTATCCTTTCTTCCTCAAACACCTGTTCGTAATAGGTTAATTGAAAAATTAATGAGATTGATAAGGTTTAATTTGCCATGTGTACAAAGGGTTAAGGAACCAAGGCTACTGTGTGTGCATGGGTTTGGGTTTAACTCTGTACCTCGCAATGGGTTAAAAGCAAACCAATGGATTTAAGGCACTCACCAGCCATGCTCAAACTGAATGGCAGATTTGGCCAGAGAAGCTGAAATATTTGAATCATGGATAGTCACGGGTGAGGTGCCTGAAGACTGGAGAATGGCAAATGTTGGTACCTTTGTTTAAAAAGGGCTGCAAGGAAAAGCCTGGGAACTACAGGCCAGTGAGCCTCACATCTGTGGTGGGTAAATTGTTGGAAGGTATTTTGAGAGAAAGGATCTACAGGCATTTAGAGATGCAAGGACTGATTAGGGACAGTCAGCATGGCTTTGTGAGTGGAAAATCATGTCTCACAAATTTGATTGAGTTTTTTGAAGGGGTAAGCAAGAAGGTAGATGAGGGCAGTGCAGTTGATGTTGTCTACATGGACTTTAACAAGGCCTTTGACAAGGTACCGCATGGTAGGTTGTTGCATAAAGTTAAATCTCACGGGATCCAGGGTGATGTATCTAAATGGATACAACATTGGCTTCTTGACAGAAGCCCGACAGTGGTTGTGGAGAGTTGTTTTTCAAACTGGAGGTCTGTGACCAGCAGTATGCCTCAGGGATCACTGCTGTGCCCCTGTTATTTGTCACTTATATTAATGATTTGGATGAGAATATAGGAGGCATGGTTAGTAAGTTTTCAGATGACACCAAGATTGGTGGCATGGTGGACAGTGAGGAAGGTTATATCCAATTGCAGCGGGATCTTGGTCAATTGGGCCAGTGGGCTGACGAATGGCAGATGGAGTTTAATTTAGACAAATGCAAGGTGATGCATTTTGGTAGATTGAACCAGGGCAGGACTTACTCAGTTAATGGTAGGGCATTGGGGAGAGTTACAGAACAAAAAGATCTAGAGGTACATGTTCATAGCTCCTTGAAAGTGGAGTCACAGGTGGACAGAGTGGTGAAGAAGGCATTCGGCATGCTTGGTTTCATCGGTCAGAACATTGGATACAGGAGTTGGGACGTCTTATTGAAGTTGAACAAGACATTGGTAAGGCCACACTTGGAATACTGTGTGCAATTCTGGTCACCCTATTATAGAAAGGATATTATTAAACTAGAAAGAGTGCAGAAAAGATTTACTAGGATGCTACTGGGACTTTATGGATTGAGTTATCAGGAGAGGCTGAATAGCCTGGGACTTTTTTCCTTGGAGCGTAGGAGGCTGAGGGGTGACCTTATAGAGGTCTATAAAATAATGAGGGGCATAGACAAGGTAGATAGTCAATATCTTTTCCCAAATGTAGGGGAGTCTAAAACTAGAGGGCATAGGTTTAAGGTGAGAGGGGAGAGATGCAAAAGTGTCCAGAGGGGCAAGTCTTTCACACACATGGTGGTGAGTGCCAGCGGTAGTCGTAGAGGCGGGTACAATTTTATCTTTTAAAAAGCATTTAGATAGTTACATGGGTAAGATGGGTATAGAGGGATATGGGCCAAATGCAGGCAATTGGGATTAGTTTAGGGGTTTAAAAAAAAAGGGCGGCATGGACAAGTTGGGCCAAAGGGCCTGTTTCCATGCTGTAATCCTCTATGACTCTATGACTCTAAGCTGAAAGAATTGGAATGAAATCTAAACCACCAGACTAAAATCAATTTCAAAATGTTCATGTCCACTAAGCCCGCAATGACAGCAATTGTTGCTTATCTGTGGGTTCATGACGTCCAGGGAGTTGGCACCTTACTTTCATAGGTCATCAATCTAATATATTCACACTCTTCATTCTGCATGGCCTTGCAAACAGCAGGATGGTGGCCGGGGGCGGGGTGATAAAGGAGATCTGCAACGTGCCTGGCTGATGCTGCCTCCTCACCAAACCACCGGCTCTATCGGTGAAACATCCTTGAGGGCAAGGATGGAACAAACCACTGTGGTGCCCGAAAGGATCTGGTGATTGGATAGCTTCCAGGATGCCTCGTTAAATTGCAATCGCACAATTTCCACTTCCTTACGATGCAATCAGGAAGGTCTGAGTGTGAATGTCCATCGCTGAGTGTCAGAGAGCTTGATGATGACTGTGGAGGCTGGAGCTCTGGCCAATTGAAGAACAGGGACCAGGTGCGGTGATGGGATACACGAGATTGCTGAGCAGTTATTCCTGTAAATATATAGGATTGAGATTGGTTTAATCTCAGATGATTAAAGCTCGGATTTCTCTTTTTACTTACAGATGGCTTCTGATTTGATACTTTATCTGGAAATACTGAACTGGTTAATAGTCATGCCTGGGACGCTCTGGAGTTGAATATGTCAGATACAATCTCGCTACTCGAGTTGTTCAAGCTCTTGCTGCAAGATGATTCATTTATGTCGGTTGACTTATTTTAAGGTTGTATTGTGAAAGAAGAAGCCAATAGAATTGAGAGTGAGGAAATGAGACAATGCAGCTCAGGCTATTGGTTACATCAGAAATCATAAAAACATAGTCAGCATCTGGTGTTTTTCAAGGAACTATTTTATGTTTGAGAGTCTTGTTCACAGTGAAACGTGTCACGCCATAATCAGCATAATGCTTTTCGACAGAGGTGGCCTGTAACGATCTTAAGCTTTTCTTAGCAGCTTGCAGGGTGTGTATTGTGTATCACTGTGAGCAGAGTTGCAGATGGAGAGGAATCTAGAGCAAGAATCTGGTCATAAAGAACAAACAGCAGTAAATAGAACTCAATACAAGAGTATAAACGACAGGCGCAGGAGTAGACCAAATGTTGAGCCTGCTCCGCCATTCAACATGATCATGGCTGGCTTTAAAGCGCGGATGGATGGATTCCTGATCGGTAAGGGAATTAAGGGTTATGGGGAACAGGCGGGTAAGTGGTACTGATCCACGTCAGATCAGCCATGATCTTATTGAATGGCGGGGCAGGCTCGAGGGGCTAGATGGCCTACTCCTGCTCCTATTTCTTATGTTCTTAAGTCTCAACTCACTTTTCCAACCCATTCCCCACCCCATCCACTTCCCCACTCCCTTTAATTCCCCAAGACCAGAAATCTGTACGTCCTAAACTTGAATCTGTTCAATGATGCCGCATCCACAAGCCTCTGGGGCAGAAAATTCCAAAGATTCACAAGCCTTTGAATGAACTTGTTTCTCCTCATCTGAGCCATCTATATCCATCTGTAGAATCTTTATATCCTCTTCACTGCCTGCTTTCCCACCTATTTTAGTGTCATCCACAAATTTTGCTATGTTACACTCCGTCCCTGATTTCAGATCATTGTCCAACTGTGATTTCCTGGGTGTGAAATATCTCCTTAGAGGCTGGTGTCTCTTCACCAGATTCCCTTTATTTACAAACTCTATTCCAATCCGGGAGTGCTCCAGATGCACAGTCAGAATCCAGAGTGCCAGAAAACCTGATACGCCCACTATTATATACACAAGGGGCTCCCTGATTGGGCAGGCAATTATGACCAATCGTATTGGTCAACCAAATCAACTATATTGAATTAACTCAGGGACAAATTAAAAGGGGCGGCTCCCAAAAGGAGGGGAACCACCTGGAATGAAAGACAAAGTGGAAAGGAAACTTAAAACATCCAATCAAAATGTGATTAGAGGGGTCAATAATACACCCCAGTCCCTGCAGTGCCCAGCGGGCATGGGAGGCATTAACGGTGCCATCGGACACTGCATGCTCCCTCTGCAGGGACACCCGGCCGCGAATATATCTCCAGTAAAGGGACAGACAGTCAGGTTGGATTACCCCCTCGGTCGCCCGTTATCTGGACCTGTTTATGACAAGCTTTGCCAGGCCCAGGAGCAGGTTCACAATGAGGTGCTCCTCCTTCCTCGCCTACCTCCGCACTGGGTGTCCGTAGATCAGGAGCATGGGACTGAAGTGCAAACAAAACATCAACAAAAGGTTTTCGAGGAAACTAAAAAGGAGGTGCAGTCTATTACATTGAACATAGACATGGGGTCCACGGACTTCACAAGATTGCAAAAAGGGCAAGTCACTTCGGAGTCCATGAACTAATTTAACCTTTTATTGTACGGAACTGCTGTATGCACCACCCTCCACCCCAAGGAGGCAACCTCATGGGCCTCACTGCGGTCAATACCTGAGTGCGAGCTGAAGGGCTGTGGCTCGAAGGGCTTAGGTGGAAAGGGCGAGGCGGGGTAAGTTTAATTCTTAAGTACGTATCTCTGTGTTCCTTGAAATAAGAAGGGAAATTATGAGTATGAGACCAGTCTGTTGTTCCCAATGTAGGATGTGGGAGGTCCTGAAGGCGCCTGGCCTCCCGGACGTCCATATCTGTGATGGGTGTGTCGAGCTGCGGTTCCTAAGGGACTGTGTTAGAGAACTGGAACTGCAGCTCGAGGATCTGGGCGGCACGGTAGCACAGTGGTTAGCACTGCTGCTTCACAGCTCCGGGGTCCCGGGTTCGATTCCCGGCTCGGGTCACTGTCTGTGTGGAGTTTGCACATTCTCCTCGTGTCTGCGTGGGTTTCCTCCGGGTGCTCCGGTTTCCTCCCACAGTCCAAAGATGTGCGGGTTAGGTTGATTGGCCAGGTTAAAAATTGCCCCTTAGAGTCCTGGGATGTGTAGGTTAGAGGGATTAGCGGGTAAAATATGTGGGGGTAGGGCCTGGGTGGGATTGTGGTCGGTGCAGACTCGATGGGCCGAATGGCCTCCTTCTGCACTGTAGGGTTTCTATGATTTCTATGATTCTATGATCTTCGTCTGGTTAGGGAAAATGAGGAGGTGATAGACAGGAACGATCAGCAGGGGGTCACACCAGGGCCACGGGAGGCAGACAAGTGGGTAATGTCCAGGAAGGGGAAAGCTCAGGTGATAGAGAGCACCCCGGTGGATGTGCCCCTTCACAATAAGTACTCCTGTCTGAGAACTGCTGGGGGGGACAGCCCACCTGGGGGAAGCAGCACTGGCCGTGTCTCTGGAGCAGAGTCCGGCCCTGTAACTCAGAAGGCTAAGGATAGGAGGAGGAAGGCAGTATTAATCGGGGACTCAACAGTAAGGGGGTGGGACAGGCATTTTTGCGGAGGTAGACGGGAGTCTCAGATGGTGGTCTGCCTCCCTGGTGCCGGGATCCGGGATGTCTCTGATCGCGTCCCAGATATCCTGAGGTGGGAGGGAGAGGAGCCAGAGGTCGTGGTACATATTGGTACCGCTGACATAGGTAGGAAGAGGGAAGAGGTCATGAAAAGAGAATATAGGGAGTTAGGTAGACAGTTGGGAAGGAGGAACGCAAAGGCAGTAATCTCAGGATTGCTGCCTGTGCCACGGGAAAGTGAGAGCAGGAATGGAGTGAGGTGGAGGATGAATGCGTGGCTGAGGGACTGGAGCAGGGGGCAGGGATTCAGGTTCCTGGATCATTGGGACCTCTTTAGGGGCAGGTGTGACCTGTACAAAAAGGACGGGTGGCACTTGAATCCCAGGGGGACCATATCCTGGCAGGAAGGTTGGCTAAGGCTACTGGAGAGACTTTAAACTAGAAAAGTTGGGGGGAGGGAATCGTGATGAGGTGACTGAGAGCGAGGAGGTTAGCTCGCAAATAGAGAAGGATTGTACACAGTGTAAGAGGGAGAATAGACGGGTGATGGAGAAGGGGAGAGCTCAGACCAAAGGTTTGAGATGTGTCTATTTTAATGCCAGGAGTGTAGTGAATAAGGTGGATGAGCTTAGTGTGTGGATCGATGCTTGGAAGTGTGATGTGGTGGCCATTACGGAGACTTGGGGACAGGGACAGGACTGGATACTTCAGGTGCCGGGTTTCAGATGTTTCAGAAAGGACAGAGAGGGAGGCAAAAGAGGGGGGGGGGGCACTGCTGATCAGGGATAGTGTCACAGCTGTAGAGAAGGTGGAAGCCGTGGAGGGGGTCGATAACTTTGCTAGGTGTTTTCTACAGGCTGCCCAATAGTAACAGGGATGTTGAGGAGCAGATAGGGAAACAGATCCTGGAGAGATATAGTAATAACAGGGTTGCCGTGATGGGAGACTTTAATTTCCCAAACATCGATTGGAATATCCCGAGGGTAAGGATTTTGGATGGGGACGAGTTTGTTAGGTGTGTTCAGGAGGGTTTCCTGACACAGCATGTGGATAAGCCTACAAGAGGAGAGGCTGTACTCGATCTGGTACTGGCTAATGAGCCTGGACAGGTGTCGGATCTCTCAGTGGGGGAGCATCTTGGGGATAGTGATCATCACTCTATCTCCTTTACGCTAGCATTGGAAAGAGATAGGATCAGGCAAGCTAGGAAAGTGTTTATCTGGAGTAAGGGGAAATATGAAGCCATCAGGCAGGAGATTAGAGCCGTAAATTGGAAGGAGGTATTCTTGAGGAAAAGTACCGAAGTAAGGTGGCAGATTTTCAAGGAATTGTTTGTCTGGAGTTCTGCATGACAATGTTCCACTGAGACAGGGAGGTTTTGGTAGGTCACGGGAACCATGGTGCACGAAAGCTGCGCTGAACCTAGTTAAAAAGAAAAGGAAAGCGTACAAAAGGTTCAGAGAGTCAGGCGATGATAGGGATCTAGATGAGTATACAGCTTGTAGGAAGGGACTTAAGAAAGAAGTTAGGAGAGCCAGAAGGGGTCACGAGAAGGCCTTGGCAGATAAGATTAAGGAGAACCCGAAGGCGTTCTATAAATATGTGAAGAGTAAAAGGATGAGTTGTGAAGGAATAGGACCTATAAAAGGTGAAGGTGAGAAAGTCTGTACAGAAGCGGAAGAAATAGCAGAGGTGCTTAATGAATATTTTACCTCAGTATTCACGTGGAAAAAGACCTGGGTGGTTGTACTACAGGGTTGAGGTGGACTGAAAAGATTGAGTATGTGGACAATAAGAAAGAGGATGTGTTGGAAATTTTGAATAGCATCAGGATAGATAAGTCGCCGGGACCGGATGGGATGTACCCCAGGTTACTGTGGGAGGCGAGGGAAGAGATTGCAGAGCCTCTGGCGATGATCTTTGCATCGTCGATGGAGACGGGAGAGGTTCTGGAGGATTGGAGGATTGCGGATGTGGTTCCTATTTTCAAGAAAGGGAATAGGGATAGCCCAGGAAATTACCGACCGGTGAGTCTAACCTCAATGGTTGGTAAGTTGATGGAGAAGATCCTGAGGGACAGGAATTATGAACATTTAGAGAAGTTTAGTCTGCTCAAATGTAGTCAGCACGGCTTTGTCAAAGGCAAATCGTGCCTTACGAGCCTGGTGGAGTTCTTTGAAAATGTGACTAAACACATTGACGAAGGAAAAGCGGTAGATGTGGTTTACATGGACTTCAGCAAGGCGTTCGATAAGGTCACCCATGCAAGACTTCACAAAAGATTAGAGGGCATGGGATCCAAGGGGCTGTTGCCTTGTGGATTCAGAACTGGCTTGCCTGCAGAAGGCAGAGAGTGGTTGTAGATGGGCCTTTTTCTAAATGGAGGTCGGTCACCAGTGGTGTGCCCCAGGGATCTGTTCTGGAACCCTTGCTGTTTGTCATTTTCATAAATGACCTGGATGAGGAAGTGGAGGGATGGGTTGGTAAGTTTGCAGACGACACGAAGGTTGGTGGTGTTGTGGATAGGTTGGAGGGATGTCAGAAGCTGCAGCATGAAATAGATAGAACATAGAACATTACAGCGCAGCACAGGCCCTTCGGCCCTCGATGTTGCACCGACCAGTGAAACCAATCTAAAGCCCCTCTAATCTACACTATTCCAATATCATCCAAATGTTTATCCGATAACCATTTGAATGCTCTTAATGTTGACGATTCCACGACTGCTGCAGGCAGGGCATTCCACACCCTTACTACTCTCTGAGTAAAGAACCTACCTCTAACATCTGTCCTATATCTCTCACCCCTCAATTTAAAGCTATGTCCCCTCGTGCTAGCCATCACCATCCGAGGAAAAAGGCTCTCACTATCCACCCTATCTAGTCCTCTGATCATCTTGTATGCCTCTATTAAGTCACCTCTTAACCTTCTTCTCTCTAACGAAAACAACCTCAAGTCCCTCAGCCTTTCCTCATACGATTTTCCCACCATACCAGGCAACATCCTGGTAAATCTCCTCTGCACCCTTTCCAACACTTCCACATCTTTCCTATAATGCGGCGACCAGAACTGTACGCAATACTCCAAATGCGGCCGCACCAGAGTTTTGTACAGTTGCAGCATGACCTCCTGGCTCCGAAACTCAATCCCTCTACCAATAAAAGCTAACACACCGTACACCTTCTTAACAACGCTTTCAACCTGGGTGCCAACTTTCAGGGATCTATGCTCATGGACACCCAGATCCCTCTGTTCATCCACACTACCAAGTATCTTACCATTAGCCCAGTACTCTGTATTCCTGTTACTCCTTCCAAAGTGAATCACCTCACACTTTACCGCATTAAACTCCATTTGCCACCTCTCAGCCCAGCTCTGCAGCTTATCTATGTCCCTCTGTAACCTGCCACTTCCCTCCGCACTGTCTACAACTCCACTGACTTTAGTGTGATCCGCAAATTTATTAATCCATCCTTCCACGCCCTCATCCAGGTCATTAATAAAAATGACAAACAGCAGTGGCCCCAAAACAGATCCTTGCGGTACACCACTAGTAACTGAACTCCAGAATGAATATTTCATCTTGGATAAGATGCAAGACTGGGCAGAGAAGTGGCAGATGGACTTCAACCCGGATAAATGTGTAGTGGTCCATTTTGGCAGGTCAAATGGGAAGAAGGAGTATAATATCAAGGGTAAGACTCTTAGCAGTGTAGAGGATCAGAAGGACCTTGGGGTCCGGGTCCATAGGACGCTTAAATCGGCCTCGCAGGTAGAGGAGATGGTTAAGAAGGCGTATGGTGTGCTGGCCTTCATCAATCGAGGGATTGAGTTTAGGAGTCGGGATATAATGATGCAGCTATATAAGACCCTCGTTAGACCCCACTTGGAGTACTGTGCTCAGTTGTGGTCGCCTCATTACAGGAGGGATGTGGAAATGATTGAAACGGTGCAGAGAAGATTTACAAGGATGTTGCCTGGATTGATTGGCATGCCTTATGAGGATAGGCTGAGGGAGCTCGGTCTTTTCTCCTTAGAGAGACGAAGGATGGGAGGTGACCTGATAGAGGTGTACAAGATGTTGAGAGGTATAGATCGTTTGGATTCTCAGAGGCTTTTTCCCAGGGCTGAAATGGCTGCTACGAGAGGACACAGGTTTAAGGTGCTGGGGAGTAGGTACAGAGGAGATGTCAGGGGTAAGTTTTTCACTCAAAGGGTGGTGGCTGAGTGGAATCGGCTGCCGTCAATGGTGGTGGAGGCAAACTCGATAGGGTCTTTTAAGAGACTTCTGGATGAGTACTTGGGACTTAATAGGATTGAGGGTTATAGGTAAGCCTATGTATAAGCCTAGGTAGGTAGGGACATGACCGGCGCAACTTGTGGGCCGAAGGGCCTGTTTGTGCTGTATTTTTTCTATGTTCTATGTTCTATTACAGGACGCAGCTCACTTCACCTGGGGAATGGCTGAAGTCCAGCATGCCCTTTACACCAGGTCATTCAGAGCTCATAGGGACTCCAATCTGTCCCCACCACTGATGGAAATGTGATTTTTGTGGCAGCGAACAGTTGTCAGCCTCACATCGATTGGAATGGGACAGAGAAAACCATCCCCAATAAACAGGGAAAATCATCCCCAATAAACAGAGAAAATCATCCCCAATAAACAGAGAAAATCATCCCCAATAAACAGAGAAAATCATCCCCAATAAACAGAGAAAACCATCCCCAATAAACAGAGAAACCCATCCCCAATAAACAGAGAAACTGTTCCTAATAAACAGAGAAAACTATTACCAATAAACAGACAAACCCATCCCCAATAAACAGAGTAAACCCGTCCCCAATAAACAGAGAAGCCCATCCCCAATAAATAGAAAAAAACATTTTTATTGTTTATTCCTTTTGGGGATAAAATCTCCGACAATCTGTTTTTATATTTGTTGCTCGTGTAATTCCATATTCTACTTCATCCCAACTTTTTGGTGGCTTTCCGCTGGATTCTAAAATACTCCTAATCCTCAGATTTGTGCCATTTTTGCAATATTGTGAGCCTGTTCTTTTAATCTAAAACTGCCCTTGAGAGCGAGACATGGATGGGTTCTTCTCACAAAGATTTTATATTCAATGGAATGTATTTTGCTGAATATTTTGAATGTTTCCCATTGTTCAAAACTCCCGCTCAAGAGCCAGTGGGAGATAGAGGAACAGATATGTAGGCAGATTTTGGCAACGTGTAAAAGTAAGAGAGTTATTGTAGTTGGAAATTTTTACTTCCTGTATATTGACTGGGACTCACTTAGCGCTAGGGGCGTGGATGGGGCAGAGCTTGTAAGGGGGATCCAAGAGGGCTTCTTGAAACAGTATGTAGATAGTCCAACTAGAGAAGGGGCCGTACTGGACCTGGTATTGGGGAATGAGCCCAGCCAGGTGGTCGATGTTTCAGTAGGAGTGCAGCTCAGGAACAGTGACCACAATTCAGTAAGCTTTAAGGTACTGATGGATAAAGATAAGTGTAGTCCTCAAGTTAAGGTGCTAAATTGGGGAAAGGCTAATTACAACAATATCAGGAAGTGAAGAATGTAGATTGGGGGCAGATGTTTGAGGGAAAATCAACATCTGGCATGTGGGAGGCTTTCAAGTGTAAGTTGATAGGGATTCAGGACTGGCACATTCCTGTAAGGATGAAAGATAAGTGTGGCAAGTTTTGAGAACTTTGGATAAAGAGAGATATTGTGAGCCGAGTCAAAGAGAAAAAGGACGCATTTGTCAAAGCTAGGAGGCTGGGAACACACGAAGCAAGTGTGGAATACAAGGAAAGTAGAAAGAAACTTAAGCAAGGAATAAGGAGGGCTAAAAGGGGTTATGAAAAGTCATTGGCCAGCAGGATTAGGGAAAATCCCAAGGCTTTTTATACATAACTAAAGAGCAAGAGGGGAGCCAGGGAGAGGGTTAGCCCACTCAAGGACAAGGGAGAGAATCTATGCATGGAGCCAGAGGAAATGGGCGAGGTATAAAATGAGTACTTTGCGTCAGTATTCACCAAAGAGAAGGACTTGGTGGATGATGAGTCTGGGAAAGGGTGTGTAGATAGTTTGAGTCATGTTGAGATCAAAATGGCGGAGGTATTGGGGTTCTTGAGAAACATTAAGGTAGACAAGTCCCCAGGGCCTGATGGGATATACCCCAGAATACTGAGAGAGGCAAGGGAGGAAATTGCTGGGGCCTTGAGAGAAATCTTTGTATCCTCATTGGCTCCAGCACATCTTTGAAGTGTGGGCGGAAACCAGAGCACCCCGAGGGAATCCACACAGACACTGGGAGAACGTGTAAGCTCCACACAGATAGTCACCCAAGGCCAAAATCGAACCCAGGTCCCTGGCACTGTGAGCCCACAGTGCTAACCACTGTGCCACCAAGCCACCCACACTGCGATTGGTGATAATTGAGATAGTCATAGTTTAAAAGGTTTAGAGGGCCCGGATTTCTTGAAATCTTTCAGGAGAGCTTTTTATGTCAATATATAGAAGGTCCGTCAGGGGATGGCGCAGCGGCCGGTATCCAATGAAAAACCACAGGCATAGGCGCGAGGTCCATTATTTTTCATGATAGATCAAAACAATATAGATTAGAATGTGAGGAGATGATAAGTAATTTTGACACAAAGATTGGGAGGGTAGTTAATAGTGAGGAAGAAGGTCTTAGGTTGCAGGTCGGTTAGATTGGCAGATCAGTGGCAGTTGGAATTTAACTATAAAAAGTGCAAAGTGATACACTTTGGAAGAAGTAACAAGACAAAGAAGGACTCATTGGATGGCGGGACACTATGAAGCTCAGAAGAACAGAAGGATCTTGGGGTGCTTGTCCACAGATCTCTGAAGGTGGCAGGGCAAGTTAATAGTGTAGTTAAGAAGGCATTGGGGAAGGTGGTGGCCTAGTAGTATTATCTATTAATCCAGAGAAAAACTGGATAAAAGCAGATTAATGTGGATGCTGAAATCTGAAACCAAAAAATGTTGTTTGACCATTCACACCTTCTATTCTCTCTATGGACTGCCATTAGCACTTCTCAGCCTTTCCCCTGATTTTTGTGGCTATGACTATTCTTTCATTCCCTCCCCCTGCAGTATAAATATCTCCCACTTTCTCTGCCTTTTAGCTTTGACAAAGGGTCATCTGGACTCAAAACGTCAGCTCTTTTATCTCCTTACAGATGCTGCGAGACTTGCTGAGATTTTCCAGCATTTTCTCTTTTGGTATTAATCCAGAAACTCAGCTAATGTTCTGGGGACCCGGGTTCGAATCCCGCCACGGCAGGTTGGAGAATTTGAATTCAATAAAACATTTCTGGAGTTAAGAATCTATTGATGACCATGAAACCATTGTTGATTTTCGGACATTCCGTCAGTGGCGAAGGGATTGAATATTTGTGGAAGGGATACCTATCAAGCTTTGTCCTGGTTGGTGTCAAGCTTCTTGAGTGTTATTGGAGCTGCACCCATCCAGGCAAGTGGGGAGTATTCCGTCACACTCCTGACTTGTGCCTTGTAGATGGTGGACAGGCTTTGGGAGATCAGAAGGTGAGTTACTTGCCAGAGGATTCCCAGGTTTTTGTTTTTGGGCACGGGTGTTGGGTAGGGTGTTGGGTGAGGCAGAGGGCAAGGGTAGGGTGTTGGGTGTGGGGAGGTAGTGGTGGGTGTAGGAAAGGGTTAGGGTGTTGGGGTGGGGAGTGGGGTGAGGGTAGGGTTTTGGAGGTGTGGGTGGATTGTGGGGTGTTGGGATGGGGTGTTGGGGTGAGGGTGTTGGGGTGAGGGTGTTGGGGTGAGGGTGTTGGGGTGAGGGTGTTGGGTGAGGGTGTTGGGTGAGGGTGTGGGGGTGAGGGTGTCGGGGTGGGTTATGGTGTGTTGGGGTGGGGAGTAGGGTGAGGGTGGGGTGTTGGGGTGAGGGTGTTGGGGTGAGGGTGTTGGGGTGAGGGTGAGGGTGTCGGGGTGGGTTGTAGTGTGTTGGGGTGGGGAGTAGGACAAGGGTACAGGTATATTAAGAGCAAAAGGATAGTAAGGGATAAAATTGGTCCTCTTGAAGATCAGAGTGGTCGGCTATGTATGGAACCAAAAGAAATGGGGGAGCTATTAAATGGGTTTTTTGCATCCATATTTACTAAGGAAACTGGCATGGAGTCTATGGAAATAAGGTAAACAAGTAGGGAGGTCATGGAACCTATACAGATTAAAGGGGAGGAGGTGCTTGTCTTGAGGCAAATCAGAGTAGATAAATCCCCAGGACTGGACAGGGTATTCCCTCAGACCTTGAAGGAGACTAGTGTTGAAATTGCAGGGGCCCTGGCAGATATATTTAAAATGTCGGTATCCACGGGTGAGGTGCCAGATGATTGGAGGATAGCTCATGTTGTTCCGTTGTTTAAAAAAGGCTCAAAAAGTAATGCGGGAAATTATAGGCCAGTAAGTTTGACATCAGTCGGAGGTAAATTATTGGAAGGAGTATTAAGAGATAGGATCTACAAATATTTGGATAGACAGTGACTTATTAGGGAGAGTCAACATGGCTTTGTGCGTGGTAGGTCATGTTTAACCAATCTGTTTTTGAGGAAGTTACCAGGAAAGTGGATGAAGGGAAGGCAGTGGATGTTGTCTACATGGACTTCAGTAAGGCCTTTGACAAGGTCCCGCATGGGAGCTTAGTCAGGAAGGTTCAGTCGCTAGATATACATGGAGAGGTAGTAAATTGGATTAGACATTGGTTCAATGGAAGAAGCCAGAGAGTGGTAGTGGAGGATTGCTTCTCTGAGTGGAGTCCTGTGACTAGTGGTGTGCCACAGGGATCAGTGCTGGGTCCATTGTTGTTTGTCATCTATATTAATGATCTGGATGATAATGTGATAAATTGGATCAGCAAGTTTGCTGATGATACAAAGATTGGAGGTGTAGTGGACAGTGAGGAAGGCTTTCAAAGCTTGCAGAAGGATTTGAACCAGCTAGAAAAATGGGCTGAAAAATGGCAGATGGAGTTTAATGCAGACAAGTTTATTGCACTTTGGAAGGACAAACCAAGGTAGAACATACAAGGTAAATGGTAGGACACTGAAGAGTGCAGTAGAACAGAGGGATCTGGGAATACAGATACATAATTCCCTAAAAGTGGCGTCATAGGTAGATAGGGTCGTAAAGAGTGCTTTTGGTACATTGGCCTTTATAAATCAAAGTACTGACTATAGGAGTTGGAATGTTATGGTGAGGTTGTATAAGACATTGGTGAGGCCGAATTTAGAATATTGTGTGCAATTTTGGTCATCTAATTACAGGAAGGATATTAATAAGGTTGAAAGAGTGCAGGGAAGGTATATAAGGATGTTGCCGGGACTTGAGAAACTGAGTTACAAAGAAAGGTTGAATAGGTTGGAACTTTATTCCCTAGAGCGTAGAAGAATGAGGGGAGATTTGATAGAGGTGTATAAAATTATGATGGGTATAGGTAGAGTGAATGCAAGCAGGCTTTTTCCACTGAGGCTCGGGGAGGAAATAACTACAGGGCATGGGTTAAGGGTGAGGGGGGAAAAGTTTAAAGAGAATATTAGGAGGGGCTTCTTCACACAGAGAGCGGTGGGAGTGTGGAATGAGCTGCCAGATGAGGTGGTGAATGCGGGCTCACTTTTAACATTTAAGAAAAACTTGGACAGGTACATGGATGAGAGGGGCGTGGAGGGATATGGTCCAGGTGCAGGTCAGAGGGACTAGGCACAAAAATGGTTCAGCACAGACCAAGAAGGGCCAAAAGGCCTGTTTCTGTGCTGTAATGTTCTATGGTAAGTGGAACTGAACCCACTATCAGATCAGCCATGATCTTATTGAATGGCGGAGCAGGCTCGAGGGGCTAGATGGCCTATTCCTGCTCCTATTTTTTATGTTCTTATGTTCCTCCTCCTGTTATGTGGAGCTGCGCTTATCCCTGGCATCAAGCAGGCAACACAACCTTCAGAGCGCCCAGTCACAGCTGCAGAGGTCACTATATTATCTCCTATCATTAGTGCTTTCCTCTTCCCTCTCCCCACTTAATCGCACCCTTCACTAGAAGCAAAGAGGAGCAGGAAGCCATTCGGCCCTTCAGAGCTGCTCTGCCATTTATTATGATCGTGACTGATCATCCAACTCAGTAATCTGTTCCCACTTTCCCCCCATATCCTTCAATTCCTTTTGCCCCACGTGCCATATCTAACTCCTTCTTGAAAACATAGAGCCGGAATTCTCCGGCCATTCATATTAGCGGGATTCTCTTGTCCCAACAGCTGAGTACCCCCACCCACAGGTCTCACAATGGCGTGGGGTAACATCAATGGGAAGTCCCATTGACAGTGCTGGGGGAGTGGGGATTAGGGGGAGATCAGTGAATCCCAACTCCAGCAAACAGCACCCAGCATTCCATCACCGGGAAACATGCAACTGGGAGGCCAGAGAGTCTCACCCATAACGTTTTGGTCTCAACTACATTCTGTGGGAGTGAATTCCACACATTCACCACCCTCTGGGTGAAGAAATTTCCCCGCACCTCAGTCCTAAAAGGTTTACCCCTTATCCTCAAACTGTGACCCCTAGTTCTGGGCTCCTCCCACCATTGGGAACATTCTGCACTTTGAATCTATTGGACAAATTCAGAGGCTGATGTTCTTGCATCACGACATGCTGGTTCCCTGTACCTGCCTGACTCGCACTCACATCCTCCCGTCCCTGACTATTGACCAATTCTGATGTTCTGACTATCCAAAGGGTGTGACTGTTCCTGGAACAAAATATCCAGATCACATAGTCCCTCCGTGAAACCCCACAGAGTCCTCAACTCAGGCTCCAGCTCCGCAACTCAGAGTCAAAGCAGTCAAAGCCGCAGATACTTTTTGCAGAGACGATTGTCCAGGACTGCAATGCATTCCACAGATTGTCACATGCTGTCATTGCAGCACACCACCAACCCTGCCATTTCTGTCCGACCTTATTGATTTAATAACTTTACAGATAAAGAGAACATTGCAGTCTGCTAGCTTGGAGACAATGGAAGAAAACTCACTCTCCATTGGAGGCTGAAAAAGGCACAAACAGGATTATTTATCTGACTTGCTGTGTTGAAGTCCCACCACAACTAAATTGCCATCGACACACTTTCTACATCTCGCTCCAGCATTAATCTCCTTTCTGTACATCGTCTTACTCCATGCAGTTTGAAACACTTGCCTGCTTACTTTGAGCCTCTGATGAATCACTGGCTAAACTTAGCTTCCTGCCACAATAATTAACACCTATTGAACCAATTACTTTCAACTGACAGCAAGACAGCTGCCACTGCCACACAACTCACTGTTGAACAAGGCTGTTTAACTTAATTGAAGGTTTGAAAGTTCTATGTTAGAGCACAACTCTTAATCTAAATTTAAACTTGGGAAAAAGCGTACCAGAATTTAGCATCTGAACCCAACTACACACTTTGTCTATGGGCGGGATTTCATGGTCTCGCTTGTTCTGAAGCCATAAAATCCCGCCCAAGGTCAACAGATCTTTCCAGGGCCTGCTCCTCGCCCGATCCAATTCCCGTGGCAGGCAGGATGATAAAATTCCACCTATGTCTCATTCCAACATAGTCTCCTCTCTTATGACGATAACTGTGGTGACTTCAAAGATATCCTCACTCGGTAAATGTTTTGATCATAGGATCACAAGCTCTCATCCTTTCAGGCTGAGTCCATGGACAGAATTTAATGTAGGTGATGGTCAGTTAACTGAACAGTGGTGGATCTTTCCCTGCATCAAGGATATGAAGGACACATACACTGATCACATTTTCAGTTGAGAGCCCAGTCTCAACAGAGCATTGGAGAAGAGAGTTTCAAGTTTCCATTATATGTTCTGTGAATAAGTATCTCCTCACACCGGCACTGAATGCCCTCACTCCAGTCTGAAGAAAATCTCCCCTTGTTCTGGACCCCATAAGAACATAAGAATCAGGAGCAGGAGTAGGCCATCTGGCCCCTCGAGCCTGCGCCGCCATTCAATAAGATCATGGCTGATCTTTGCGTGGACTCAGCTCCACTTACCCGCCCGCTCACCATAACCCTTCATTCCTTTACTGTTCAAAAATCTATCTTTGCCTTAAAAACATTCAATGAGGTAGCCTCAACTGCTTCACTGGGCAGGGAATTCCACAGATTCACAACCCTTTGTGTGAAGAAGTTCCTCCTCAACTCAGTCCTAAATCTGCTCCCCCTTATTTTGAGGCCATGCCTCCTAGTTCTAGTTTCACCTGCCAGTGGAAACAACTTCCTTGTTTCTACCTTATCTATTCCCTTCATAATCATATATGTTTCGATAAGATCTCTCCTCATTCTTCTGAATTCCAATGAGTATAACACCAGTCTATTCAGTCTCTCCTCATAAGCCAACCCTCTCAACTCCGGAATCAACCTAGTGAATCTCTTCTGCACTCCCTCCAGTGCCAGTATATTCTTTTTCAAGTAAGGAGACCAAAACTGTACACAGTACTCCAGGTGTGGCCTCACCAGCACTTTATACAGCTGCAACATAACCTCACTGTTTTTAAATGCCATCCCTCTAGCAATGAAGGACAAAATTCCATTTGCCTTCTTAATTACCTGCTGCACCTGCAAACCAACTTTTTGTGATTCATACGTAAGATTACCCAGGTCCCTCTACAGAGCAGCATGCTGCAATTTTTTACTATTTAAATAGTGGTCCATTTTGCTGTTATTCCTATCAAAATAGATTACCTCACATTTACCAACATTGTACTCCATCTGCCAGACCCTCGCCCACTCACCTCGACTATCTATATCCCTTTGCAGTCTTTCAGCATCTTCTGCACTTTGCTCTGCCACTCAACTTAGTGCGAATTTTGACATACTACACTTGGTCCCCAAGTTCTTAGAGGTGAACTTCTAGAGGTCTACAAAATAATGAGGAGCATAGATAAGATAGAAAGTCAATATCTTTTCCCAAAGGTAGGGGAGTCTAAAACTAGAGGGCATAGGTTTAAGGTGAGAGGGGAGAGAAAGAAAAATGTCCAGAGGGACAATTATTTCACACAGAGGGTGGTGAGTGTCTGGAACAAGCTGCCAGAGGTAGTAGTAGAGGCGGGTACAATTTTATCTTTTAAAAAGCATTTAGACAGTTACATGGGCCAAACGCGGTCAATTGGGACTCGCTTAGTGGTTACAAAAAAGGGTGGCATGGACAAGTTGGGCCGAAGGGCCTGTTTCCATGCTGTACTATTATGCAGTAAACTGGGATTAGAAAGGGCCGGTATGGACAAGAACAGCTAAATGGCCTCCTTCAGTACTGTATCATGGTTCTAATTCCTTTAAGAATCGTCACCAGCTGTGTACTGTGCTTAAACATTCCTGACTCATTTACACTCAAGGGAATATAAGCAGCTCTGTGCTGCCTGCCCTTGTTTTTTCATCTTTTAGCCCCAGTGCCATCCTACCTAAGGCTGCTCAATAAAATCATTTAGGGCAATGAAACACGTGCCTTAGATTTACATTTGTTGGAAGATTTTGCTTCCACATCTTGTTTTGCTTCCACATCTTGTTTAAATTCTGGTTGATCCAAAATGAAGAGTGCCAAATATTAATCTAGGAATTAATTAACATCAATTCTAATTGATATGTTAATTTACTCTTTGAAACTGCAAGTGGTGGTCTAAAACGGTGATGTACATACATATGATCACAGCACTCTGTGCTAACAATGCAAAGACTGGAATGTATTTTTGGTCCTGTAATTAGTTAATTATCTTGGCAATTATCATCAGTATTGACAAAAGATGAAGTCAGATTGAGTTGAGATTAATTTAACATGACATTAATAGATTGCTTTGAAGATAGAGAGGGCAGATCACCCAAGAAGTGTTGCCAATTTAATGCTGTTTAATCAGGAATTAAAGTATCTTTCTGCTGATAAATTAGCATGATTTTACTACTGATCTATATTGGCATCCTATTCCAAAAAACCTTTTTAGAAATGCTTAACAACACTGCCCAGTGCAACCTAAATTCAGACTCTAATTGCTGCATAGTTATAGTCTGAGAACTGATGGGCAGGAAATGATCAGCCGCTCCATTGAGGTTGCTGTGTACCAGGACAGCTGGAGAATCATTGACTAAATACCTGTTACCGAGAGCCCAGTCATCCACCCCCGTGCTCCACTTTGCCCTCCAGTCCTGCTATTGTTTAAGAGATACAAAGGTTGGGGTGGGGGTGGGGGTGGGGGTGGGGGTGGGGGTGGGGGTGGAGGTGGGGGGGTGGGGGTGGAGGTGGGGGGATGGGGTGGGGGATGGGTGAGGGATGGGGGTGAGGGATGGGGTGGGGATGGGGGTGGGGGATGGGGTGGGGATGGGGGTGGGGGATGGGGGTGAGGGATGGGGTGGGGATGGGGGTGAGGGATGGGGTGGGGATGGGGGTGAGGGATGGGGTGGGGATGGGGGTGGGGGATGGGGTGGGGATGGGGGTGGGGGATGGGGTGGGGATGGGGGTGGGGGATGGGGTGGGGATGGGGGTGGGGGATGGGGTGGGGATGGGGGTGGGGATGGGGTGGGGGTGGGGGTGGGGGATGGGGTGGGGGTGGGGAATGGGGTGGGGGTGGGGAATGGGGTGGGGGTGGGGGATGGGGTGGGGGATGGGGTGGGGTGGGGGATGGGGTGGGGTGGGGGATGGGGTGGGGTGGGGTGGGGGTGGGGGGTGGGGTGGGGGTGGGGTGGGGGTGGGGGGTGGGGTGGGGGTGGGGGATGGGGTGGGGTGGGGGATGGGGTGGGGTGGAGGTGGGGGGGATGGTGATGGGGTGGGGGATGGGGTGGGGATGGGGGTGGGGGATGGGGTGGGGATGGGGGTGAGGGATGGGGTGGGGGTGGGGATGGGGGTGGGGATGGGGGTGGGGATGGGGGTGGGGGATGGGGTGGGGATGGGGGTGGGGGATGGGGTGGGGATGGGGGTGGGGGATGGGGTGGGGATGGGGGTGGGGATGGGGGTGGGGGATGGGGTGGGGGTGGGGGATGGGGTGGGGGTGGGGGATGGGGTGGGGGTGGGGGTGGGGGATGGGGTAGGGGTGGGGGATGGGGTGGGGGTGGGGGATGGGGTGGGGGTGGGGGATGGGGTGGGGGATGGGGTGGGGGTGGGGGATGGGGTGGGGGTGGGGGATGGGGTGGGGGATGGGGTGGGGGATGGGGTGGGGGATGGGGGTGGGGGATGGGGGTGGGGGATGGGGGTGGGGGATGGGGTGAGGGATGGGGTGGGGATGGGGTGAGGGATGGGGTGGGGGTGAGGGATGGGGTGGGGGTGAGGGATGGGGTGGGGGTGAGGGATGGGGTGGGGATGGGGTGGGGATGGGGTGGGGGTGGGGGATGGGGTGGGGGTGGGGGATGGGGTGAGGGATGGGGTGAGGGATGGGGTGGGGGTGGGGGATGGGGGATGGGGTGGGGGTGGGGGGGGTGGTGGGGGGATGGGTGGGGGATGGGGGTGGGGGATGGGGTGGGGGATGGGGTGGGGGTGGGGGATGGGGTGGGGGATGGGGTGGGGGATGGGGTGGGGGTGGGGGATGGGGTGGGGGTGGGGGGTGGGGGATGGGGTGGGGGTGGGGGATGGGGTGGGGGATGGGGTGGGGGTGGGGGATGGGGTGGGGGTGAGGGATGGGGTGGGGATGGGGGTGGGGTGGGGGGTGGGGGATGGGGTGGGGGATGGGGGTGGGGATGGGGGTGGGGGATGGGGTGGGGGTGGGGGATGGCGTGGGGGATGGGGTGGGGGATGGGGTGAGGGATGGGATGGGGGTGGGGGTGAGGGATGGGATGGGGGTGGGGGTGAGGGATGGGATGGGGGTGGGGGTGGGGATGGGGGTGGGGGTGGGGATGGGGGTGGGGGTGGGGATGGGGGTGGGGGTGGGGATGGGGGTGGGGGTGGGGATGGGGATGGGGTGGGGGTGGAGGTGGGGGGGGGGGGGGGCACGGTTCCTGGTGGCACCCCAGTCACCAGATCATGCTTCAATCTAACTTATTTAATTAACTGAATTTAAATTCTGCCAGCTGCCATGGTGCGATTTGAACTCGTGTGAAATCTTGTGGAAAACCTCTCGGCCACCAGCCAAAGGAGTTGGCAAGAGCCTTTCCTCATTTCGCCAAGGCCCACTGCACCTTGTGCCACCTGGACACTTGGCATGCCATAAGCAGAGCTTCCCCTGGGATGAAGGAAGTGAGGGATGGACGTTGCACCCACTGGGAGCTGACAGTTAGCACTCTCAGTAATCTCTAGAGCTTTACTTCCTCTTGGCCATTTGGAGAGTTTGTTTCTCCCTGTTGTCGATGTTCTAATTGTTGATTTCATCGGGCGCTCCCGTGTTCTCGATGTCCAAGTGGCCGTTTTTAAAACTTTATAACTTTTATTTTAAGTAGGTTGAGGGTTTATTTTTAAAACTTTGTAACCTCGCTGCCTGTGGCCACTCAGTGCAGGGACTGCCATCGGGAACCCCCCCAACCCCACCCCCATCCCATCCCCCACCTCCACCCCCACCCCCATCCCACCCCACCCCATCCCCCACCCCCACCCCCATCCCACCCCCACCCCACCCCACCCCATCCCACCCCCACCCCACCCCATCCCCCACCCCCACCCCACCCCATCCCCCACCCCATCCCCCACCCCCCACCCCCACCCTATCCTCTGTATGAGCTCCATCTTTCCTTAAAGACAAAAATGTCAGCTTTTTCTTCTGAGGGTTACTTTCTCTTTATTTGTTTTCTATATATTTCTAAACTCCAATCCAGGCTCGTTCTGCATCCATCCCTCAGGATCTGACAAAATCTCAACACCTCACTGGGTCGATTCACCCACAGACAGGCATTCGGGTGAGGATCTTCTTCCTTCAAACTATGATTAAAACAGGATATTCACTGATGCCGGGCCCCAGGTAGTGTCATCAATAATCCATCCCATCCTCATCACCAATGAATTGCTGCATGATCACAGGCTTTGTCAGGAACACAAAGGATATTTTACTAATAGGGGAAGACTGAACAGACGCCAGCAGACCCCCCCCTCCCCGACTGCCCCAAAGCAGATCACCAGCTGCCCGAGTCTCTGCATAACTTCCTAGATCCCTTGTGCCTCAGAGAGGACTCCACCCCTGGAGTGATTAACCACTTTCAGTCCCAATTGGTCCCTCAAGACAGGTGATCCTCTTCTACTGCATTGTCCTTAAAGGGACAATGGCCACAGTAATGTAACCACCAAACCAGCGTAACTACTTCCATGTGTTCAGAGATTCAGCACCCAGGCCACTCGCCACCAACAGATTCCAAAGGCTCATCACTCTGTGGGAAACAAAGAAATGCCAGCATCGAGTATATTCCCTCCCTGCTCCTCAACAATCCTGTTCCCACAGGAAGGACAGAAGGATTGGGATGTGGGAGTCGGAGGTTGTGGTTGTGGGGGAGAGGCAACACCTCACACGAGGGGAGATGGGAAGGGTTGCGTGAGGTGGGAGGTGTCTGATCACTGGAAGTTTGTCAGGCTGGAACAGACAGGCACTTACCCCCTGAACCAGCACTTCCATCGTGTCACTGCTGGTTAAATTTAAACTTTAACTGCAAAATGGTTCAACAATACGGGGCACACAGCCTCGTTTTAATATTTAAAATGCTAACTTGTCTCCTTGGTGCAGGTTGGTCACCTGTCGCCTCTCCTTGACCCACCTCCATTAAAAGGATCATTGGGAAGAGTGGAAGCAGTTTGGGGCTGGAATTTCAAACCCCCTCCCAACTAACCAGTTAAAAATTAACCCATGGAGTGGACATGGAGCTGTAAGACCATAAGACATAGGAGCAGAATTAGGCCACTCGGCCCATCGAGTCTGCTCCGCCATTCAATCATGGCTGATGTTTTTCTCATCCCCATTCTCCTACCTTTTCCCCATAACCCCTGATCCCCTTATTAATAAGAACCTATCTGTCTCTGTAACTCAGGAGAAAGTGGCTGATAAAACCAGGTTAAAGTAAGAAGCTAACCAGCTGCAGCAATGTACTTGTTTCTCAGTTGGTTTGGATATGCACACAAACTCCCACAAAAACAAACATGTTCAGGACAATGGAGAAAGAACAATTCTCTCAAAGATCTGATACAGGAAAATTGAGTTATTCATGGTCATGGACTGGACGCTCTGATTAAAATGTTTATTTTTGCGATAAATGTATTTACAACTGTACAGGGCAGCACAGTGGCATTGCTGCCTCACTGGCCCAGGGACCCAGGTTCAATTCCGGCCTCGGGTCACTGTCTACGTGGAGTTTGCACGTTCTTCCTATGTCTCTGTGGGTTTCCTCCGGGTGCTCCGGTTTCCTCCCACACTCCAAAGATATGTGGGTTAGATCAATTGGCCATGCTAAATTAGTGTCAGGGGAATTAGGAGGGTAAATATGTGGGGTTACGGGGACAGGGGCTGGGTGGGATTGTGGTCGGTGCAGCCTTGATGGGCCGAATGGCCTCCTTCTGCACTGTTGACTCTGTGAACAATGATTCTCGCAGTCTCTGGATTCACAAGGTTCAGTCGAGTTGACAGTGGCAGTTTAGTTTTGGTTCTCTTTTTTCGCTTTATAGAGTGATTGACTGGGAAGTGGATATTTGACAAATTATTGCTTGGAGACATCACAATGCAACAGCACAGAAATAATTTAATATCACAGCAACAAAAACCATCACCTGGACAACAAACTGGGGTTTGAAATGAAAAGCTGAAGTGATAGATCACCAACCGATCAAACCCACCTGTCACCCCCAATTTGTGCAAGTTAAAATCAGGTGTAGGGAATCTGAAAGCACTGGAAATCTGCAGCACTTAAAACAGAGAGTAGCAGTTTCTGATAGCAGAGTGTTTTAAGTACCATTCACCCCAAATTGGCCACAATCCCATTGTGCCCTGTGCAAATTAAATTTCCACAATTGCTGGTGTAAATATATAATGGTAGAAATTAGTTTAACCCAGAAAATCACAGATTGAATTCACCAATATTATTAACTGTTTCCTTTTGGCACAAGAACACGAGTGTTACAAAAACAGGAAATGCTGGAGAAACCTAACAGGGTGTGGCAGCATCTGTGGAGAGAGAACAGAATCAACGGCTGGAATTCTCCCATCCTGCCCGCCACTGGAATTGTAGCGGGCGGGTTGCGGACAATGTGAACAACCATTAAAAGTTGGGCAGGAATTTCCGGCTTTTAGACCAGCAGAGCCGGAGAAGTCCGTCCAACATTTCGAGTCTGGATGACCCTTTGTTAGAGCTGTTTTGCTTTTAACACCAGTGTTAAAAGGTTTTTTATGGTTTGCTTGAACTAAGAAACTATTGCTGAACAGCATAACTGGGGATGTTTCTATAGAGGTTTTCAAATCATTTTCATTTAAAATTGGGTTATTCATGTTGATGACACTCTGATGAAAATGTTTATTTTTGTGATAAATTTATTTACAACTGTATTAAGTGGGTCTGGCAGGCTTTCAGGTAGATAAATCTCCAGGGCCGGATGAAATGTATCCCAGATTGTTACTGAGGCAAGGGAGGAAGTAGCAGGGGTGCTGGCAATAATCTTCAATTCCTTTCTGGCCACAGGAGAGATGCCAGGGGATTGGAGAACCAGCCAATGTGGTACCATTATTCAAGAAGGGAGAAAATGTAGGGGAGGGAATCTATGCCTGGAGCCAAAGGAAATGGGTGAGGTATTAAATGAGTACTTTGCGTCAGTATTCGCCAAAGAGAAGGACTTGGTGGATGATGAGTCTGGGAAAGGTTGTGCAGGTAGTTTGAGTCATGTTGAGACCAAAAAGGAGGAGATATTGGGGTTCTTGAGAAACATTAAGGTAGACAAGTCCCCAGGGCTTGATGGGATACTGTCCCAAATACTGAGAGAGGCAAGGGAGGAAATTGCTGAGGCCTCAAGAAATATCTTTGTATCCTCACTGGCTACAGGGAAGGTCACAGTAAGAAGTTTAACAACACCAGGTGAAAGTCCAACAGGTTTATTTGATAGCAAAAGCCACAAGCTTTCACCCTAAACGCATTAAAGATAACCTCACGATGCTCCACTTCTCCAGCTTCCACCCTGTGGTGAACCACCGATGGTTACCACTATGGGTACTGAACCATAGATGGTTAGCACTATGGGTACTTGTACATATGTTACTGTTGTCACTGTTGGGGTTAGGGTTGGGGTGTTCCACCTGTTGATATTATTCTGTGGTACACTCCGGTTGGCTCCGCCGACCTGTAGGAGTATAAAGGTCACTGCACTGCCTGGTGACCCTTTAGTCTGGGATTGTATTGTTAAGCAGTATGCTCCATTCTTGTTACTAATAAAAGCCTTTATTTCCCGGGTACGATCTAGCCTCCCGAGTGACTTAATCGCGCATCACACCCTAAATACGTTAAAGAAGCCATCCCCTACGGACAAGCCCTCCGTATACACAGACACCTCCAGACGCTGAATGATGCTCTCATAAGAACAGGATATGGCGCTCGACTCATCGATCAACAGTTCCAACGCGCCACACCGAAAAACCGCACCAACCTCCTCAGAAGACAAACACTGGACACGGTGGACAGAGTACCCTTCGTCGTCCAGTACTTTCCCAGAGTGGAGAAGCTACGGCATCTCCTCCAGAGCCTTCAACATGTCATTGATGAAGACGAACATCTCGCCAAGGCCATCCCCACACCCCCACTTCTTGCCTTCAAACAACCGCACAACCTCAAACAGACCATTGTCCGCAGCAAACTACCCAGCCTTCAGGAGAACAGTGACCACAACACCACACAACCCTGCCATAGCAACCTCTGCAAGACGTGTCGGATCATCGACACGATGGCATCATCTTACGTGAGAACACCATCCACCAGGTACACGGTAATACTCTTGCAACTCGGCCAACATTGTCTACCTGATACGTTGCAGGAAAGGATGTCCCGAGGCATGGTTCATTGGGGAAACCATGCAGACACTGCGACAATGGATGAATGAACACCACTCGACAATCATCAGGCAAGACTGTTCTCTTCGTGTGGGGGAGCACTTCAGCGGTCACGGGCATTCGGCCTCTGATATTCGGGTAAGCGTTCTCCAAGGCGGCCTTCACGACACACGATGGCGCAGAGTCGCTGAGCAGAAACTGATAGCCAAGTTCCGCACACATGAGGACGGCCTCAACCGGGATATTGGGTTCATGTCACACTATCTGTAACTCCCACAGCTTGCCTAGACTTGCAGAATCTCACTGGCTGTCCTGTCTGGAGACAATACACATCTCTTTAACCTGTCTTAATGCTCTCTCCGCTCACATTGTTTGTACCGCTAAGACTTGATTAGCTGTAAGGATTTGCATTCCAACCATTATTCTGTAAATTGAGTTTGTGTCTTTATATGCCCTGTTTGTGAACAGAATTCCCACTCACCTGAAGAAGGGGCTGGCAGCTCCGAAAGCTTGTGTGGCTTTTGCTACCAAATAAACCTGTTGGACTTTAACCTGGTGTTGTTAAACTTCTTACTGTGTTTACCCCAGTTCAACGCCGGCATCTCCACATCATGACTACAGGGGAGGTCCCAGAGGATTGGAGAATAGCCAATGTTGTTCCTTTGTTTAAGAAGGGTAGTAAGAATAATCCAGGTAATTACAGGTCGGTGAGCCTTATGTCAGTGATAGGGAAATTATTGGAGAGGATTCTTCGTGACAAGATTTACTCCCACTTGGAAATAAGTGGATGTATTAGCGAAAGGCAACATGGTTTTGTGAAGGGGAGGTTGTGTCTCACTAACTCAATCGAGTTTTTCGAGGAAGTGACGAAGATGATTGATGAGGGTAGGACAGTAGATGTAAGGTCCCTCGTGGGCGGCACGGTAGCACAGTGGTTAGCACTGCTGCTTCACAGCTCCAAGGACCTGGGTTCGATTCCCGGCTTGGGTCGCTGTCTGTGTGGAGTTTGCACATTCTCCTCATGTCTGCGTGGGTTTCCACCGGGTGTTCCGGTTTCCTCCCACAGTCCAAAGATGTGCGGGTTAGGTTGATTGGCCATGCTAAAATTGCCCCTTAGTGTCCTGAGATGCGTAGGTTAGAGGGGTTAGCGGGTAAATATGTAGGGATATGGGGGTAGGGCCTGGGTGGGATTGTGATCGGTGCAGACTCGATGGGCCAAATGGCCTCTTTCTGCACTGTAGGGTTTCTATGTTTCTATGGTAGACTTGTGCAGAGGGTGAAGTCACACGGGATCAGAGGTGAGCTGGCAAGGTGGGTACAGAACTGGCTCGGTCATAGAAGACAGAGGGTAGCAGTGGAAGTGTGTGTTTCTGAATGAGGGCTGTGACAAGTGGTGTTCCTCAGGGATCAGTGCTGGGACCTTTGCTGTTTGTAATGTATATAAATGATTTGGAGAAAAATGTAACTGGTTTGATTAGTAAGTTTGCGGACAACACAAAGGTTGGTGGATTTGCGGATAGCGATGAGGACCATTGGCGGATACAGCAGGATATAGATCGGTTGGAGACTTGGGTGGAGAGATGGCAGATGGAGTTTAATCCAGACAAATGTGAGGTAATGCATTTTGGAAAGTCTAATACAGACAGGAAATATACAGTAAATGACAGAACCCTTAAGAGTATTGATAGGCAGAGGAATCAGGGTGTGCAGATACACAGGTCACAGGTGGAGAAGGTAGTCAAGAAGGCATACGGCATGCTTGCCTTCATCGGCCGGGGCATTGAGTTTACAAATTGGCAAGTCATGTTGCAGCTTTATAGAACCTTAGTTAGGCCACAATTTGAATATAGTGTTCAATTCTGGTCGCCACACTACCAGAAGGATGTAGAGGCTTTGGAGAGAGTACAGAAAAGATTTAGAACATAGAACAGGCCCTTCGGCCCACGATGTTGTGCCGAGCTTTATCTGAAACCAAGATCAAACTATCCCACTCCCTATCATCCTGGTGTGCTCCATGTGCCTATCCAATAACCGCTTAAATGTTCCTAAAGTGTCTGACTCCACTATCACTGCAGGCCGTCCATTCCACACCCCAACCACTCTCTGAGTAAAGAACCTACCTCGGACATCCTTCCTATATCTCCCACCATGAACCCTATAGTTATGCCCCCTTGTAATAGCTCCATCCACCCGAGGAAATAGTCTTTGAACGTTCACTCTATCTATCCCCTTCATCATTTTATAAACCTCTATTAAGTCTCCCCTCAGCCTCCTCCGCTCCAGAGAGAACAGCCCTAGCTCCCTCAACCTTTCCTCATAAGTCCTACCCTCCAAACCAGGCAGCATCCTGGTAAATCTCCTCTGCACTCTTTCCAGCGCTTCCACATCCTTCTTATAGTGAGGTGACCAGAACTGCACACAATATTCCAAATGTGGTCTCACCAAGGTCCTGTACAGCTGCAGCATAACCCCACGGCTCTTAAATTCCAACCCCCTGTTAATAAAAGCTAACACACTGTAGACCTTCTTCACCAGGATGTTGCCTGGTATGGAGGGTATTAGCTATGAGGAAGGCTTGGAGAAACTTGGTTTGTTCACACTGGAACAATGGAGGTTGAGGGGCAACCTGATAGAAGTTTACAAGATTATGTGGGGCATTGACAGAGTGGATAGTCAGAAGCTTTTTCCCAGGGTGGAAAAGTCAATTACTCGGGGGCATAGGTTTAAGGTGCAAAGGGCAAGGTTTAAAAGAGATGTACGAGGCAAGTTTTTTACACAGAGAGTGGTCGGTGCCTGGAACTCACTGCTGGGGGAGGTAGTGGAAGCAGAAATGATAGTGACTTTTAAGGGGTGTCTTGATAAATACATGAATAGGATGGGAATGGAGGGATATGGTCCCCGGAAGGGTAGGCAGTCGGGCAGCATGGTCGGTGCAGGCTTGGAGGGCCGAAGGGCCTGTTCCTGTGCTGTAATTGTCTTTTTTCTTTTTTCTTTGTTCTTTTTGAAATGACAAACCAGGAAACTGCAGTCCAGTCAGTCTTACCTCAGTGGTGGGGAAACTATTAGAACCAATTTAGAGAAACAAAATTAATCTGTATTTGATGAAACAATCAGCATAATTTTGTTAAGGACTGAATTTTTAGAAGAGGTGACCATGTGTGTAGGTGAGGGCCATGCATTTGATGTCATCTAATTGGACTTCAGCAAGGCTTTTGACAAAGTTTCACAGGTAAGGGCCCATGGGATCCAAGGAAATTTGGCAAATTGGATCCAGAATTGGTTGATTGGCAGGAAGCAGAGGGTGATGGTCAAGAGGTGTTTCTGGACTGGAAAACTGAGTCCACTGGAGTTCCCTCAGTGGTCTGTGTTGGGACCCTTGCTGTTTGTGGTTTATATAAATGATTTAGACTTGAATGTGGGAGGGTTGATTGGTAAGATTACAGGGGGATACAAATGAACTGGTGAGATAGGCTGATCAGTGGCAAATGGAATCAATCCGGATCAGTGTGAGGTGATCGCTTGGACAAACAAGGCAAGGCAACACAGGATGAACAGCTGGATCCCGGGAATCACCGAGGATCAGAGGGACCTTGGTGTGCATGTACACGGTCCCTTACTGTGGCAGGACAGGTGGATAAAGGAGGCATTTAATAGCTTTTAATAGCCAAAACATAGAGTTTAAGAGCAGGGAGGTTATGCTGGAACTGTATGAAATGTTGATTAGGCCACAGCTAGAGTATAGACCTCAACTTTGGAATCCACATTGTAGGAGGAATGTGATTAAAAAGGGTGCAGAGGAGATTTAACAGGATGTTGCCTGGGCTGGACAGTTCGAGTTTTGAAGAGAGATTGGATAGACTGGGGTTATTTTCCTTGGAGCAGAGGAGACTGAGGGGGAGATGTATAAAATTATGAGGGGCATTGATAGGGTTGACAAGAAGTAACTTTTCTCCTTGTGGAGGGATCAATGGCCAGGAGGCATAGGTTATAGTAAAGGGCGGGAGATTTAAAGGGGATTTGAGGAAAGGCTTTTGTCACCCAGAGGGTGGTGGGGGTCTGGAACACTCTGCCTGAAGGGAATTGGAGGCAGAGACCCTCATAACATTTAAGAAGTATTTAGCTGTGCATGTGCAATGCCAAGACAGACAAGGCTATGGACCAAGTGCTGGAAAATGGGATTAGAATAGTTGGGTGGTTTGGCTTTAACCAGCACTGATGTGATGGGCCAAAAGGCCTTTTTCTGTGCTGTAGACCTCTCTGACTCAAATAAAACTCCATCAGGTTCCCTCACTTCAATCTATTACAATATCGTTTTAATGTAGCCTGATCTTGCTGTTTCAGCACAGATTTTACGATTGGCGATATACAAATGCAATTGAGTAGAAAAATTAAACAAAAACCTTTTCTCAATGTCTGCATTTTGAGTCAAATTTTGCAATTGCAAAGTAAAAACTCTTGGCCAATGGGTTTTGCTGGCAGAATATAATATTTTATTGTGACAGTTGCCAAAATGTCTAATTAAATTAAAAATGATTTCCTGGTTTGATGAATCAGAATATTAAATTAATAAAACAATTGTCCCCCATCAGCCTAAAGATCAGGATGTCTGGCTGTAACTATCTGATTATTCACAGGCCAGTATTCCAGCAGTGATAGGTTTCTCTGCAATTGTTCTCCAAAGAAATTCAGAATCCAATCATTCACACTCACCAAATCATCTAATGACTGGATAAAAGGCACCATCAGAAAGGGAAAAGACTTCAGTCAAAACCAGTGTGTGAGTAGAAATTGTGTTCGTTAACGTGAGTGACAAAAATATTATCACAGCTTCATGTGAAATTCATTCTCTGTTCTTGTAAAAGGAAGTTAAAACTAATGGGCTAAAGCCATTGTTACAATATCAATAGGCAAAGACATTTTATTCTGACATCTGACAGAGAGCTTTCAGTTATTGTTTGTTACAGACCCTTTCAAACTAAATGTATTCTGAGTTAAATTATCTCTGTTTTTTGCCACTTTAACCCATAGATTGCTGCAGAGTGGAAGGACAGTATGCAGACAGCATGCGGGCTATTGTCACTGTGCTAGTATCCACTTGTCCAGGTACCTCTTTTATAAGCCACTCAGGCCTTCTGAATTGTCACCTGATCCCCCAATAAAAACCCACCCCTCCACATAATTGCACATGTTTCAATAGCCTATCACTGGCCCTTTAAATTTTCACACAAATTGCATGAGGGCAGGCTCCCAACACAAAAGAGGGAATGACGCCCAGATATGGTGCAGAGATCCACTCCATCTGACGAAGGAGCAGCGCTCCGAAAGCTTATGGTATTTGCTACCAAATAAACCTGTTGGACTTTAACCTGCTGTTGTGAGACTTCTTACTGTGCTTACCCCAGTCCAACGCCGGCATCTCCACACTGTGCTAGTAATCCAGGGGAAGGACAGTATACAGACAGCATGCTGGCTATGTCACTGTGCTAGTAATCCAGGGAGGTATTTACTCGGGCACACTTGCTGTTGGTGAAACAGGGAATGGGCGTCATTCCCTCTTTTGTGTTGGGAGCCTGCCCTCATGCAATTTGTGTGAAAATTTAAAGGGCCAGTGATAGGCTATTGAAACATGTGCAATTATGTGGAGGGGTGGGTTTTTATTGGGGGATCAGGTGACAATTCAGAAGGCCTGAGTGGCTTATAAAAGAGGTACCTGGACAAGTGGTGAGGCTTTGCGTCAAAAACCACAAACTCCACCTACTCCACCCTCTCTTAAACAATATAAAATTAATCACACTTCTTCCTCTCTATTGCTCTGAAGAAGAATCATACAGATGTGAGACATTAAGAATCATACATTAACTGTTTCTCTCTACATAGATACTGTCACACCTGCTAAATTTTTCCAATATTTACAGTTTTCATTCAAGATTTCAAGCATCCGCAATATTTTGTTTTTATTCCCAATATAGTAATAGAAGAAATAAAACTAATGAAACAGAATACAAATCTGCTTGAGGGTAGCTTTTTTTTACAATGGGAAAATTTGAGTCAGCAGAAGCCCGTAATTATTACAGTGCAGATGGAGGCCATTCGGCCCATTGTGTCTATACCGGCTCTCCGAATGAGCATTGTGCTTTGTGTCATTCTTCTGCCTTCTCCCAATAAACCTGCACATTTTTTCTTTTCAAATAACAGTCTAATATTGTCCGACAAGTCAGTTCCAGATTGCAGCAACTTCTGGAACTCTGTATTTTTAATTTGATTTTCCTGGTTTAGCTTTGCTGATGAGACCAGCATTGTTGGTCATCCCTCAATGCCCCTGGAGAAGGTAAGGTAAGCCACCGTCTCAAACTGCTGGTTTATAGGAGAAACTTGCATCTGCTTTATGGTGATTAATAGTTTGTAATGATTTAAAAGCATAAGCACTTGCCCTTTCTCTGAAAAGACTTGCATTTATATAGCACCTTTCATGACCACCAGATGTGTCTGTCTGCTTTACAGGCAATTGAGTACATTCTGAAAATGGTAATGTTGGAAACAACGTGGATAATGTGAGTGCAGCGAATTCCCACAAACAGCAATGTGATAATGAACAAATCATCCGTTTTTCTGATGTTAGTTGAGGGATAAATATTGACCAGGATGCCAAAGAACTCTCCCTGCCCTTCTTGCAATTCCCACCATTACGCATTCACCGAGGGAGGTAGCGGGGGGCCTTCAGTTTAATGGTTAAATCAAAAGGCAATGCAGGGTAAGGTCATAGAGTCACAGAGGTTTACAGCATGGAAACAGGCCCTTCGGCCCAACTTGTTCATGCCGCCCTTATTTTTAAAAAAAACCCTAAACTAACCCCGATTGCCCGCGTTTGGCCCATATCCATCTATACCCATCGTACCCATGTAACTGTCTAAATGCTTTTTAAAAGACAAAATTGTACCCGCCTCTACTACTACCTCTGGCAGCTTGTTCCAGACACTCACCACCCT
Organism: Mustelus asterias; assembly: GCF_964213995.1. Taxonomy (NCBI): domain Eukaryota; kingdom Metazoa; phylum Chordata; class Chondrichthyes; order Carcharhiniformes; family Triakidae; genus Mustelus; species Mustelus asterias. The sequence continues at coordinate 2,588,891 of NC_135816.1, forward strand.
CTATGTTAAAAAATTGCCCCTCTGGACACTTTTGTATCTCTCCCCTCTCACCTTAGACCTATGCCCTCTAGTTTTAGACTGCCCTCCCTTTGGGAAAAGATATTGACTATCTAGCTGATCTATGCCCCTCATTATTTTATCGACCTCTATAAGGTCACCCCTCAGCCTCCTATGCTCCAGAGAAAAAAGTCCTCGTCTATCCAGCCTCTCCTTCTAACTCAATCCATCAAGTCCCGGTAGCATCCTAGTAAATCTTTTCTGCACTCTTTCTAGTTTAATAATATCCTTTCTATAATAGGGTGACCAGAATTGCACACAGTATTCCAAGTGTGGCCTTACCAATGTCTTGTACAACTTCAATAAGACATCCCAACTCCTGTATTCAATGTTCTGACCGATGAAACCAAGCATGCCGAATGCCTTCTTCACCACTCTGTCCACCTGTGACTCCACTTTCAAGGAGCTATGAACATGTACCCCAAGATCTCTTTGTTCTGTAACTCTCCCCAACGCCCTACCATTAACTGAGTAAGTCCTGCCCTGGTTCAATCTACCAAAAGGGTTAACTTTAAAAAAGGGTTAACTCTAATAATAGCTCTTGAGCCTGTGCCTAAGGAGCTGTGTCCTCGTCACTGCCACTCATTCAGAGAAGTTGGATGACAAGCATCTTGGACAGGAGCTGTCTCTGTGTCCTGAAGTTCTGCAACTTTATACAAAAAGAATTTGGAAGGAAAGACTCTTCTGAAGTAAGAAAGTCAAAGCCTCCCAAGATAATCCAATACTAACAGAGGCAGTACCTCTAACAGTGCAGCATTCCCTCAGTGCTGCACTGCCACATCTATGCTCAAGCTGTGGATTTGAACTTGAAGCCTCACAGCTCAGAGGCAGGAGTGCAGCTAACATCAGCCACAGCTGACACTTGTCTCAGGCTTTATTAGGTGTTGAAACTGATGAAAAGCAAACAGAGAAGCTCTGAGACATTACCTGTGGCTGTTGACAGGTGGGGATGTAGAATGTGGAAGAACATTCCGCCTGGGTCATTGTTAGAGTTTGATCATCCATTCCAGGTGATTGCTGTGGAATCAGAGAAGATTAGAAACCCTGGCACTATATAAATATATAAGCTATATAAGCTCGTGGCGTTTGCTGCCAAATAAACCTGTTGAACTTTTAACCTGGTGTTGTTAGACTCCTTACTGTGTTTACCCCAGTCCAACGCCGGCATCTCCACATCATGACTATATAAATGCCAAACCTTTAACCATTCCTGCCATCAGACCAAGTAGCCTTCAATGGCTGCATCTTAATCTAATTTGCTGTTCTTGTGCCGCAGTATGGGAGAGGTGCAGTGAGCTAACATTCACATCCACTGACCCTAACAGATGACAGCACCAGCAAACGTGAACCCATCTGCATCAATCATCATGGTGAAACTTCCTAGAAATGGACATTGGTTTAATTGCTGCAATTTTTAAGACATTCAAGTATTTTCATTCATGTGTTTGTTTTTCCAGTGCGATTCACCTGAAATCAGCTTCAAAGATTGAAAATATTTAAATGCAAGTTATGTTGAGCGTAAATCGAGTTTCCATGGTTGTTAATGCTGGTTTAAAACATCATGCTGGAAATGGCTCTGCGAGAAGATCAGCCGTGCCCTTGAGGAAGATGACAGTTTCTACTGATCATGTTTGTCGGTTGCTTGAGGAGGCTGTTCAGAATAAGCTCACTTCCCCGTGCCAGGGCAAGGCATCTTCTAAAAGGTTTTACATATTCAAAGATATTTAATTTATTAAGGAGCTCTCTCGAGTACCCAGTGTAGGAGCTCAGTAGGCTTTTAAAGTAATTTTCAGTGATTTAAAAACAAGTTACTCACAAGTGTTGGACTAAAGGCTCTTATTAAAAATGTTTATTTTTATGATCAACCCATTTTCAGCTGTAGTAATAAAACTGCACTAAATTACCATCTTTAAACATTACACATTCCTTTAAGTACAACAAGAAAATAAACAATAACAGGAAGTGATAGTGCTGCTTTATGGAAGATTTTATATTTGTGATCACGCTTGGAGCAGCAGCATTGTGGATTAGTAATCATAGAATCATAGAGGTTTACAGCATGGAAACAGGCCCTTCGACCCAACTAGCCCATCCCACCCTTTTTTTAAAACCCGAAACTAGTCCCTTTTGCCTGCATTTGGCCCATATCTCTCTATACCCATCTTACCCATCTAACTGTCTAAATGCTTTTTAAAAGACAAAATTATACCCGCCTCTACTACTACAGCTTGTTCCAGACACTCACCACCCTCTGCGTGAAAAAATTGCCCCTCTGGACACTTTTGTATTTCTCCCCTCTCACCTTAACATTTGCCCCCTAGTTTTAGACTCCCCTACCTTTGGAAAAAGATATTGACTATCTCCCTTGTCTATGCTCCTCATTATTTTATAGACCTCTATAGATCGCTCCTCAGCCTTCCATGCTCCAGAGAAAAAAGTCCCAGTCTATCCAGCCCCTCCTTATAACTCAAACCATCAAGTCCCGGTAGCATCCTAGTAAATCTTTTCTGCCCTCTTTCTAGTTTAATAATATCCTTTCTATAATAAGGTGACCAGAACTGTATACAGTATTCCAAGTGTGGCCTTACCAATGTCTTGTACAACTTCAACAAAACGTCCCAACTCCTGTATTCAATATTCTGATGTGGAGATGCCGGCGGTGGACTGGAGTGGGCACAGTAAGAAGTTGCACAACATCAGGTACATTCCAACAGGTTTATTTGGTAGCACAAGCCACAAGCTTTCGGAGCATTGCCCCTTCGTCAGGTGAGTGGGAGTTGTGTTCACAAACAGGGCACATGGACACAAACTCAATTTACAAGAAAATGGTTGGAATGCGAGTCTTTACAGGTAATCAAGTCTTAAAGGTACAGACAATGTCTGGACATGGACTACCTCGAGCAGCTTGTTCAGTATCACCATTCGCGACTCCTCAGTATCTGAGCAGTCGCGAATGGTGCTGAACATTTTGCAATCATTGGTGAACATCCCCACTTCTGATCTTATGACGGAGGGAAGGTCTTTGATGAAGCAACTGAAGATGGTTGGGCTAGGATACTACCCTGAGGGACTCCTGCACAGATGTCCCAAGACTGAGATAATTGGTTTCCAACATGAGCATCTTCCTTTGTCCTAGGTATGACCAGTGAAGAGATTTCCCCCGGATTCCCATTGACAGCAGTTTTGCTGGGATCCTTGGTTAACTGCGGTCTTGATGACAAGGGCCGTCACACTCACCTCACCTCTCGCATTCAGCTCTTTAGTCCATGTTTGGACCAAGGCTGTAATCAGCTCAGAAGCTCATGCTGCTTGGATGAACCCAAACTAAGCACCCGTGAGCAGGTAATTTCTGTGTAAATATCACCTAGTGGCACTGTAGATGATCCCTTCCATCACTTTGCTGATTGAGAGTAGACTGATGGGGCGGTAATTGGCTGGGTTGGATTTTTCCTGCTTTTTGTGAACAGGACATTCCTGGGCAATTTTCCACATGGCTGAGGGATGCCAGTGCTACAGCTGGACTGGAAGAGCTTGGCTAGGGGATCAGCAAGTTCTGAAGCACAAGTCCTCAATGCTATTGCCAGAATGATGTCAGGCCTGTGTGTGTGGGGGAAGGGGGGTGAAATGGGGAGTGTTTTCTGCAGTGGACCCTGTGGCAAAACAAACCAGATCTTCCAGCACCGACCTCATTAATTATGCAAACAGATGTTTTGTGCCATATTCCATGGTGGGGCAGGCTACATGGTTCCCCCATCCTATCTGGACACCATATTGAAAAGATGACTAACATCACCAACTCACCATTGAAGAAAGCAGGTGGACCTGCCGAAAATGAAGATGAATCTCTAGGAACATTCTACGGCTGCAAGATGGACCTCCTCCAGAACACCGAGCCTGGAAGATCAACCTACAGCTGCTTGCCCCAACCCTTGCTGTGGTTTTCCAGGGTGCAGAGTTGCCATTGGTCTCCATCTTGAACTCCAAAGGCCCCCCCGGCATAGTTGAGGTGAGTCCCAATATCTGCATGCCCTGGTATTCCAACTGTATCTAGCAGCAACTCTATCCCTGGCGTCACAGAGGATTGGGTGTGGGTTGTCTGGCCTTCATCTGCTTCCCGTCAGTAGATACAAATTAGTTTGACAACAGCATCCAATGCATTTCCCAATCCGACATGTTGGGCACCAGTGGAAGATCGCGTTGCAATTTCACCCTGGTATAAAACTGAGTTTTGGCCTCCTGAAGAATTCTTCCCGCCAGCCCGCACCCCCCCCCCCCCCCCCCCCCCCGTCACTGAACCTGCCGGCAGGCGAGTAGGAGCGAACCACCCATAGCGTTTTCAGTATCCAGCACCTTCAGCGATTTTTGATAAGGAGTGAAGTGAATTCATAGAATCCTACAGTGCAGAAGGAGGCCATTCGACCCATCGAGTCTGCACCCACCACAATCCCCTCTTCCCATAACCCCATGCATTTATCCTAGCTAGTCCCCCTGACACTAAGTGGCAATTTAGCATGGCCAATCCACCTAACCCGCACATGTTTGGACTGTGGGAGGAAACCGGAGCACCCGGAGCAAACCCACGCAGACACAGGGAGAACGTGCAAACGCCACACAGATAGTGACCCAAGCCGGGAATCAAACCTGGGTCCCTGGTGTTGTGAGGCAGCAGTGCTAACCACTGTGCCACCATGCTGCCATGGTGGCACAGTGATTGAAGATGTGATGTTGGGGAGCTCCAGAGGAAGCCAAGATGATCATCCACTTGTCACTTCTGGCTGAAGAAGGTTGTGAATGCTTCAGCCTTATCTTTTGCACTGATGTGCTGGGCTCCTCCATCATTGAGGATGGGGACATTTGTGAAAGCTCTTCCTCTGGTTACTTGGTTAATTGTCCATCGCTCTTCACAATAAGATGTGACAAGAATGCTGTCAAATTTTATCCGAATACACTTCCGTGAAGCATCTTGGAACATTTTGTCACATTAAGGATGCTTTACAAATCCAAGTTGTTGTAGTAACGTAACTAAAACCCTTTTTTGTTTGTTGCTTTTTCTGTTGTGACAAAATGCATGTTGTTCCTTAAAACAATGCAGGAACAATTCTGAAACGTAGAATTCAGCTAGCTTCCTCTCTCTGACTGCACAATCAACACAGTCATAGTCTAACAAACCTTATTTACATCTTGCTTCCTTGAGGATTCTGCTCCACATTCACACACTGGATGACAAGAGCAATTTTGCGCTTGGATGCAGTCCAGCTGATGCCCCGAAAGATGGGAATTACAAATTCTAATTTAGGATTTGCATTTCCTGATCCCTGTTTCCCCAAAGTCATTTCCTTTTCTCTTTAGCTTTAAGTATTCTAGTTTGCTTCACCTGTTTTTGAGTAGCTCGTGGAACCTCCAACCAGTGATGCATCACTTTGCTCACAACCCACCCCATCACTTTTGCGTAGGCCTAAAGGAGAGTCCTCCCCATCCACCGCCACGTGGGAGACATCTTGGAGTGGAGAGGGTGGGAAAGCAGTAGACTGGACGCCCATTTTATTTTATGTGCCTCCCACTTTCAGATACACTGGCTGGAGGCTGTAAAACCCAGCTCACAGTGATACAATACTGACTTTTCCACATCTGCTCCTCGAGTCACGAGGGGTCACGGGCTCAAGCTGAGAGGGGCGAAGTATAACTCAGACATCAGAGGGACGTTTTTTACACAGAGGGTGGTGGGGGCCTGGAATGCGCTGCCAAGTAGGGTGGTGGAGGCAGGCACGCTGACATCGTTTAAGACTTACCTGGATAGTCACATGAGCAGCCTGGGAATGGAGGGATACAAACGATTGGTCTAGTTGGACCAAGGAGCGGCACAGGCTTGGAGGGCCGAAGGGCCTGTTTCCTGTGCTGTACTGTTCTTTGTTCTTTGAGTCAATAAGAAAATATTATGCAATGATGGTGGAGAGTTTTTGTTTTGGAGAAGGAACAAGTACAAATGACTCTGCGATCCATTTATTTGGAACTCCCATTCATCTATTTTTTCGATATTATTCTCTCACAGTTATTATTTATTAGGGTGTCAGGATTATTTATTGCCTGTATGTTGATAATGGGATGTCTTTTCTTTGTAATAACAGAACCTATTACACATTAATGCAAAGCATCCCAGACAACTAGGCTTCAAACCTGAAAAAGAAAAGTAACTAATAACGTTAAGTCACCAATATTATGTAAAATCCAAAATCATTAAAACAAGTTGCCACCATTTAGTTTAATACATCTTTGTTGTTCACAGCACTGCACACTGTGCATATAAATGAGATAAATTGCTCTTCTTTTACAGATGCACCAAAGAAAGCATTCTTTCTGGTTGTATCACAGCTTGGTATGGCTCCTGCTCTGCCCAAGACCGCAGAAAACTACAAAAGGTCATGAATGTAGCCCAATCCATCACACAAACCAGCCTCCCATCCATTGACTCTGTCTACACTTCCCACTGCTTCAGCAAAGCAGCCAGTATAATTAAGGACCCCACACACATCGGACATTCTCTCTTCCACCTTCTTCCTTCGGGAAGAAGATACAAAACTCTGAGGTCACTTACCAACCGACTCAAGAACAGCTTCTTCTCTGCTGCCGTCAAACTTTTGAATGGACTTACTTTGCATTAAGTTGATCTTTCTCTACACCCTAGCTATGTCTGTAACACTACATTCTGCACTCTCTCGTTTCCTTCTCTATGAACGGTATGCCTTTCCGTGTAGCGCGCAAGAAACAATACTTTTCACTGTATGTTAATACATGTGACAATAATAAATCAAATCAAATCAAACCAAATTCAATAACTCCAAAGTTTCAGATACATAGAACATAGAACAGTACAGCTCAGTACAGGCCCTTCGGCCCTCGATGTTGTGCCGAGCTTTGTCCGAAACCAAGATCAAGCTATCCCACTCCCTATCATTCTGGTGTGCTCCATGTGCCTATCCAATAACCGCTTGAAAGTTCCTAAAGTGTCCGACTCCGCTATCACAGCAGGCAGTCCATTCCACACCCCAACCACTCTCTGAGTAAAGAACCTACCTCGGACATCCCTCCTATATCTCCCACCATGAACCTTATAGTTATGCCCCCTAGCAACAGCTACAGCCACCCGAGGAAATAGTCTCTGAACATCCACTCTATCTATGCCCCTCATCATCTTATAAACCTCTATTAAGTCGCCTCTCAACCTTCTCCGCTCTGAAGAGAAAAGCCCCAGCTCCCTCAACCTTTCCTCATAAGACCTACCCTCCAAACCAGGCAGCATCCTGGTAAATCTCCTTTGCACTCTTTCCAGTGGTTCCACATCCTTCTTATAGTGAGGTGACCAGAACTGCACACAATATTCCAAATGTGGTCTCACCAAGGTCCTGTACAGTTGCAGCATAACCCCACGGCTCTTAAACTCCAACCCCCTGTTGATAAAAGCTAACACACTATAGGCCTTCTTCACAGCTCTATCCTCCTGAGTGGCAACTTTCAGAGATCTGTGGATATGTACCCCAAGATCTCTCTGTTCCTCCACATTCCTCAGAACCCTACCATTGACCCTGTAATCCGCATTCAAATTTGTCTCTCCCAAAATGAATCACCTCGCACTTATCAGGGTTAAACTCCATCTGCCATTTTTCAGCCCAGCTCTGCATCCTATCAATGTCTCTTTACAGCCTACAACAGCCCTCCACCTCATCCACTACTCCAGTAATCTTGGTGTCATCAGCAAATTTACTGATCCACCCTTCAGCCCCCTCCTCCAAGTCATTGATAAAAATCACAAAAAGCAGAGGACCCAGCACTGATCCCTGTGGTACACCGCTGGTAACTGGTCTCCAGTCTGAAATTTTTCCATCCACCACCACCCTCTGTCTTCTATGAGATAGTAAGAAGTTTAACAACACCAGGTTAAAGTCCAACAGGTTTATTTGGTAGCAAAAGCCACACAAGCTTTCGGAGCCTTAAGCCCCTTCTTCAGGTGAGTGGGAATTCTGTTCACAAACAGAGCATATAAAGACACAAACTCAATTTACATGAATAATGGTTGGAATGCGAATACTTATAGCTAATCAAGTCTTTAAGATACAAATAATGTGAGTGGAGAGAGCATCAAGATAGGCTAAAGAGATGTGTATTGTCTCCAGACAGGACAGCCAGTGAGACTCTGCAGGTCCAGGAAAGCTGTGGGGATTACAAATAGTGTGACATGAACCCAATATCCCGGTTGAGGCCGTCCTCATGTGTGTGGAACTTGGAGAATGCTTACCCGAATATCAGAGGCCGAATGCCCGTGAATCCAACGCTGGCATCTCCACATCACTTCCATGAGATAGCCAATTACTTATCCAATCGGCCAAATTTCCCTCTATCCCACACCTCCTTACTTTCTTCATGAGCCGACCATGGGGGACCTTATCAAACGCCTTACTAAAATCCATGTATATGACATCAACTGCTCTACCTTCATCTACACACTTAGTTACCTCCTCAAAGAATTCAATCAAATTTGTGAGGCAAGACTTACCCTTTATGAATCCGTGTTGGCTATCCCGGGTTAAGCTGCATCTTTCCAAATGGTCATAAATCCTATCCCTCAGGACCTTTTCCATTAACTTACCGACCACCGAAGTAAGACTAACCGGCCTATAATTACCAGGGTCATTCCTATTTCCTTTCTTGAACAGAGGAACAACATTCGCCACTCTCCAGTCCTCTAGCACTATCCCCGTGGACAGTGAGGACCCAAAAGTGAGGATACCAAGTCTGGATGCAAAGCTTCATCTGTGAGGCCAGCTTCTAACCCTCTCTGCATCATAGGCAAAGTCAGCACTGATCTGAGGTGGTTCTGTCCTGGACGAGTAAGCACATTGGGGTGAATTTTACCGCCCCGCTCGCCATGGGAATCGGAGCAGACGAGCGGTGGACCATGAGAAGGTCCGTTGACCTCGGGTGGGATTTTCCGCTTACGAGGCAAGCACGGCCTGAAAAGCCCCCGCATTATATATTACTAAAGGTGAAAAAAGCATCATCAGAGGTTGATTGAGGTGGAGCATTCTTTGTCTGTACTTTAGATCTTCTATCTTTACTCTGAACAGAGCAGCTCTCCAGGTGCTGGATGCCTTCACCAAACAGTCCGACATTGTGCCTAACTGGTGGCACAGTGGTTAGCACTGCTGCCTCACAGCGCCAGGGATCCGGGTTCAATTCCGGGTGACTGTGTGGAGTTTTCACATTCTCCCCGGGTCTGTGTGGGTTTCCTTCGGGTGCTCCAGTTTCCTCCCATAATCCAAAGATGTGCGGGTTAGTTTGATTGGCATGCTAAATTCCCCATTGGCGTCAAGGGGATTAGCAGGGTAAGTGCATGGGGTTATGGGGATAGGGCCTGGGTGGGATTGTTGTCAGTGCAGGCTTAATGGAACAAAGAAATAGGAACTAGAAGCAGAAGTAGGCAAGTTAAACCCTTCGAGCTTGCTCCGCCATTCAATCAGATCACAGCTGATCTCTCCCTGGTCTCAAATCCACCTCCCCAGCTGTTCCCCATATCCCTCGCTCCCTTTTTTTATTAGAAAAATGTCTATCCCCTTCTTGAAACCATTTAACGATTCAGACTCCACCGCGCTATGGGGCAGCGAGTTCCACAAGTTCTATTCTATGAGCTGAGGGAGTGAGTTTCAGTAAATTTTAAGCTGAGAAGAGCATCAAAGAAACAACATCAGTCCGTCCTGCTTTTGTTATCCTTCCCCGATGTGGGCATCACTGGCTCAGTTAACATTTATTGCCCTTAAGAAGGGATGTCCAGTTAAGTACTTTCCAACAGGATTGGCTGGTCAGTGATCAGAAATGAAAACTATTTATTCCCCTGTATCTGGAAAATCATTACACTGCTCCCTCCAGTAGCTGGTGCTCCATTGCAGCTCACATTCTGTTACAGAAAAGCTGAGGAATGTTTACTCTGGGCCTGATCTTGCGAGACTGATGCTGACAGTCAGAGACATGGATTTCTGATTGTGCCCCGACTCAGCACAGAAGAAGCAATGGTCTTCAGACTGACCTATTCGCTCAGACTGAGCTGCTGGAGCCTGTCTCACATTCTCAGGCTGCTCACCTGAAGGAAGATCCCAATTTCTGATGGCCTGCTGGAGAGAGGGGAAGGAGAAGACCAATCACTGTCATCAGAAGAAGCTTAGCTCTGGGAGGAGCTCTCACTCTCACATATCTGGCTGCCCTAAGCAGCAAGTTATCTCAGGGATCCTTCAATACAGATTAGATCTGGAATGAAATGTAGGCATTATGATCAAATAGTTTGCGGATGATGTGGAAATTTTAGTAGGTTCGTAAACAGTGAGGAGGATAGCAAGAGACTGCAGGAGGATATTAATGGACTGGTCAGATGGGCAGAGCAATGCCAAATGGAATTCAACTTGAAAAAGTGTGACATAATGCACTGGGGGAGGTGCTAACAAGGCAAAGGATTAGGCTGTGAATGGCAGGACCCTGGAAAGTACTGAAGATCAGAATGACCTTGGAGTGCATGTCCACAGTGCATGATTATCACCAACTTTTACAGCTGCACCATAGAAAGCATTCTTTCTGGTTGTATCACAGCTTGGTATGGCTCCTGCTCTGCCCAAGACTGTAAGAACCTACAAAAGGTCGTGAATGTGGCCCAATCCATCACACAAACCAGCCTCCCATCCATTGACTCTGTCTACACTTCCCGCTGCCTCGGCAAAGCAGCCAGCATAATTAAGGACCCCACATACCCTGGACATTCTCTCTTCCACCTTCTCCTGTCGGGAAAAAGATACAAAAGTCTGAGGTCACGTACCAACCGACTCAAGATCAGCTTCTTCCCTTCTGCTGTCAGACTTTTGAATGGACCTACCTCACATTAAGTTGATCTTTCTCTACACACTGGCTATGACTGTAACACTACATTCTGCACTGTCTCCTTTCCTTCTCTATGAACAGTATGCTTTGCCTGTACAGCGCGCAAGAAACAATACTTTTCACTGTATGTTAATACATGTGACAATAATAAATCAAATCAAATCAAATCAGATTCCTGAAGGTGGCAGGGCAAGTAGATGAGGTGATTAAGAAGGCATCAGAGATATTTGCCTTTATTAGCTGTGGAATAGAATACAGGAGCAGGGAGGTCATGCTGGAACTGTACAAAATGCTGGTTAGGCCACAACTGGAGTACTGTGTGGCGTTCTGGTCACCACATTATAGGAAGGGTGTGATTACACTGGAAAGACTGCAGAGAAGAATCACCGCAATGTTGCCTGAAGATTCTGAGCTATGAGGAAAGAGTGGATAGATAGGGCTGTTTTCCTTGGAGCAGAGGAGTTTGAGAGGGGACTATGTGGGGCATAGATCGGGTGGATAGGAAGGCAGCTTTTTGAATTAGTAGAGGAGTCACTAACCAGGGGGCAGGGATTGAAGGTCAAAGAACAAAGAACAAAGAACAGTACAGCACAGGAAACAGGCCCTTTGGCCCTCCAAGCCTGCGCCGCTCCTTCATAGAAATCATAGAAATCATAGAAACCCTACAGTGCAGAAGGAGGCCATTCGGCCCATCGAGTCTGCACCGACCACAATCCCACCCAGGCCCTACCCCCACATATTTTACCCGCTAATCCCTCTAACCTACACATCCCAGGACTCTAAGGGGCAATTTTCTAACCTGGCCAATCAACCTAACCCGCACATCTTTGGACTGTGGGAGGAAACCGGAGCACCCGGAGGAAACCCACGCAGACACGAGGAGAATGTGCAAACTCCACACAGACAGTGACCCGAGCCGGGAATCGAACCCGGGACCCTGGAGCTGTGAAGCAGCAGTGCTAACCACTGTGCTACCTTGGTCCAACTAGACCAATCGTTTGTATCCCTCCATTCCCAGGCTGCTCATGTGACTATCCAGGTAAGTCTTAAACGATGTCAGCGTGCCTGCCTCCACCACCCTACTTGGCAGCGCATTCCAGGCCCCCACCACCCTCTGTGTAAAAAACATCCCTCTGATATCTGAGTTATACTTCGCCCCTCTCACCTTGAGCCCGTGACCCCTCGTGATCGTCACCTCCGACCTGGGAAAAAGCTTCCCACTGTTCACCCTATCCCCTTCATAATCTTGTACACCTCTATTAGATCTCCCCTCATTCTCCGTCTTTCCAGGGAGAACAACCTCAGTTTACCCAATCTCTCCTCATAGCTAAGACCCTCCATACCAGGCAACATCCTGGTAAACCTTCTCTGCACTCTCTCTAACGCCTCCACATCCTTCTGGTAGTGCGGCGACCAGAACTGGACGCAGTACTCCAAATGTGGCCTAACCAGCGTTCTATACAGCAGCACCATCAGACTCCAGCTTTTATACTCTATACCCCGTCCTATAAAGGCAAGCATACCATATGCCTTCTTCACCACCTTCTCCACCTGTGTTGCCACCTTCAAGGATTTGTGGACTTGCACACCGAGGTCCCTCTGTGTTTCTATACTCCTGATGACTCTGCCATTTATTGTATAATAGGTAAAATAGGTAAATAGGTATAGGTCAGAGGAAGAAAGCTAAGAGGCGGGTTGAGGATAAAGCTTTTCACCCAGAGGGTGGTGGGAGTCAGGAACCCACTGCCTGAAAGGATGATTGAGTCAGAAAGTCCTGTAATATTTGAGAAATATTTAGATATTCACTTGTGCTGTAGCCTTCAGGGCAATGGGCCAAGCGCTGGAAAATGGGATTAACGTAGTCAGATCCTTATTGAATAGCATGGGAACGATGGGCTAAATGGCCTCCTTTGGTGCTGTAAATGTCTATGGGTCTATGAATCTCTAATTGCCTGAGCAAAGTGACATCTTTCTCTTTTTGACATCCACCCTGAACAGTTGGACAGCCCGGAGATGTGTTCCACACTGAAGAGTGCTAACTTGGCAATCTGGTATAGGTGGTAAATCTCTGCTAAACTTTCCTCAAGCTTCAATTTAGAATAACAGTCAGGCTCTTACTGAGAACTTCAAAACAGCAAGCTTGTTAAAAAGCTGAGTTTACCAGAAACCGCCTGGCAGTGACAGGTATCCAGCAATCAATTCTTACCTGAATAGGTGTTCATTACTGGAGCAGGAACCTGATTTCACAGTTCGAGCTCAGGTGTGAGTCACCCGGAGCTCACACAGTGGCGATGACTGCATGCAGGTGGGAAGGACGTGCGGGTGGGGGTGGTGGAGGGGGGTGCAGTGGGAGGGAGCGGGGGAAGTTCTGCTTGTCTTGCCTTTTTTCAATAGTTGAGTCCAAAGACATTAATTTTTGAGATATTATCTGAATGGGGGCAGTAGTTTAAACCAGTACTGGGGGGGGGGTATAAATATTACATTAAATTTATAGCTTAACCAGTTAAACTACTTAATATAACTACAGATAACAGGTGAGTGTTAAATTTCTGAACATGGAATTTAATTAATCAAATAAAACACAAGGAATATGGCAGGGCAGATGATGCATTGCAGCTGGTGGGAGCTGGTGGACACCAGTGTGATTCATGGCAACCACATCTGCTGTGTCTGCAGCTTGGAAATGTTGGTTCTGAGTTAATAAGCTGGGATGAGGGGAACATCCTATGATGAGCAGCTGAATAAATTTGGTTTATATTCTCTGCAGTTTAACAAAATGAGATCTCGCTGAAGCATATAGTTATAATGGTGTCGAGATAGAGGATAAGCCATGATCTCTTTGAATGGCAGGGCAAGCTCAAGGGGCCGAATAGCCTACCCCTGCTCCGAATTCTTATGGAGGGGCTTAACAGTAGAGATGTTAAAACATTGATTCTCAGAGCTAGGAAAGTTTCAGGGTTAAAGGGCTGATCATTTTGGACTGAGACAAGGAGATATTTTTCGCTCAAATGGTTGTGAATCTCTGGAATTCATTAACCTGGAAGGTTCTGGATGTCCCACCATGGAATGCTTTTAAAGCTGAGATACTTGGGATGTTTGCCTCTCTCAGGGACTCAAAGAATATAACAAGCAGATGGGAAAATTGAGTTGAAGCCCAAGGTCAGCCAAGAACATTTTGGATGTCGGAGCAGGTTTGATGTGCCCATTTCTGCTCCTGTTCCTATTTAATCTGTTCTTGTGTTGTATTGCTTGCAGAGATTCTGCGCAAACTCTGTTGCTGTGCCACTGCCTTCCCTAAGAGATTACAGCTTTGAGATGCTGATTTACAATCTGCTGCCGAACTCCGAAATTCTTGCAATAAAAACATAAGAACATCAGATCAGCCATGATCTTATTGAATGGCGGAGCAGGCCTGAGGGGCTAGATGGCCTACTCCTGCTCCTATTTCTTATGTTCTTATGTGCTTATGTAAGAACTAGGAGCAGGAGTAGGCTATCTGGCCCCTCGAGCCTGCTCCGCCATTCAATAAGATCATGGCTGGTCTTTTTGTGGATTCAGTTCCACTTACCCGCCCGCTTACCATAACCCTTAATTCCTTTACTGTTCAAAAGTTCATCTATCCTTGCCTTAAAAACATTCAATGAGGTAAGACCATAAGACCATAAGACATAGGAGCGGAAGTAAGGCCATTCGGCCCATCGAGTCCACTCCACCATTCAATCATGGTTGATTTCAACTCCATTTACCCGCTCTCTCCCCATAGCCCTTAATTCCTCGAGAAATCAAGAATTTATCAATTTCTGTCTTGAAGACGCTCAACGTCTCGGCCTCCACAGCCCTCTGTGGCAATGAATTCCACAGACCCACCACTCTCTGGCTGAAGAAATTTCTCCTCATCTCTGTTCTAAAGTGACTCCCTTTTATTCTAAGGCTGTGCCCCCGCGTCCTAGTCTCCCCTGTTAATGGAAACAACTTCCCTACGTCCATCCTATCTAAGCCGTTCATTATCTTGTAAGTTTCTATCAGATCTCCCCTCAACCTCCTAAACTCCAATGAATATAATCCCACGATCCTCAGACGTTCATCGTATGTCAGGCCTACCATTCCTGGGATCATCCGTGTGAATCTCCGCTGGACCCGCTCCAGTGCCAGTATGTCCTTCCTGAGGTGTGGGGCCCAAAATTGCTCACAGTACTCCAAATGGGGCCTAACCAGTGCTTTATAAAGCCTCAGAAGTACATCCCTGCTTTTGTATTCCAAGCCTCTTGAGATAAATGACAACATTACATTTGCTTTCTTAATTACGGACTCAACCTGCAAGTTTACCTTTAGAGAATCCTGGACTAGGACTCCCAAGTCCCTTTGCACTTTAGCATTATGAATTTTGTCACCGTTTAGAAAATAGTCCATGCCTCTATTCTTTTTTCCAAAGTGTACGACCTCGCACTTGCCCACGTTGAATTTCATCAGCCACTTCTTGGACCACTCTCCTAAACTGTCTAAATCTTTCTGCAGCCTCCCCACCTCCTCAATACTACCTGCCCCTCCACCTATCTTTGTATCATCGGCAAACTTGGCCAGAATGCTCCCAGTCCCGTCATCTAGATCGTTAATATATAAAGAGAACAGCTGTGGCCCCAACACTGAACCCTGCGGGACACCACTTGTCACCGGTTGCCATTCTGAGAAAGAACCTTTTATCCCAACTCTCTGCCTTCTGTCTGACAGCCAATCATCAATCCATGTTAGTACCTTGCCTCGAATACCATGGGCCCTTATTTTACTCAGCAGTCTCCCGTGAGGCACCTTGTCAAAGGCCTTTTGGAAGTCAAGATAGATAACATCCATTGGCTCTCCTTGGTCTAACCTATTTGTTATCTCTTCAAAGAACTCTAACAGGTTTGTCAGGCACGACCTCCCCTTACTAAATCCATGCTGACTTGTCTTAATCCGACCCTGCACTTCCAAGAATTTAGAAATCTCATCCTTAACGATGGATTCTAGAATTTTGCCAACAACTGAGGTTAGGCTAATTGGCCTATAATTTTCCATCTTTTTTCTTGTTCCCTTCTTGAACAGTGGGGTTACAACAGCGATTTTCCAATCCTCTGGGACTTTCCCTGACTCCAGTGACTTTTGAAAGATCATAACTAACGCCTCCACTATTTCTTCAGCTATCTCCTTTAGAACTCTAGGATGTAGCCCATCTGGGCCCGGAGATTTATCAATTTTCAGACCTTTTAGTTTCTCTAGCACTTTCTCCTTTGTGATGGCAACCATATTCAACTCTGCCCCCTGACTTTCCTGAATTGTTGGGATATTACTCATGTCTTCTACTGTGAAAACTGACGCAAAGTACTTATTAAGTTCCTCAGCTATTTCCTTGTCTCCCATCACTAGATTACCAGCGTCAACTGCTTCACTGGGCAGGGAATTCCACAGATTCACAACCCTTTGTGTGAAGAAGTTCCGCCTCAACTCAGTCCTAAATCTGCTCCCCCTTATTTTGAGGCCATGCCCCCTCGTTCTAGTTTCACCCGCCAGTGGAAACAACTTCCATGCTTCTATCTTTTCTATTCCTTTCATAATCTTATTTGTTTTGATAAGATCTCCCCTTATTCTTCTGAATACTAATGAGTATAGCCCCAGTCTACTCAGTCTCTCCTCATAAGCCAACCCTCTCAACTCCGGAATCAACCTAGTGAATCTCCTCTGCACCCCCTCCAGTGCCAGTATATCCTTTCTCAAGTAAGGAGACCAAAACTGTACACAGTACTCCAGGTGTGGCCTCACCAGCATCTTATACAGCTGCAACATAATCCAATAAGGGATTAGCGGGTAAGGCCTCGGTGGGATTGTGGTCGGTGCAGACTCGATGGGCCGAATGGCCTCCTTCTGCACTGTAGGGTTTCTATGATTCTATGATTCACTGTTTTTAAACTCCATCCCTCTCACAATGAAGGACAAAATTCCATTTGCCTTCTTAATTACCTGCTGCACCTGCAAACCAACTCCTTGTGATTCATGCATAAGGACACCCAGGTCCCTCTGCACAGCAGCATGCTGCAATTTTTTACCATTTAAATAATAGTCCATTTTGCTGTTATTCCTACCAAAATGGATGACCTCACATTTACCAACATTGTACTCCATCTGCCAGACCCTCGCCCACTCACTTAGGTTATCTATGTCCCTTTGCAGACTTTCAGCATCCTCTGCACACTTTGCTCTGCCACTTATCTTAGTGTCATCTCTGAATTTTGACACACTGCACTTGGTCTCCAACTCCAAATTATCTATGTAAATCGTAAACAATTGTGGTCCCAACACTGATCCCTGAGGCACACCACTAGTCACTGATCGCCAACCAGAAACCCCCACTCTTTGCTTTCTGTTAGTTAACCAATCCTCTATCCACACTAATACATTACCCGTAACACCGTGCACCTTTATTTTATGTAGCAGTCTTTGGTGTGGCACCTTGTCAAATGCCTTCTGGAAATCCAGATAAACCACATCTACCGGTTCCCCATTGTCCACTGCGCATATAATGTTCACAAAGAATTCCATCAAATCAAACATGACCTGCCCTTCATGAACCCATGCTGCGTCTTACCAATGGGACTATTTATACCCAGATGTCTCGCTATTTCTTCCTTGATGATAGATTCAAGCGTTTTCCCTGCTACAGAAGTTAAGCTAACCAGCCTATAGTTACCCACCTTTTGTCTACCTTCTTTTTTAAACAGTGGCATCACATTTGCTGTTTTCCAATCTGCGGGAACCACCCCAGAGTCCAGCGAATTTTGGTAAATTACCACTAGTGCATTTGCTATTTCCCCCGCCATCTCTTTTAGTACCCTGGGATGCATTCCATCAGGACCAGGAGACTTGTCTACCTTTAGCCCCATTAACTTGCCCAACACTACCTCTTTTGTGAGAATGATAGTTTCTAGGTTACATAGAACATAGATAGAACATAGAACAGTACAGCACAGAACAGGCCTTTCGGCCCACGATGTTGTGCCGAGCTTTGCCTGAAACCCAGATCAAGCTATTTCCTCCCTATCATCCCGAAGTACTCCATGTGCCTATCCAATAGCTTCTTAAATGTTCCTAAAGTTTCTGACTCCACTATCCCTGCAGGCAGTCCATTCCACACCCCAACCACTCTCTGAGTAAAAAACCTACCTCGGACATCCTTCCTATATCTCCCACCATGAACCCTATAGTTATGCCCCCTAGTTACCGCTCCATTCACCCGAGGAAATAGTCTTTGAACGTTCACTCTATCTATCCCCCTCATCATCTTATGAACCTCTATCAAGTCTCCTCTCAACCTCCTCCGCTCCAAAGAGAAAAGCCCAAGTTCCCTCAACCTTTCCTCATAAGACCTACCCTCCAAACCAGGCAGCATCCTGGTAAATCTCCTTTGCACTCTTTCCAGTGTCTCCACATCTTTCTTGTAGTGAGGTGACCAGAATTGCACACAATATTCCAAATGTGGTCTCACCAAGGTCCTGTACAGTTGCAGCATAACCCCATGGCTCTTGAACTCAAACCCCCTGTTAATGAACGGCAACACACTATAGGCCTTCTTCACGGCTCTATCCACTTGAGTGGCAACCTTCAGAGATCTATGGATATGAACCCCAAGATCTCTCTGTTCCTCCGCATTCTTCAGAACCCTACCTTTGACCCTGTAATCCACATTTAAATTTGTCCTACCAAAATGAATCACCTCGCATTTGTCAGGGTTAACCTCCATTTGCCTTTTTTCAGCCCAGCTCTGCATCCTATCTATATCTCTTTGCAGCCTACAACAGCCCTCCACCTCATCCACTACTCCACCAATCTTGGTGTTATCAGCAAATTTACTGATCCACCCTTCAGCCCCCTCCTCCAAGTCATTTATAAAAATTACAAATAGCAGAGGACCAAGCACTGATCCCTGTGGCACTCCGCTGGTAACCGGTTTCCAGTCCGAAAATTATCCATCCACCACCACCCTCTGTCTTCTGTTAGATAGCCAGTTACCTATCCAATCGGCCAAACTTCCCTCTATCCCACACATTCTTACTTTCTTCGTAAGCCGACCGTGGGGGACTTTATCAAACGCCTTACTAAAATCCATGTATATGGGATGAAGCAGCAGTATAATATGAAGGGTACCATTCTTAGCAGTGTAGAGGATCAGAAGGACCTTGGGGTCCGGGTCCATAGGACTCTTAAATCGGCCTCGCAAGTGGAGGATGCGGTCAAGAAGGCGTACGGCGTACTGGCCTTCATTAATCGAGGGATTGAGTTTAGGAGTCGGGAGATAATGCTGCAGCTTTATAGGACCCTGGTTAGACCCCACTTGGAGTACTGCGCGCAGTTCTGGTCACCTCATTACAGGAAAGATGTTGAAGCCATTGAAAGGGTGCAGAGGAGATTTACAAGGATGTTGCCTGGATTGGGGGGCATGCCTTATGAGGATAGGTTGAGGGAGCTTGGTCTCTTCTCCCTGGAGAGACGAAGGATGAGAGGTGACCTGATAGAGGTTTACAAGATGTTGAGAGGTCTGGATAGGATAGACTCCCAGAGGCTATTTCCAAGGGCTGAAATGGTTGCTACGAGAGGACACAGGTTTAAGGTGCTGGGGGGTAGGTACAGAGGAGATGTCAGGGGTAAGTTTTTCACTCAGAGGGTGGTGGGTGAGTGGAATCGGCTGACGTCGGTGGTGGTGGAGGCAAACTCGTTGGGGTCTTTTAAGAGACTTCTGGATGAGTACATGGGATTTAATGGGATTGAGGGCTATAGATAGGCCTAGAGGTGGGGATGTGATCGGCGCAACTTGTGGGCCGAAGGGCCTGTTTGTGCTGTGGCTTTCTATGTTCTATGTTCTATGTATATGACATCAACTGCACTACCTTCATCTACACACTTAGTTACCAGGTTCTCACCTGCCATAGCCTTCCTGTCATCAATTTTTGGCATGTTACTTGTGTCTTCCACTGTGAAGTCCGACACAAAATACCTGTTCAATGCCTCAGCCATTTTCTCATTTCCAGTTATTACATCCCCCTTCTCGTCCTCTAAAGGACCAATGCTTACTTTAGCCTCTCTTTTTCATTTTATATATTTGTCGAAACCTTTGCGATCTGTTTTTATATTCTGAGCTAGTTTACTCTCATAATCCATCTTACTTTTCTTTATTGCTTTTTTCATGGTTTTCTGCTGACCTTTAAAGATTTCCCAATCCTCTAGTTTCCCACTAATCTTTGCCACTTTGTATGCATTTTCTTTCAATTTCATATTTGGGCCTCATCTAACTCTCAACCTATGTCGTTGGTACCAATGGGAATCACGACCTCTGGTTGGTGGATAGACCATGGCAAACTTTCAAACAGCATTATGACTGAGAAGAATGAACTGCAACAATTGTCTGGCACAAAACTAAAATGGGAAAGGAAGTCACACCATGGCCTCCAGGTAATTAGAGATAGTATTTGATCTAAGGAAGAGGCATAGACATTAGCTAGAATAAACAACAAACATGAGGATTGGGTGGAGTTTAGAATTCAGCGAAGGAGGACAAAGAGATTTATTAGGAAGGGGAAAATAGAGTACGAGAGTAAGCTTGTGCGGGATATTAAAAAAAGTCTGTAAAATCCCTACACGTAGGTGAAGAAAAAAAGATTGGTGAAGACAAATACCCTTAACGCCAGAAATAGGGGAATTTATAATCAGGAACATAGAAAAGGCTGATCACATTAATATATACTTTTGTTCTGTCTTCACAGAAGAGAACACGCAAAATGAATGAGCAATGTTGGGGAACACAGGGTTCAGTGAGAGGGATGGACTGAAGGAAATCAGTATTAGTAGTGAAATGGTGTTGGGGAAACTGATGGGATTGAAGGCCAATAGATCCCCAGGGCCTGATAATCTACATTGCAGAGTAGTTAAGGAAGTGGTCGCGAAATACTGGATGCAATGGTGGGCATGTACAAGATTCTATCGACTCTGGAACAGATTGAAGTGTAGCAAATGTAACCCCAGTATTTAAAAATGGAGGTAGAGAGAAAACAGGGAATTATGGACCAGTCAGCCGGATGTTGGTATTGGGAAAATTACTAGAAATCATTGTAAAAGATTTGATTTGATTTATTATTGTCACATGTATTAGTATACAGTGAAAAGTATTGTTTCTTGCACGCTATACAGACAAAGCATACCATTTGTAAAGAAGGAAATGAGAGAGTGCAAAATGTAGGGCCCGATTTTACCAAAGCTTCACGCCTGTTTTTGGGCACGAAATCGCAGTAAAGTTGGGCGTCGGGCCTATACCGCGATCTGCACCCGATTCCAATTCTGCACCAGATCATCCTCTGGTCGGGGGGGCGGGGGCGGGGGGTGTCCGCTGCCAGTCTGTGGCCGATCGGTGGGGAGGGAGGGGGCAGGGGGGTCCGCCACCACTCTGCGGGCGATCCCTCCTCCCCACCGGAGGAACGAATCCCTCCTGCTGGAGTGGTCGTGCGGCCATGCCATCCCACAAAACCTTCAGGATGAAGTGATTCCTCGCTAAGAAGATGAAGCAGAACCGGCCGATTCCACAGTGGATCCACATGAAAACCGGCTCCAAGATCAGTATAAGTATGGGGGCGGCACGGTAGCCCAGTGGTTAGCACTGCTGCTTCACAGCTCCAGGGTCCCGGGTTCGATTCCCGGCTCGGGTTACTGTCTGTGTGGAGTTTGCACATTCTCCTCGTGTCTGCGTGGGTTTCCTCCGGGCGCTCCGGTTTCCTCCCACAGTCCAAAGATGTGCAGGTTAGGTTGATTGGCCAGGTTAGGTTGATTAAAAATTGCCCCTTAGAATCCTAAAATTAGTAGGTTAGAGGGATTAGCGGGTAAATATATGTGAGGGTACGCCTGGGTGGGATTGTGGTCGGTGCAGACTCGATGGGCCGAATGGCCTCCTTCTGCACTGTAGGGTTTCTATGATTCTATGAAGTCCAAGAGGAGACACTGGAGAAGGACCAAGCTGAGCCTGTAAAGGGATACACCATCACTGGTACACTACCAGCCACAGATTACTCTTCCCTGCAGGGGCAAGAGAGTGATCCCCCACCCAGCAGCCCCCCCCCCACCCCCGACCAGAGGATGACCGTCAGAGAGCCGCTCTCTCCGCTTTCTGCTTTTTTTTCTTTCGCGCCCCGGCACACTCTGAAATATTTTTTTCGAACTGCGCATGCGCTGTTCAGAGCTCCGATCGGTCCGCCAGCGCTAAGCCCCGCCCACAGCGCAAATCGGACCGGAGCCAGCAAAACGCGTATGGGCGCGTTGGAAAGAGGATTCCAGGCACAGATCTACTTGACGCCCGGATTCGGCACTTCGACTCAAAATGGTAAAATCAGGCCCGTAGTGTTACAGTCATCATGAGAGTGTAGAGAAATAGCAACTTAACATGAGGTAAGTCCATTCAACAGTCTGACAGCAGCAGCAGGGAAGAAGCTGTTCTTGAGTCGGTTGGTACGTGACCTCAGACTTTTGTATCCTTTTCCCGATGGGAGAAGGTGGAAGAGAGAATGTGTGGGGTCCTTGATTATGCTGGCTGCTTTTCCAAGGCAGCAGGAAGTGTAGACAGAGTCAATGGGTGGGAAATTGGTTTAAGTGATGGACTGGGCTTCGTTCACGACCCTTTGTAGTTTTTTGCAGTCTTCGACAGGGCAGGTGCCGTACCAAGCTGTGATACAACCAGAAAGAATGCTTTCTATGGTGCATGTGTAAAAGTTAGCAGAGCACTTGGAAAAGAGTGGCAGGATAGGGAGAGTCAGCATGGATTTACGAAAGGAAATTCATGCTTGACAAATCTACTGGAATTCTTTGAGGATGTAACTAGTAGGGTTGATGAGGGGGAGCCAGTGGATGTGGTTTATTTGGACTTTCAGAAGGTTTTTGATCAAGTCCCACAGAAGAGATCAGCGTGTAAAATTAGAGCACATGGAATTGGGGGTAGTGCATTAAGATGGATAGAAAATTAGTTGGCAGACAGGAAACAAAGAGTGGGACTAAAAGTATCTTTTCCAAGTGGCAGTCAGTGACTGGTGGGGTTCCGCAGGGAACAGTGCTTGGACCCCAGCTATTTACAATTTTATTCATGATTTGAAAGAGGGAACGAAATGAAATATCTCCAAATTTGCAGATGACACAAAGCTGGGTGGGTGAGGAAGGGGGAGGGGAGGGTGGTGATTGAGGAGGATGCAGAGATTCTTCGGTGTGATTTGAACAGGTTGGGTGAGTGGGCAAATGTATGGCAGATGCAGTATGATGTGGGTAAACAAAAGCAGGGAGGCAGATTATTATCTGAATGGCTCTTGATTGGAAAAGAGGGATGTGCAACGAGACCTGGGTGTCCTCATACACCAGTCACTGACAGGAAGCATGCAGGTGCGGCCAGCAGTAAAAAAAGGCACCAAAAGAGAAAATGCTGGAAAATCTCAGTAGGTCTGGCAGCATCTGTGAGGAGAGAAAAGAGCTGACATTTCAACTCGAAACGTCTCTCCTTACAGATGCTGCCAGAACTGCTGAGATTTTCCAGCATTTTCTCTTTTGGTTTCAGATTCGAGCATCCGCAGTAATTTGCTTTTATTAGTAAAAAAAGGAATTTTTAAAAATTTAATTATTTTTTTAATTCATTTATGTGACATGGGCATCACTGGCTCGTCAGCATTTATTGCTCATCCCAGTAGCCCGAGGGTAATTGAAAGTCAACCACATTGCTGTGGCTCTGGAGTTACATGTAGGCCAGACTGGGAAAGGACAACAGATTTCCTTCCCTAAAGGGCATTAGTGAACCAGATGGGTTTTTCCGACAATCGACAATGGTTTCATGGTCATCAGTAGATTCTTAATTCCAGATTTTGTTTTACTGAATTCAAGTTCCACCACCTGCCGTGGCGGGATTCGAACCCGGGTCCCCAGAACATTAGCTGAGTTTCTGGATTAATAGTCTAGCGATAATACAACTAGGCCATCACCACCCCCAAATGGTATGTCGGCATTCATAGTGAGAGGATTCGAGTACAGGAGCAGGGATGTCTTGCTGCAATTATACGAAGCCTTGGTGAGGCTACACCTAGAGTATTGTGTGCAGATTTGGTCTCCTTATCTGAGGAAGGATGTTCTTGCTCTAGAGGCAGTGCAGAAAAGGTTTACCAGATTGACTCCTGGGATGGTGGGAGTGATTGAGGAGAAATTGAGTCGATTAGGATTGTATTTGTTGGAATTTAGAAGAATGAGGGGAATCTCATAGAAACCTATAAAATTCTAACAGGATGAGACAGGGTAGATGCAGGAAGAATGTTCCGATGGTGGTGGAGTCCAAGACTAGGGGTCACTGTCTGAAGAATCAGGGTAAAACATTTAGGACTGAGATGAGGAGAAATTTCTCCACCCAAAGAGTGGTAAGTCTATGAAATTCTCTGCCACAGAAAGTAGTTGAGGCTAAAACATATGTTTTCAAGGAAGAGTTAGATGTAGCTCTTGGGTCTAAAGGGATCAAAGGATATTGTCAGCCATGCTAATAATGAATGGTGGGACAGTACTCCAGGGGCCGAATAGCCTACTCCTGCTGCTATTTTGTTTGTTTCTATGTGGTGCCACACAACACAATGGCGGGCATCCTCACTGTGAAGACAGGACTTCATCTGCACAAGGATTGTGCTGTGGTCACTCCTATCGATACTGACATGGACAGATGCAGCTGCGGCAGGCAGATTGGTAAGAATGAGTTCAAGTATGTTTTCCCTCTTGTTGTTCCCTCACCACCTGCCGCAGACCCAATCTAGCAGATATGTCCTTTAGGACCCGGCCAGCTCGGTCTGTGGCTACCGGGTCACTCTTGGTGATGGACATTGAAGTTACCACCAATTTGCACCCTTCTACCTTCAGTGCTTCCTCCAAGTGGTGTTCAACATGGAGGAATACTGATTCATCAGCTGAGGGGGGCTAGTACGTGATAATCAGCAGGAGGTTTCCTTGCTCATGTTCGACCTCGTGTCATGAAACTTCATTGGATCTGGAGTCAATGTTGAGGACTCCATGTGGAACTCCCTCCCAGCTGTAAATCACTGTACTGCCGCCTCTGCTCTCCCCTGTTGGTGGGACAGGATATTCCAGGGAACGGTGATGCTGGTGACTGGGACATTCTCTGTAAGGTATGATTCAGTGAATGTGACTACATCAGGCTTTTACTTGGCTATGAGACAACTCTCCCAATTCTGACACAAGCTCCAGGTGTTAGTGAAGAGGACTTTGTAGATCATTATCATTTTCACTCGCTTGATCGATGCTGGGTGGCCCGTCCTGTTTCATTCCTTTTTTGTAGGCTTCATCGCAATTGGATACAAATGAGTGGATTGCAACGCCATTTAAGAATCAACGACAGTGCTGTGGGTTTGGATTCACTTGTAGGCCAGACCAGGTAAGGAGGGCAGATTTCCTTTCTGTTACAAAATATTTTGATTTTGATTTGATTTGATTTATTATTGTCACATGTATTAACATACAGTGAAAAGTATTGTTTCTTGCGCGTTATGCAAAACATGCCGTTCATAGAGAAGGAGCTAGGGTGCAGAGAAAGGTCAACTTAATGCTAGGTTGGTCCATCCTGACAGCAGCAGGGAAGAAGCTGTTCTTGAGTTGGTTGGTCCATGACCTCAGACTTTTGAATCTTTTACCCGAAGGAAGAAGGTGGAAGAGAGAATGTCCAGGGTGCGTGGGATCCTTAATTATGCTGGCTGCTTTGCTGAGGCAGCGGGAAGTGTAGACAGAGTCAATGGATGGGAGGCTGGTTTGCGTGATGGATTGGTTGACATTCACGACCTTTTGTAATTCCTTGCGGTTTTGGGCAGAGCAGGAGCCCATACCAAGCTGTGATACGACCAGAAAGAATGCTTTCTATGGTGCATCTGTAAAAGTTGGTGAGGGTCGTAGCTGACATGCCAAATTTCCTTAGGATACTATTAAAATGATTGTTTTTGCAAAAGTAAAATCAAACTGCCATGTAGTTTCTAAACCATACCTGGGCAGCACCTCAGAGAAAGGAAAGAATAGGGAACAGGGTGTCCTTGGCAATTGAAACAATTAGTAGTCAGAGTTCTGTGAGTGAGGAAGCAGTTTAGACACAGATAAAATGTTGAAGCAGCAGCAGCAAGAGAGAGAGAGAGAGGACGGCCATCTTCAGGAAACAGCTCAGCTGGAGATTAAATGCTAAAGGCAAAAACCAGTTTGTGTAAAAGATTGTTTTCTTCACTGAACCAAAGACCATTCCCAAGTCCTGGTCACTTAAGTTGCACGGTGTGGTAATCACTGGCTAGATTTGACTAATAGGTTTATGGCTTTTGTTTGGGAAATGGGAGTCACAGCAGAGTTTAGGATTCCAGGGGTAGCAGATACCTCTGTGTATTCAGTCTTTGAGGGACTAAGTGCTGACTGCTCATTTGCTGATGGAAGAGATTGTTCTTTGTGGTGTTTTGTTATATTTCTTTCATTTTAATTAATGCTTTTTATTTGTTTGTTTAACGAAAGAGAGGTCTGAGTTCTCACTGTTTCTGCAAATGTTTCTCACTAATATTGAAAAACCCTGCACAGTGGGAAACCAGTGTTTCAGGTTGGAACACTTTCCACATAATATCAACGCGGTTTTGTAACACTTTCCTTAAGAAAATTAGAGATGTAGATGGGGTTTTATGACAACTGGCAATGGTTTACATTGTTATCATTAGATTTTTGATTCCAGATTTCATTTTTAATTCAAATTTGAACCCGGAGCATTAACCTGGGCTCCCGGACTGCTGATCCACTGAGAATACGCAGTGCCACCACCTCCTCACGGAATGGAGGAGGAGCAGAAATGTTCAGCATCACTGGGCCCAGCTTCAAGAGGAGGGCTGACCAGAGGTCCAACGCCCAGGAGTGACCCAGCAAGAGCAAAAAGATGTGGAGGTTCTACCTATCCCATGGAGACGGTTTGCATGACCAAGAGTCGCCTGAAGAAGATATTCCGATCTACAGACAAGCGACAAGCAATGCCACATCTGTCCAGAGAGGTAGCGAATCATATCTGCCATATTCTGCATAAGGCAGGAGTGAACACCACATGGTTGGTGGAGGACATCCTTGGTCAGTGCCCCTGAAGGTCACCATCATCGAGCAGGCCATTGGCATCCTGAAGATGTATTTCCAATGTTTGGACAGCTCAGGTGGGTCTCTGCAGAACTCTCCACAGAGGGAGTCCTGTATTATCGCTGTCTGTTGTGTCCTTCACAACATGACACTTCTCGATGGGGATCCCTCCCTCCCTAGAGGGAGATGCGGAGAAAGCTGAGAGCTCCTTGGACGATGAAGAGCAGGAAGGGCAGGAAGCTGAAGAGGGATGTGAGAGTCAGCTTCCATGTGAGGATGTCATTGAACAACCAAGATGTGGAAGATATTTCCCTGTCACACTGAAAGCTACACGATTCCAGGAGGTGTGAGGTACCGGCAGTGGGACACAGCCACATTCCTTCCCCATGGTGCCAGTTCACTGTAAGACCTTCATAACCAGAAACATTGAGAGCTAGTTCAGTATTCAGACTGTTACCTTCAACCCTCATGACTCACCAGGCTCTAATCTTTGGGAAGGTCCATGGTGATCTCAGTATCCATGCGCTCTGGGAAGTTAAAGTCTGTGCAACAGTGCAAATGCTGTGTCAAACAACTTGATGTAGTCATTGCGCCTTAATAAGAAATGTTTAGTGGACATGGAGATGGATGAATTGTTAGAGAGATCATTGTGGCAGCAGGTCTTGTGCTTTGGCACTACAAATGAAGACATATAATGTCAGCTAACCCTCAAAGGCTATTGAGCTTGCTTAACTGCATTTAACTGCCTTGCGAGGAGTAAAGGCGACTAACGCATTGGCAACACACATCTGGTAAAGAGATTGAGACATCTTCAAGGGTCCAGTAACAATCATGAGTCAGGCAGACAATGGACAAATCAAGAGCCATAAAGACAAATGAATGAAAAGGGATGGGTCCGAGGTTGAGAAGCAATGCCTGCCCCCTGCGTGTGCTGAGACCTCTCCAGTAAGGATTGGAGTGAGCTGAAATGTGACTTACCTTGGCGTGCAGATTAGATCATTCATTCTCTTCCTGCACTGTATTGCATTTTTTAAATTCATGCGTGGGACATGGGCGTCGCTGGCTGGCCAGCATTTATTGCCCATCCCTAGTTGCCCTTGTTGAGAGGCAGTTGACAGTCAACCACATTGCTGTGACTCTGGAGTCACATGTAGGCCAGACCAGGTAAGGATGGCAGATTTTCTTCCCTAAAGGACATTAGTGAACCAGATGTGTTTTTCTGACAATCAACAATGGTTTCAGGGTCATCAGTAGATTCTTAATTCCAGATCATTTTTATTGGATTCAAATTCCACCATCTGCCGTGGCGGGATTTGAACCCAGGTTCCCAGAACATAAGCTGAGTCTTTGGATTCATAGTTTAGCGATAATATCACTAGGCCATCACCTCCCCATTCGTGAGAATGGTGTCAGATGAGCTGACTTCCATTGCGACCACCTCCCAGTGAGCAAGATGAGGTCGATGGGCTTCCTGGAACCATCACCCCTGCAGTAGAGATGTTGGTGAACTCCTCCTAACAGAGCTTCAAGGGAGTCGTGGCCCAACCTTGGGGCAGCCTTCTTCTGCCCAGACATCGAGATACGTCTCCTGAGGGCAGCTGAGCTGGGAAAAGTGGAATGTGTCTGTTTAGGTAGCGTTTAAGCATGGTGCTTGGACCTTCAACCCCATTGGGTAAGGGCAGGACAGACAAATCAGTTCCCGACCGCCAGGTGATTCAGAGAGGTATTTACCTATGCATAATTAGCCTCCGAGCGTGAAAACCACTCTGGCCAATGGGAGATGTGCTGCAGAACCTGTCCGCCACAGCATTTCAAAAGGGAAGTATTCCGCCCAGGATCGGAGAAAGCTTTTAGAGATGGGGTGAGATGTAAATGGGGATAAATGTTCGAGAGAACAGTGCCCAGATGACTCGAGGGCTCAGCCTTGGGTAGCGAGAGGAGTGAATGCGCACAAGACCAATGCAGAAATTCTCTGGTCTTGAATGCCCAGCTGTCACAACCAGAAAGAATGGAGAATTCAGCGCTCATCCAAACCTCCAATCACTGCAACAGGACTGGAAAATCCAAGCCCCGGGCGAGGTCGGAGAATCCCAGCCATGGGTCAGGTTGGAGAATCACAGCCACAGGGCGAGATCGGAGAATTCCAGCCGGGGGCGAGGTCAGAGAATCCCTGCCGCGGGGCGAGGTCAGAGAATCCCAGCCCCAGGGGTGAAGTTGGAGAATCCCAGCTGCGGGGGCGAAGTTGGAGAATCCCAGCTGCGGGGGCGAGCTCGGAGAATCCCAGCCGGGGGCGAGGTCGGAGAATCCCAGCCGCGGGGTGAGGTCGGAGAATCCCAGCCGCGGGCGAGGTTGGAGAATCCCAGCCGCGGGCGAGGTTGGAGAATCCCAGCCACGGGGCAAGATCGGAGAATTCCAGGCCCGGGCAAGGTCGGAGAATCCCAGCTGCGGGCGAGGTTGGAGAATCCCAGCTGCGGGCGAGGTCGGAGAATCCCAGCCGGGGGCGAGGTCGGAGAATCCCAGCCCCAGGGGTGAAGTCGGAGAATCCCAGCCACGGGCGAGATCGGAGAATCCCAGCCACGGGCGAGATCGGAGAATCCCAGCCATGGGCGAGATCGGAGAATCCCAGCCGGGGGCGAGATCGGAGAATCCCAGCCGGGGGCGAGGTCGGAGAATCCCAGCCGGGGGCGAGGTCGGAGAATCCCAGCCGGGGGCGAGGTCGGAGAATCCCAGCCATGGGCGAGATCGGAGAATCCCAGCCGGGGGCGAGGTCGGAGAATCCCAGCCGGGGGCGAGGTCGGAGAATCCCAGCCGCGGGGCGAGGTCGGAGAATCCCAGCCGGGGGCGAGGTCGGAGAATCCCAGCCGGGGGCGAGGTCGGAGAATCCCAGCCGCGGGGCGAGGTCGGAGAATCCCAGCCGCGGGGGCGAGGTCGGAGAATCCCAGCCGCAGGGGCGAGCTCGGAGAATCCCAGGCCCGGGGCGAGATCGGAGAATCCCAGCCACAGGGCGAGGTTGGAGAATCCCAGCCCCGGGTGAGGTCGGAGAATCCAAGCCGCGGGGCGAGATCGGAGAATCCCAGCCGCGGGGGCGAGGTTGGAGAATCCCAGCCCCGGGTGAGGTCGGAGAATCCAAGCCGTGGGGCGAGATCGGAGAATCCCAGCCGCAGGGCGAGGTTGGAGAATCCCAGCCCCGGGTGAGGTCGGAGAATCCCAGCCCCGGGTGAGGTCGGAGAATCCCAGCCGCGGGGCGAGGTCGGAAAATTCCAGCCATGGGCGAGGTCGGAGAATCCCAGCCACGGGGCGAGATCGGAGAATCCCAATCCCAGGTCTCCAGTTAGTGTGAAGCAAGGCGATGCAATTTGGTGTCAGAGGAAGAGCAGGAGGAAGGGAAAGTGATGAACAGCCCTTCACGTGGGACAGGCTTTAGGCAGGAGCATTTCTTTGGACAGATTAGAAAGTGGTGCTTATGAGACCATTTCCATAAACTCCTTCCAATTCTGTTTACCAAAATGAACCAAGTAAAGGTAACAAAATACAGTTTTGAGATGTAAAAATATTCCAGCATTGTACAAAAAGTTACATGGGAAAATAAATGAATAAATGGAGAATGGACACATAAGGAATTAGCATTGCTGAATACAAAACAGAGAGACAACGAGAGACATGAATCAGTCGATGGATTCTGTCGCACCGTAATGATGTATGATTATATCAAGTGTATATCAGAGTTCCGAGTGAAATGATTCCTGTCAAGTACAGAATATACTCACAATATTTATTACACCATAATTATTACTCCATTGAAACATATTTCAACAGAAAGATGCAGAATAAAGCAATAGAATAAGCATATTCTTTATTGAGGTGTTTTTACTCTGCCTGTAACTCACTGTGAGGCTGAAGTCCGTCCTGTCTGCTTTGAGTACCTTTCATGGATATAACTGTGAGTTACACGTTCTGAGAAATGTTTCAGCAGCTTTGAAATACAATTAACTTCCAAGAATGATTGCTGATGGGAGAGTTGTTTTGAAGGAATTATTGAGCTCTTGTGGCTTTGTTAATAACTCAGGGGAATATCAATCTGCTCCACCTGCAAGAAATATTATTTGTAATGATGCATTTCAAAGGTGGTTCTGTTCAGAAAATGGCTCCTGGGAAATCCCCTCCACTTTTCAATGCCCCTTCCCTAACATGCAGGATACCTCCTCAAAGTGGCCAGCCTGCCCCTGTGAAAAGGGCAATGTGTGGAAGTTAACTATCCAACTGCAGGAGGCATTACATCTGAGCGTAGTAACGCCCTCACCCGATGATTTTAATCAAGGGTTACTGGTAAGCAAACAGAAACAATCATTCCCCAGGTGACTTCCTCCATCATTTCCTGTGGCACTCAACCAAGTTTCAACACTTCTAATGAAGTCACCAGCCTTGCACCCTCCACAAATGTCAACTCATCCAAAACTCTGTGTCCCAGAGCACAACCATTTCTATTCATATACAGTAAATGGCAGAACCCTTAGATGCATTAACATACAGGGAGATCTAGGCTTACAGGTCCACAGTTCCCTGAAAGTGGCAACACAAGTGGAGAAGGTAGTCAAGAAGGCATACGGCATGCTTGTCTTCATCAGTCGTGGCACAGAGTATAAAAATTGGCAAGTCATGTTGCAGCTGTATAGAACTTTAGTTTGACCACGTTTGGAATATAATGTTTAATTCTGGTCGCCAGAAAGATGTGGAGGCTATGGAGAGGGTACAGAAAATGTTTACCAGGATGTTGCCTGGTTTGGAGGATATTAGCTATGAGGAGAGATTGGAAAAACTTGGTTTGTTTTCACTTGAATGTCTGAGGCTAAGGGGGTGACCTGATAGAAGGTTACAAAATTATGAGAGGCACGGATAGAATAGATGGGCAGAGTCTTTTTCCCAGAGTAGGAGTGTCAATTACTCGGGAACATAGGTTTAAGGTAAAAGGGGGAAAGTTTAAAGGAAATGTGAAAGGCAAGTTTTTTTTTACACAGAGGGTGGTAAGTGCCTGGAATGCAGTGCCAGAGGAGGTTGTAGAAGCAGGTACCATACCAACGTTTAAGAGGCATCTTGACAGATACTTTAACAGGCAGGGAATAGAGGAATATGGACCGCATAGAGGCAAAAGGTCCTTAGTTTAGAAAGGAATCAATGTGTCAGCGCAGGCTTGGTGGACTGAAGGGCCTGTTTCTGTGTTCTACTGTTTTTGATCTATGTTCTTTGTTCTTTGTACCACTTACTCCTCTCCATGAGCGTTGCACCATCGGACTGTTCCAGTCCTGGGTTTCACCCTCTTTAATCATCCAGCTCAAACTCTTGCCTTCTCTGACTTCTCCATTTGTCGTCCTTGCACTGTCTAACTACTCTACTCACAGTCTCACTCTCCATCTTGTGAAGATTAGTAACAGGCCAGGAGATTAGGAGTAGCCATGAAAGGAAGACTAAAAAAGATAATGATGATGAAAATGGACAACGAGAGTAAACTGGGAAGAAATATAAAAGCAAATGGTGAGAGCTTCTGCAAGGAAGGGTTGTTAAATTGCACATTAGTCGCTTATAGAATGAGACTTAGTGGGGAATTAATAATAGGAAACAAGGAAATGGCAGATACTTGCAACAAATGAAGACACAAAAAGCACCTCAATCACATTCCAAAATCATGAGGCAAAAGGGAGAGAGGAATCCAAAAGGAAAGGTTCTGGTCTGCAGAGGTACTGGATAAATTGATTGCAATCTTCCAAAATTCCCTGGGTTCAGGAAATGCCCCAATGGATTGGAAAATCACAAATACAACCCCACTATTCAGTTCAGGAAAGGGACCGAAAGCAGGAAACTATCGGCCAATTAGTCTAACATCTGTCATCTGGATAATGCTAGAATTCATTATTAAGGATGTAATGGCACAATATTTCAAAAATCACAATCAATCAGGCAGAGCCAACATGGTTTTGTGAAAGGGGAATCCTGTTTAAGAAATGTATTTGAGTTATTTCAGGATGTAACAAACAGGGTGGATTAAGGGGGTGCAGTAGATGTACAGTATTTAAATGTCCACAGTAAGGCACCTCATAATAAGTTATTGCATACGGTAAGAATTCATGTTGTTGGTGCGATATCTTGGCATCGGGAGAGGATTGGATATCTAACAGGAAATAGAGAATCAGGATAGATGGACTATTTCAATAGGGGGAGGTGGTGGTGTAGTGGTATTATCAATGGGCTAGTAGGTCAGAGACCCAGGAGTCATGGTCTGGAGATCTGAGTTCGAATCCCACCACAGCAAATGGTGGAAATGAATGCAATACAAATCTGGAGTCAAAGGTCGAACAGACACCATTGCCAACTGTTTATTTGAGTCTCCTCCTATGAGAGAAGATTGAGCTGGTATCCAATGGAGTTTAAAAGATTGAGAGGTCATCTACCTGAGGGTCCTTGATTGGACTGATGCTGAGAGGATGTTTCCCTTCATGGGGGGATCTAATACTTGGGGACACTTATTTTTTCAGAAAGACATCAATCTTTTGAATTCTTTTTCACATTGAATATACTCAGGGCTGATTTGGATAGATTTTTGATTGACAAGGTTGTTGTGGCTGCAGAGCCACAATCACGCCAGCCCTGAACTTACTGAATGGCAGAGCAAGCTTAAAGGGCTGAATGGCCAACTCCTGCTCCTATTTCTTTGGCTTTGATGTTCTTATTATTACATTCAGGTTAGAGGGATTAGCGGGTAAATATGTAGGGATATGGGGGTAGGGCCTGGGTGGGATGTTCTTATCATTACATTCTCAATGCATTCTTGCGAATGCAGTAGAGGAGCTTTTATTAATACATTTGCAGTTATTCCTGAATGAGAATAAACTCATTTACTTTATCCCATTTCTGGTCAATACCTTTTAACGCAATATAGTGCCACTGATCTGCTGTTTACAATGAAATATTGTCAAACATAAACAACATTGCTGCATTGCCCCCAAACCAATAAATAAATTAGCAGAAAGAGTCGACAGCAATGAAAAACTGTGGGAATGTTTCAAACAGACAAGCAGTAAAATCTGCATTTTGTACTGTGCCGCCTTCTGCAAAATTCAAAATCCTCGATTTACTCGCTGTTCCCTTATTCCTATCCCTTTTCCATCCCCCTCAATAAGACGAATAGATCCTGCCTGTTGAGCATTGTACTGATTGAAGCGAGCCTGTATCTTTGACATCTGCAATCCACATTAGCATAATCAAAAACTGTTCCCTTGTCTTGTCTGCTCACCACAATGTGTTTTGCAAGCATCCTCTGAGGTACAAGGGGCATTAATTTTTTACATGAATTGATGCAAATTCAGTGCAAATCCTGCTAAGTTTGCATTTTGCAGCTAAAGGATAATTTCCTCTCTTGAGGCGACACCAATTGCTCCACAGCAGGACTGCTTTGTCCAATCAGCATCATGGAAATTTTGAAGTATGTAAAGTAATTGCATGTAAATGATGCCTCCGCTTGCTTTTAATACAGTCTGTGCATTTGTCATTCATATAAAAAACCCGGAATGGAGAAAGAATTGCTGAAGAAGGTAAAGAATTCCTTGGTTTCCAAAAGAGAAAATGCTGGAAAATCTCAGCAGGTCTGGCAGCATCTGTAAGGAGAGAAAAGAGCTGACATATCGAGTCCAGATGACCCTTTGTCAAAGCGGCTTTCCTTGGCTCTGTAGACCTAGCAAGGGCTGGTAAGTAAAAGAGACCAATCAATGGGTTTTCGCAGAGTCATGGGGAGGAATTTTCCTTTCCGCTTGCAACAGGAATCATGTAGACAACATCCTGGTGAACCTCCTCTGCACCCCCTCTAGTGCGATCACATCCTTCCTATAGTGAGGTGACCAGAACTGAACACAGTACTCCAGCTGTGGCCTAACCAATGCTCTGTACAACTCCAACATGACCTCCTTGGTCTTGTATTCAATGCCATGATTGGTGAAAGCAGAAGTAAAGTTTTTACTTTTACTTTACTTACTTTACTTTACTTTACAAAGTGCATCATTTCACATTCATCAGGGTTAATTACCATCTGCCACTGCTCTGCCCATCTGACCAATCCATCTATATTTTCCTATAAGCTACCTATAAGCTACCGGGCGGCACGGTAGCACAGTGGTTAGCACTGCTGCTTCACAGCTCCAGGGTCCTGGGTTCGATTCCCGTGCTCGGGTCACTGTCTGTGTGGAGTTTGCACATTCTCCTCATGTCTGCGTGGGTTTCCTCCGGGTGCTCCGGTTTCCTCCCACAGTCCAAAGATGTGCAGGTTAGGTTGATTGGCCAGGTTAAAAATTGCCCCTTAGAGTCCTGTGATGCATAGGTTAGAGGGATTAGTGGGTAAATATGTGGGGGTAGGGCCTGGGTGGGATTGTGGTCGGTGCAGACTCGATGGGCCGAATGGCCTCCTTCTGCACTGTAGGGTTTCTATGATTTCTATCATCTTCTTCACAATTAACCACCCTACCAATGTTGGTGTCATCTGTAAATTTGTTTAACATTCCCCCCATATTTTCATCTGCATTGTTTATGTATATAACAAGCAATAAGGATCCCAGTACTGATCCTTGTGGTACACCACTGGACACCAGCCTCCAGTCACCTGAACAGCCTTCTACCACCACCCTTCGTGTCCTATCACTAAGCCAGTTTCTGATTCATCTCGCTATGTTTCCCTGAATTCCATGTGCTTTAACCTCAATCAACCTCCCATGTGGAGAGTCAAAGCTTTGCTAAAGTCGAGAAAACCACATCAACTGAACTTCCCTCACACACTCGATCACATTTTCATAAAATTCCAACATGACCCCCCTCTGACAAGGCCACGCCGACTATCCCAAATTAACCCATGCCTTTCGAAATGGAGATTAATTCTTTCCTTCAGATTTTTTTCCTTTCCTGATTCATCTCTACCACCTTCTTGAAAAATGCAACCACATTCACCGTCCTCCACTCCTCTGGCACTTCCCCTGTAAGAAGTCTCACAACACCAGGTTAAAGTCCAACAGATTTATTTGGTAGCACAAGCCACTAGCTTTCGGAGCACTGCCCCTTCATCAGGTGAGTGAGGAGTTGGATTCACAAAGAGGGCACATATAGACACAAACTCAATTTACAAGATAATGGTTGGAATGCGAGTCTTTACAGATAATCAAGTCTTAAAGGTACAGACAATGTGAGTGGAGAGAGAGTTAAGCACAGGTTTAGGAGATGTGTATTGTCTCCAGCGAGGACAGTTAGTGAGATTTTGCAAGCCCAGGCAAGTAGTGGGGTTACAGATAGTGTGACATGAACCCAAAATCCTGGTTGAGGCCGTCCTCATGTGTGCGGAACTTGGCTATCAGTTTCTGCTTAGCGATTCTGCGTTGTCGTGTGTCATTGCCGAGTGTGCAGTACAGATATGAAACCTAGATTGTGATAGAGTGAGAGAGAATGGTCACTTACAGCACAACAAGCATTTTCTTGCATTTACCTCGGAAGGGAAGAGAAGGATTGGATGTGTCTGTCCAAGCATCTGAGTAAGATCCAAGATTTAGTTAGATTTAGATTTGATGAGAGTTGAGCAGAGTGCCGCAGCATGCGTGAAACAGAAGATGATAAGGAATCAAAGGTGGGATGCTGATGTGATCACATCTAGGGGATAGGAATAGATGGCTAACTAACTCATGTATCTGATAGGTAGAAATGGTAAATGAATAGAATTCACATCGACAACATGCTGCTAGTAATGAGGAGGAATTGCAAATAGATGTGAGAGATGATTATACAACAGAGTTACTATAGATTAGCAAATTTCCTATCTCACAGAATCATAGAATCTTTAAAGTGCAGAAGAAGGCGATTCGGCCCATCGGGTCTGCACTAGCTCTCTGAAAGAACATTCGACCCTGTCCTATCATCACATTTCTCGGTACTAATTTTGTGACATATCAACGTGTTTCTATTATCCTCTCCTTTGTATGGATCTTGAGTCAGGATATTGTTTTGTCCTCAACCGTAGAACCATAGAATCCCGAGACTGCAGATAGAGGCCAGTTGGCCCATTGAGTCTGCGCTGACTTATCCCGTAACATTACACATTCTTTCTTTCCAGAAATTAATCCAATTCCCTTTTGAAGACCTCGATTGAACCTACCTCCACCACACTCTCAGGAAGCTCATTCCAGCCTCCAAGCACCTACAGTGGTTAGCACTGCTGAGTCACAGTGCCAGGAACTAAGGTTTGATTCTGGCCTTGGGTGACTGGCTATGTGGAGTTTGCATGTTCTCTTCGTGTCCACATGGGTTTCCCCCGGGTGCTCCAGTTTTCTCCCATGGTCCAAAAATGTTTAGATAAGGTTGATTGGCCATGGTAAATGCGTGGGTTTATGGGGATGGAGCAGGAGGCTGAGCCTGGGTAAAATGCGCTCTTGGAGAGTTGATGCAGACTCAATGGGCCGACTGGCCTCCATCTGCACTACAGGGATGCTCTGGTTCTAAGGATGCTGACAAAATAGTATCCTGACTTGAGACTCCTACAAAGGACTAATTACCTACAAAAACGTAGATATATAGTTTTATCCATTGTAAAATCTGAGAGTAATTAAGAGATAAAATTTACTTATAAACTCAAGTAAATAAGAAGGTTCTGACCATAATTTGATGACAATGTGTCATCCATCCAAGGAGCATGTTTGGGACATGCTTCTCCGCTTGCCACATGTCCTACACGATAAAAATGAAAATATTTGCAGAATTAAATGGGGCGAGGGATGAAGAATTGGACTATCATGCAAAGAATCAGAATGGGCATGATGGGCCGAATGGTCTTCTCTGTCATAATCACTCTGCGATCCTATGATTCCAGTAACTCTACTTCATTAGTAGCTAAGAGCTTTATGTTACACCGACAGACGTTAATTTAAAAAAAAGTCATTTATGGGATGTGGGCATCACTGACTAGGTCAGCATTTGTTGTCCATCTTTAGAAGCCACTTTGAGAAGGTGGTGGTGAGCTACCTTCTTGAGCCACTGCAGACCATATGGAGTAGGTATATCCACAGTGCTGTTAGAGAGCTAGTTTCAAGATTTTGACCCAGTGAGGAATGGCCGACATATTTCCAAGTCAGGGTAATAGAAACGCTTCGATATGTCACACAATTGGTCCTGAGAAGTATGATTTCACATCTTCCCATCTTCACATCCTCTTTTGACCACAGGCGAGGTTCCAGAGGACTGGAGAATAGCCAATGCTGTTCCTTGTTTAAGAAAAGGGGTAATCCAGCAAATTTTATGCCGGTGACATTAGTGGTGGGGAAGCTTTTGGAGAAGATACTGAGGGACAGGATATATGCACATCTGGAAAAAAATGGACTAGTTAGTGACAGGCAGCATGGTTTTGTACGGGGAAGGTCATGTCTCACCAACTTGAATGAGGTTGAAGAGGTGACAGAAAATTGTGAGGGAAGGGCTGTGGATGTAGTTTATATGGACTTTAGTAAGGCATTTGAGAAGGTCCCACATGGCAGACTGGTACAAAAACTAAAATCACATGGGATTCAGGGTGGGCTGTCCAGATGGATACAGAACTGGCTTGGTTATAGAAGACAGACAGTGGTGGTGCAAGGGTGTTTTTCAGAATGGAGATCTGTAGCTAGTGGTGTTCCGCAGGGATCAGTGCTGGGATCTCTGTTGTTTGTGGTAAATGTAAATGATCTGCAGGATAATGTGGGTGGTCTGATTAGTAACTTTGCGGATGACACAAAGATTGGTGGAGTTTCTGATAGTGCCGGGGATTGTCAGAGGATACAACAGGATATAGATAGATTGAAGACTTGGGCACAGAAATGGCAGATGAAGTTTAATCTGGACAAATGCGAGGTGATGCATTTTGGAGGATCAAATTTAGGGTGTGAACTATACTGTAAGTGGCAGAACCCTTAGGAACATTAACAAAGAGATCTGGGCGTGTAGGTCCACAAGTTCCCTAAAAGTGGCAACACAGGTGGCCAAAGTGATTGAGAAGACATACGGCATGCTTACCTTCATTAGCCAGGGCGTGGAGTACAGGAGTTGGGAAATCATGTTGCAGTTATATAAAATCTTTGTTCGGCCACATTTTAAGTATTGAGCGCAGTTCTGGTCACCACATTATCAGAAGGATGTGGAAGCTTTGGAGAGAGTGCAAAAAAGGTTCACCAGGATGTTGCCTGGTCTCAAGGGTGTTGGCTATGAGGAGAGGTTGAATAAATTAAGATTGTTTTCACTGGAAAAACAGAGGCTGAGGGGAGACATGTTAGAGATCCACAAAATTATGAGAGGCAGAGACAGGGTGGATAATCAGAGGCTTTTTCCAAGGGTAGAAGTGTCAATGACAAGGAGGCACAGGTTCAAGGAGAGAGAGAAAAAATTTTAAAGGAGATGTGCGGGGGAAGTTTTTCACGCAGAGAGTGGTGGGTGCCTGGAAAGTGCTGCCAGAGGATGTGGTGGAAGCAGGCATGTTAGCACAGGCTTGAAGGGCTAAAGGGCCTGTTGCTGTGCTGTACTTTTGTTTGTTCTTTGTTCTTTGATTTAAAAGCAGAACCATATTTTAACAGCTAATGATACACCTTGCTGCTACAGGTAAGGAGCCAAAGAGACATCTGACATTTCCTAATAATTTTGGAAAATGCACAAAAAGTGATGCTAACAGATTCTTCAGTGTTTTCTCTGAGTTAACACGATAATAGTAATTCCCACAGACAAGCAAACCAACTGAAAAGGGAAAAGATAACATTTAAAATACACTTTGGCACTAAAAGATCCTTCACAGAACAAAATAGATTGCATTCCACGACAAGCTC